>NW_012103543.1:3102814-3143601 GCF_000951045.1 Mandrillus leucophaeus
GTACAAGACAAGCATGGACCACCTTAACAAATCATGTCTTTACCACAAAAAAAAAAAAAAAACAAAAAAAAACCAAAGACAATCTAATAATAACAAAGTATCCAGGGTTTTCTGCAAACTAAAAACAAAATTCAAAATAAATAAAAGATAAGCTTGAAGAAATCTCCCTGAATGTAAAACAAAACTACAAAGAGATAAATGTATGAGAGAAAAGACAAAAGATGAATAAGGATCAGCTAACAATGAGAAAGTTCAGAGAAAATTATGAATAATAATAAAATTGCATGAAAATTTCTCTGAGTTAAAGGCCTTCACATTAGAAAAGCCTGAATCGTTAACACAGTGAATGGAAAATTATCAACACATAGACACATTGAGGTGAAATTACAAATCACCAAGGATAAAGAGGAAATCTTAAAATTCTCCACAAACACAAAAACCCAAACTCACCTACAATAGAGTGAGAAACAGCTTGACATTGTTGTTCCTACAAGATAATGGAGCCATATCTCCTTGGCATTAAGTGAACAATGACTTTCAACCCAGAATATATTTCGTTGTAAGCTTTCTGGACTAATTGATTTCTGTTTTCTAGCTGCAATTAAATTGCTTTTATTGAGGTAATTGTAGATCTGCATGCAATTACAAGAAAGAATACAGTGAGTTCTCTTGAACACTTTTGACTCATTGTAAGGTTTTGTAAAACATAGAAAGATACCACCACCAGGGTATTGACGCTGCTACAATCCAACAATCTTATTAAGATTTCCTCAGTTATTTTACCCTTGTGTGTATGTGTGTCTCTGTGTGTGTGTGTGTGTGTGTGTGCCCACACTAAGCCCTGTATAATTTTATCACCTATATACGTTCATGTACCTACCACTACAGTCAAAATAATGAAGAATTCCAACACCACAAGGTTCTCTCATGTGCCTTTTTATAACTAACCCCACTGTTCTTTTTTATTCCATATCCATCTCCAACCCCTGGCGACCACTAATCTCCCCTGCGCTGCTGAATGTGTCAATTTTTATTTTGATAATTATTGGACTGCTTACACTATCTTGACTGAGTTTTGGTAGTTTGTGGTATTTGAAGAATTGGTCTATTTATTTAAGTTGTAGTAGTTACAAGTATCAATTTATCTGTAGTATTTTATTATATTTTTAATGATTATAGAATCTGTACTGATATCCTTTTTCATTTCTGATGTTGATTATTTGTATCATCTCAGTTATCAGTAATTCACAGGAATTAACAATTTTATTAACTTTTTTAAAAAAACTGCTTTTTTCATTGATTTTCTCTATGGCTTTCTTATGTTTAATTTATTGATGTCTGCTTTATTTTTATTTTATTCTTCTGCTTGCTTTGAGTTTATGTTGCTTTGTTCTTTTCTAAGTTTCTGAAGTAAACACATAAGTTATTGTTGGATATGTTTGTGACTTTCTAATATGAGCATTTACAGCCACAAATTTCCCTCTCACCACTGCTTTAGCTGCATCTCACAAATTTGATGTGTTTTGTGGGTTCTCAAAATTCTATGTATTTTTAAAATTTTCTTTGAGCTTTTTTCTTTGAATCAGATTATTTAGAAATATGTTTCTTAGTTTCCGTGTGTTCAGTGATTTTCCTGTTGTGGTTATCTTATTGACTGCTACTTTGATTCAGTGTAGTCAGAGAATATACTCTATATGATGCTACTTTGATTCAGTGTAGTCAGAGAATATACTCTATATGATAAATTTATTTTATAATTGATAGTTCAAGCATGTTTATGATAGCTGCTTTAAATTTCTCAAAAAACAAAAACTTGAGATATATTTTATGGCCCAAGATATCATCTATTCGGATAAATGATCTATGGATACTTAAAAAAATGCATTCTGCTGCTGTTAGGAGGAGTGTCCTGTATATGTCAGTTAAATCCTGTTGATTGATTGCCTTGTTCAGATCTTCTATATCTTTAATAGTTTTCTGCCTAGAAGTTGCATTCATTGCTGTGAAGAAGGAGGTGTTACATTTCCCAACTATAATTATGGATTTGTCTATTTCTACTTTCAGCTCTATCAGGTTTGGTTTTATGTGGATAAGTTTCTGTTTTTTTGGTGTGTCCATATTTAGGATAATTTTATCTTCCTGGTGGGTCGATCCTTTTATTATTATATAATGTCCCTCTTTGTCTCTATTAATTTTCTTTGCTGAGGGATCTATTTTATCAGATTTTAATATAGCAATGCCTGCTATTTTCCATTAATGTTTGCATGGTATATCATTTTATATTGAAATAAAATATATATTTATAGTTTTCACTCATCACTTGCCTGTGTTGTTGAATTTGAAGTGAGTCTGTCATAAACAACAGGATGTATCATGGGTTCTGAACACCACTCCTGGGTATGATGTTTTCTGAACAGGATTTGCAGGATTCAGCACATAGTCAAACTCACAGTTATAATTGATTCTAGCAAGAGATGTAGCCAGCAAAGGAGAAGGTACATGCAGTGCAATCCAGAGGAACAGAGGTGAAAGCTCTTGGACGAATCCTCTCCTAATGGAATCTCACAGAAGTGCTCAATTCCTCAAGCAAAGTGTGACAACATGTGTGAAATGTGTTTTGGTTTTGTTTGTTTGTTTTTACTAAAAATGCTTTTTAAAGACCGGCAGTGTCCAGAGGGTTTTGTTTTTGTTTTTGCTTTTTTTGGAACCGGTCACATAGGCATCTTTTGCTTAGGGTGTACCAAAATTCCAGACTCCCAGAAGAAAAGCAGGTGTTCAACATAAGCCATATTATTCGTACCATTTAGTCACAGTGAAAACCTTATCAGATTTAGGTGAGAATTCTACCAAAATCCAAGTTCCCAGAGAACAGTCAAGGATCAGTCTTACAAGCTGGTCTTTCTAATGATTGCAACCTCAGGTTTACTGTGTTAATTCTTTGCTGCACACAGTATATTGTTCAGATTATTTTTTGTCCCCACTCCATCAGTCTCTGTCTTTTGACTGTTGTATTCAGAGCATCAATATTTAAGTTAATTATTCATATGTTAAAGTTTAAGTCTGTCATTTTTTTTGTTTTCTAGTCCTTCTGGTTCTCATTCCGGGATTTCTCTTTTCTTGCCTTACTGTATATGAGCAAGAGCATTTTTTAAAACATTTCATCTTGATTTGTATTGTATTGTATTGTATTGTATTGTATTGTATTGTATTGTATTGTATTGTATTTTTTTAAGACAGAGTCTTGCTCTGTCGCCCAGGTTGGAGTGCAGTGGCACGATCTTGGCCCACTGCAAGCTCCACCTTCCAGGTTCACACCATTCTTCTGCCTCAGCCTCCCGAGTAACTAGGACTACAGGTGCCCACCGGGACGCCCGGCTAACTTTTTGTATTTTTAGTAGAGACGGGGTTTCAACATGTTAGCCAGGATGATCTCAATCTCCGGACCTTGTGATCCGCCTGCCTCGGCCTTACAAAGTGCCGGGATTACAGCTGTGAGCCCCCGTGCCTGGCCCATCTTGATTTATTTAAAGTAGTTTTGAGTATATCTCTGGTTATAATTTTTGTAGTGGTCACGATGAATTTTAAAATATACATGTGTGACATAACAGCCTACTGGCATGAACATTCCACCATTTCACGTGCAGTATGGAAATCTCATTTCCATTTAGATCCCGCTTCTATATATTTGTCTTGAGAATCAGATGGTGTTATAATTTTTGTTTTAATCATCAAATATAATTTATAAAACTCATGAGGAAAAAAAAAGTCTATTGTATGTACCCCTAGTTCTTCTCTTTTCTCTCTTCCTTCTTCATGATGTTCTGATTCCTTCTTTTATCATTTCCTTTCTATCTGAAGTTCCCTTTAGCCAGCCTTGAAGAGAAGTCTGCTAGTGATAAATTATTTTAGTTTTAGTTTGCTTAAAATGTTTTAATTTCCTTTTTATTCCTGAAAGGAATGTTATTAATTATATTTATCAATTTATATATGCTTATTATTATTAATATGAAATTAATTATTACAGTTCTCTTATTGCTTGAAAAATATTATGATACTATCCCGTGACCTCCACAGTTTCAGATGACAAATCTACTAGAATTCAAATTGCTATTTTTCAATAGATAACGTACGATTTATCTTGGCTACTTTCAATACTTTTTCTTCCTTTTATACTTTTCAAATTTTTGATTATATTATGTCTTAGCATGGATTTTTTTTTTTGGGGGGGTTACCTGTACAGCGTTGCCTCAGCGTCCTAGCTGTAAGTTTGTGTCTTTTGCCAAACTTAGGAAGTCTCAGCCATTCTTTCTTCAAACACTGTTTTAGTCCCATTTTTTTTTCTCTCAATGATATAAATGTTGGGTCTTTGTTATATCTCACAGGTCCCTAAAGATCTGTTCAGATTTTTATTTCTGCCTATTTTCTCTGTCTTGTAAAGATTGCATTAATTCTATTTTTTCTGTCTCAATTTCACTGATTCTATTATCTGCCATCTCCATATTACAATTAAGCCTATTCAAGTAGTTTTTTTCTCTCTTATTGTATTTTCAATTTCATAATTTCAATTGGGTTCATTTTCATAACTTTTATTTCTTTGCTGAGATTTTCTGTTTTTAAATTTGTTTTGTGATTGGCAGTTCAAGCACATTTATGATAGCTGCTTTAAAATTCTTATCAGATAATTCCAACATATGATTCATTTCGATTTGGGCATCCGTTGGTTGTTTTCTCTTATTCAAGTTGTACTTTTTTTATTCTTTATATTATGAGTGATTTTTTTTTTCTATTGTATCCTGGACATTTAACCTATTATGTTAGAAGAATCTGTGTCCTTTTTATTTGTTTTTAAAAAAACTTAGAAGGCAATCACTATGTTTAGATAGAACACGTGGGACTTGACTCACGTTTGTGGGCTGTGGTTCCAATGTGGTTTAATTATGAGAGCCTTTGTGGTGTTATTTTAATCCTTCTGGTTTATCTGGTCCTCTAGTAGCTTGCACTATTCCCTGTGGTGCTGCCATGGGTGTGAAGGCACTTCCCTTTGTCTGGCTATCAGGCATATCTTGGCCTGGGGAAAAGTATAGTGTAATTTTCCTACTGGTGCACCCACTCTCGTAGTGTTTCTGGGTCGGGTAGGAAATTCTTGGGGCTTCAAGGGCACAGATACTTGTCAGATTTAGGCCCTTGCTATAACTGGGTGCCTTGTCCACTTGCTCAAGGGAGTGTATCTTGGAAGGAAACGAGAATCTGGGTCCTTCTGAGACAAAAAGTTTCCCAGACAAGGTTACTTGTGATGACTGAGTCCCTCTTACAGGTTCTACCTGCACACTCTGGTATCTCTAGGCAGGGTAGGAGAGTCTAGATCCATTGGGACTAGGAGCATTCCTGGGCCAGGCCACCTGTTGTATCTTTCTCCTCTACGAGCTCTGCTTACCTGCTTTTGTATCTTTCAGTGGATAAGGAGAGCTTCAGACCTGGTTGTCAAGAAGAGTATCTCCCCTGGCTGCTCATTTCTGGCAGGGTTCCCAATTAACGCCGCTTTCTGGTGGTGTTGGTCTCCCCTAATGTTGTCAGAGACATTCCTATTTGGAAAGGAATGTCTATTTGCCTGTCTTCTGTTGCTATGTTAGGGCTCAAGAAATGCTGGGTCTGGGTGACCTTTCTCTGTTGGGTAGGGGGACACAAGATGCCCTGCCACCCCTGTGCTGTCTCTTCAGTACTAGCTTCTTAAAGCTGCTGTGTGTTTTCTTATCACCTTTCAGAGTTTGCCTTTGCTTATGTCTTGTACAATTTCCAGAGTGTATAGTTGTCCCTAGTAGAAAGATTTAGGGAAAAATAAGTCTGTATCATCTTTTGCAAACCAGAAATCCCCTAATTGCCTTTTAGAATATATTAATATTATTTATATACTATATTAATATTATTTAATAAATTTTATTAAAGCGTGGTTGAATGACTTATTTTGAAGTAAATAAGTAATTTTAAAAAATATTTTAGCTTGGGCCTGTTTTAAAACCTAAATTTTTTTTTTAAGTCCACACACATTTCTGTGCCTTCTTCAGTGCTTTCTAAGATTAAAGTGTGGTCTGACCACTTATTTAAATAATAATACCGGGTATCATCTTAACAAGACACATGCAGAATAACAATGTTTTCTCCTTTGACAGAGAAAAACCAAGCCAGAGAGAGGTTCACTGAATTATGAAAAGTGTTAGGCTAGATCGTCTTGTCATGAAACTGAAACCCAGGTGTATATCTATCTAGCTATCCTAGTTCATTTTCTGTTGCTATAACTAGCTTATGGCTCTAGAGGTTAGGAGGTTCAAGAGCATGGTACTGGCATCTGGTGGGGGCCTTCCTGCTGCATCATGACATAGTGAGAAGCATCACGTGGTGAGACAGAGCAAGTAAACCTCAGAGAGGTTGCTTGTATGACAAAGCCATTCTCATGATAGTGACATTAATCCTTTCATGAGGGCAGAGGCCTCATTAATCTATTAATCTGTTTATGAGGGCAGAGGGATTAAGTTTTCTGCAAGCACATGAATTTTTCAGAAACACATAAGGCATAGCACTTGCTTAATAAATGTTTTGTTCCTTACATTTAAATCTCATAATTTTAGACATAGCCTTCTAAAAACCTGTATATCAAAAAAACATGTACCTGGAAATTATCAATATGTGTGAGATTTAAAATGCTGTATCTATTTCAGTGTGAGTATGAGCCTACGAAACATGGTTTAATGTCAGGCTTTTCTTGCCTCAAATCTAAGTTTCTTCATTTACTATCAATAAACCTTGAATAAGCTACTTAATCTTTCTGAATCTCAGTTTTCTTACCTATCAGTTGAAGTTAATATATACCCCATCATGCCATTTTTGTGGTTAGCCAGAGAAACATTGCAAAACCAACTTGAATTATTCCTGACACAATAAAGATACTTAAAATGATACATAATTTATATTATTATTGATATAATGGTGATCATTATAATAATGATGAAGAAAAGGAAGATAAAAAATATTCTTCAAAATATTGAAGCATAGAAATAAAATATTCTAGCTTCACAAATCAACTAGAACAAATTACGTTCATGTGGATAGGAGATATGAGAAATTGAAATATATGATGAGAAAAGGTGTAGTTATAATAAATAAAGCAAGAAGAAATAAAAATAGTTTTATAGATTCAAATCAAAATTTTCTCATCAGCATTTACTTTCTGTATAAATGCAGGAAAGGGAAAATATCATATCAGAAATTCAAGGGGAACAAAAAAGTATGCATTTAACACATTTAAAATATTCACAAAATTTTAACAACTAGTTATAAGCTAAGAATGAATCACTGGTTCGGCTTTATAGTTGTGGAAACTTCATGCATATCTTACTAAGTAAGTTCTCCAAGAAAGAAAGGAACCATTATCTTGGAATAGCTGAAATATTTAAACACTATTCCCATTAAATAATAAGCTAAAATTTAAATGCTAATGGCACATGTAAACGGGGAAAATAACATTCTAGATTTGCAGCTGCTGCCTGAGAGCATAGGCAAATGTCCAGCACATGACACATACAAGAAAATAAATGGAATATTAGAAATAATTTGATCTGCTAGAGTTATTTTACTCATGAATAAACTGAGGCTAAAAGTGTACATGATGAAAAATGTGGCATTTCCTAGTGATGCAAATTGCTGAGGAAAAAGAAAAATAAAACAAAGCAAAGCACCCTGTTTTTGGAATCAGATCTACTTATAATAGGAATTACAGAGACCATAAGTGGAAATAGTAACATAGATGTACCAATTACCGTTATACATATATCCTGAAAGTAGACTATAAATGAATTCTATTATAAAAGATAGATTTTCCACCATGTACTTCAACACAAAACAAACAAACAAATACACTTTGAAATGCAAATAATTATTTCATAATGTAATACATTTTAAATGTTCTCTTTTAAAATTTTAATATTTGTAATTGTTCATTAAACAAACATGTAGTGACATATGTTGTCAATACATATGGACATGGAACATATACAAATGTGTATGGTCCTTCCTAACAAGTAGCTTAACAACTAGTGAAAGAAACAGGTACATCACTAGCTGTAACATATAACCCTTATGTCATTTTCTTAAGAAAGACAGAAACAAATGCTAAGATGATGCTGGAGGCATAGTGATTAGAAAAGACTTTCCAGAGAAGTAGGTACCCAAGTATGGCATAAAGAATAAGTACAGATTAGGTGGTGGAGATGGAAGAAGAGAAAGTTGTTCAAACATAAGCAAAAGCACAGCAATATAGAAATAAATTGTGTAAATTACATAATAATTGAGCTGGGGTTGTGGGGACTTAAGGTTCATGGGAATAGAAGGTCAATGATATCAGAAATAGTACTGAAATCTTAGGTTAGAACCAGTAGTTGAAGATGATTGATGCCATCTGTAAGAGTTAAGATTTATTCTAAGTATAAGGAGAAGCCACCATTGGTTCATGAGCAAGAAATGGCAATCACAATTTTGGTTTTGGAGGACAGCTGACAGCTACATAATGAATTGGTTGAATGGGTAGATTTGAAGACAAGAGTTCATTTGGAAGTCTACAGAACAAGTCAGAAAGGATTAAAAAAATGGCTAGTATCTAAATTCAAATAGTTACTGTGAAAATAAAAGAGAATGGGTGGTGAACGACAGTAAAAAGATACACTGAATGAAAGAGAATATTTGCAAATTATACGTCTGTAAAGAGAGTTGTATCAAACATATGAAAAGAACACTTCAAATGCAATAATAAAAAGATAAACAACCCAATTAAAATAAGGAAAATTATCTGAATATTTTTCTAAAGAAGATATGAAAATAACTAATGAACACATGAAAAAGTATGCCGTATCAATTAGCCATTACAGAAACAGAAATAGAAGCAATAATGAAATGATACTTTACACCCACAAGGATGGTTAAAATCACAAAGTGATAATAAGTTTGGTGAAGATGTGAAGAAACTGGTATCCTCATACATTGCTGGTAGGCATTTAAGATGATACAGCCACTCTGGGAAAAAGTTCGCAGTTCTTCAAAACATTAAACGTGGAATTACCATATGACCCAGTAATTTCAGTCTTAGGTATATATCCAAGAGACATAAAAGCAGATGTCCACACTAACACTTGCACATGAATATTTATAAAAGCATCATTTATAATAGTCAAAGAATATAATAAACAACCCAAATATATATCAATTGATGAATGGGTAAAAAAGAAGTGGTCGGCCAGGCGCGGTGGCTCAAGCCTGTAATCCCAGCACTTTGGGAGGCCGAGACGGGCGGATCCCAAGGTCAGGAGATCGAGACCATCCTGGCTAACATGGTGAAACCCCGTCTCTACTAAAAAATACAAAAAACTAGCCGGGCAAGGTGGCGGGCGCCTGTAGTCCCAGCTACTCCGGAGGCTGAGGCAGGAGAATGGCTGTAAACCCGGGAGGCGGAGCTTGCAGTGAGCTGAGATCCGGCCACTGCACTCCAGCCTGGGCGACAAAGTGAGACTCCGTCTCAAAAAAAAAAAAAAAAAAAAAAAAAAAAAAAGTGGTCTATATAGCCATACAATGGAATATCACTTAGCTAAAAATGAAGTATTGATATGTGCTACAACATGGATAAACATTGAAAAAATAATGTTACATGGGAGAAGCAAGAAAAGACTATATATTATACGATTAGAAGCAAGTCAGAAAAAACTGTATGTTATATGATTCTACTTATATAAGCAGTCCAGTAGAGGCATTTTATCTCCATAGAGACAAAAAGTAGATTAATTTGCCTGAGAAGAGGGATGGCTCAGGTGGGAGTGGGGAGTGAGTAACAATCAATACTCATTTCAGGGAGATGATGAAATGTTCTAAAATTGATTAGGATGATGGTGGCGCCACTCTGTAAACATATGTAAAATTTTTGTATTTTATACCTTAAGTGCATGAATTGTATGATGCTTGAATTATTAATATATCTTGATAAAAATTTTGAAAGTGTGTGAATTTGAGTGATATTTCGAGTTAAAGTGGGCAGAATTTAATACCTTACAAACTTAGAGTGTTAATAAATAAGGTTGTTAATAAAATTTTGTCTTCTGATTGATCTTTTGTGTAACTGTGGACATGACATTGCTATCATATAAAATTTTTAAAAATCAGATAGAAGAACATGTTTGAGGAGACAAAATAAATTTTATTTCATACATGTTGCATAGAAGCTTTGGTTTCTTTAATCTTTCATTGTCATTCATGACACTACTAATTTTGAAGAGATACTGGAAAGACTGGACATTCACATTCTGAAGAATTAAACTAGACACTTATCTCTCATCATATACAAAAATCAACTCAAAGTAGATTAAATATTTAAATATAAGACTTAAAACTATAAAATTATTAGAAGAAAATATAGAAAAAACGCTTTATAATGTTGGTCTAGGCAAGGATTTTTTGGATAAAAATAGGCAACAAAAGATAAATAAATAAATGGGATTACATCAAACTAAAAAGCTGCTACACAGCAAAAGAAACAATCAACAGGGTAAAGCGACAATCTATAGAGTGAGAGAAAGTATTTTCAACTTAAAACTATGCATCTGGCAAGTGGCTAATAATCAAAATATATAAGACTCAAATAGACATTTTTCAAAAGAAGACATACAAATAGGCAACAGGCATATATAAAAATGCTCAACATCATCAATTATCAGGGACATGCAAATCAAAACCCCAAAGAGATATGAGTTCATCCTATTTAGAATGACTATTACCAAAAGACAAAAAAATAAATGCTGGCCTGTATCTGGAGAAGTGGGACGCCCCTCTCCACCATTGGTAAGAATGTAAATTAGTACAACCATTAGGGAGAACAGTATGGGAGGTCCTCGAAAAATTAGAAGTAGAACTACCTGAAGTTATTTATTTTCATTTTAATCCCATTGGTTCATTGTTTGATTTACATTTTTAAAAATGTGTTGATATTTTTAAAGTCCTCAAAATCTGCTTGTCATGGTGAATGTTGCATGTGCACTTGAACATGTATATTCTCCTCTTGTTGTTTGAAGTGCTCTGTAAATTTCAATTAGGTCATATTGATTATAGTATTATTAGAGTTGCCTATATTTTTCTAATTGTCCATTTACTTTTTTGTCAATTAATGAGTGAAGTGTTTATTTGACTGACTGTTATTTTTGACTTGTCTGTTTTTAAATCTTGTCCTGTTGGTGTTTTTTAGGTAGATGCAAATTTAGAATCATTATGTGTTCTTTAATGAATTAAGCCCTGTATCATCATGCAATTTCTTTCTTTATACCTGATAATAGGTTTTGTTTTAAACCTACTTTGTTATTAATATAACCATGCCACTTTAAAATTGTTAATGTTTACATGGAACATATTTTGCCATTTTTTTTTTTTATCCAATCTGTGTCTTGATATTTAAATTGGGTTTCATATGATATATATATATTCCGGTGGGTCTTTCTTGACTTATTAGATATGTCACTTTACATGTTTTAAATGATAATTCTTGAGCAATTTGTCATCCTCAGCACCAGTGACATATTTTGGTTAGACAATTTGAATTTTGTTGTAAGAAACCTATTCTCTGCATTGTAAGATGTTTAACAGTGTTCATTGATTCTAAACCTGCTGTTTTATTTAACTCTTTGGATCTCTGTTTTTTGCTTGTGTGTTTGTTTCTGATGAATTTTGGAAAATTGTTGGCCTTTATTCCTCTACACATTTTTCTTCATTCTGTCTCTTTTCTTCTTCTTGGACCCCAGTTACATATGTTATTTTGTTTGCTGTGCTTCCATGGATGTTTTATTATCTAATACATTTCTCAATCTGTTTTCTTTGTGGTAAATTATCAGCGTAGATAATTTCTACGGACCTAGTTCTAAGTTTCCTGATTTTCCTTAAGTGTTTTCTGTCAGCTGATTATTCTATTAATGGGATATGTTATCTCTGATATGGCGGGGTTTTTTCTTATAATTTTTATTTGACAATTTCTTATAATTTCCATGTCTCTACTAGATTTTCCATTTATTCATGAATATTTTCCAGATTTTTTTACCCTATCTTTTAAAATATTATTTATAGTTATTTAAAAATCTCTATCTGATATATCTGATATGTCTTCAATTGTGAGACTTTTTATTGTTTGATTTATCTGACAGTAAACTCTATTTTCAGTGTGCTTCAAAATGTTTAATTGAGTATTAATTATTATGAGAGAAGAGTAGATGCTGAAAGAACTATTCTTTACACCAGAAATGGACATGATTCTTTTTCTGACAGCCACTAATGTAGTGGGTTGAGTCGATTAGTAGGTTTCTGAGATTGATTTTTGTTGTTGTTGCTATAGTCACCATCAGTGCAGCAGAGACTTTGGTTTCGTTCAATGCTGAGAAATTATTCTTAATATTCATGCTCTACTATAAGCTTTCAGCAATCTCTGAATGCTTGCAACACATAGGGGTCTCTCTTCATGTTCTTGATCCTCTACCATTAGCAGACTGTAGTTGCTTATTATGCATGCTACTTGATGGAAGGCTTATGTCAATGTTGTGGGGGCTGGGATTGGAGGAGGGTTCTCTATTCTCTTGGCTCAGTCTCAGTCACAGACAGACCTGTGTTCCTGGGTCTTGGGGGTGGGGATTTTTCTGTCTGCATCCCTGACCTTTTTCCTCATAGGCAGCTAAACTCTTTCTTTTGTCTGTTTTGATTATTGAACAGGAGGCAACTTCCTGCCCCATCCCCCACAGTAATAAACCTCTAAGATTTCCTGGAGCTGTGAAGCAGGTGCCTTATTTAGACATAACCTGAGTTATGCAATTTAGCACAATTCCCTCCATTTATCCAATGTATTCTTAGGCCCTCAACACTGGCCTTCTGTCTCTTACTTTACCCATTTCATCTAGTCTGGGTATTTGAGTGTGGAACTCCAGCTACAAGTAAATTCATGCCACTGTGGAATTTTATTAGGTAAGAGCTGTCATATGTTACACCTTCTCATCATTAAAGACATATATGTTAAAAGACAGAGTTTGGTATACTATTACTACTAGTTGTCTGGTATTTTAAAAAACAAATTCTAAATTCTAGTTACATCCAAGTTTTTATGAATCACTGGATACATTGTTTAATTTCTTTGAACAGTATTTTCTCATATTGAATTTAATTCATATAAAATAATGTACACTTCTGTGCAAGTCACTCTGTTGATTCAAAAATTATTGCAATGCAGTATTTTTCCCAAAGAAGTCTGTACTACAACCTCAGAAATATTCGATCAATATCTAAGGTCCCCCTTTGGTCAAAAATTATATGACTCAACATATTCGTGTTAAAGGAAAAAAAAAAAGAAACTTTTAGGTTAAAAAATAAATAAAATCATTTAACCACACTAGATAATATTTCAAGTTAATAATAAAATATTGTTTAATTCAATCTGACAAAATTCTATTGATTTTAGTTTATATGAGGAATTTGATTTATGCTTTCTTTCTCTTTTAATTAATAGAATCTCAGTTTATCTGAAGATTCAGTCATCACAAATCCTCTGTGTATTCCTTTTCAAATAAACGGAAATTTTATTTCAATGACGCTAGGTATGATAAATAAAAGAATCTCTGAAAGTTAATTTGGAACATAGTACTTTCAGAATTTAGATAGTAAGAACTTTTTAGTATTATTGAGATGGGAGAGTTCCCTTTACCCCTTCAGGGAACTCATGAAGAGGGTGGCTTGTTTACTTGGCTGCCACACTCAATCCCTTATGGCAGGGAGCACACAAGTGGACGGGCGTAGGAACTGGAGTGGGCCAATGCTGGAGCTAGCTGGTCACTCCTCTCTGACTGGAGCAGACTGTGTGGGCCCTGCGGCAGCATCCAAGTGTGTTACAATGCTCTTTTAGCTCTGCCATCTGGAAGGCAGTGTCTGTGACCCCCGGAACTCCAGAGGGTGTGTGTTACAATCAGTGCTCTTTTAGCATTTGCTGTCCATGGCCAGTTGCATGTTAACAAGATCAGTGGAGAGTCAGGATAACAGCCTTTTAAACCGTGCCCTTTGGCACCCAAGCTCTTGTCTGGTGTCCAGGAAGAATCAGGTCACACAAACGAATTGAAAGGTTGTAAATGTGGAGGACTTTATTGAATGGTGGAAGTGACTCTCAGTGAGAAGGGGAGCTGGAAAGGGGGTGAAGTGGGAAGATAAACTTACCCTGGAGTCTGGCTGTTTCCTCTCTGACTGTAGTTTCTGATGTTCAACTGCTTCTTCTTCCCTCTACATTCAGACACTCTCTCTTCTGTATGTATATATCTGCTGAGTATGGGGTTTGAGATTCTTAAGGGCAAAGGATAGGGGGTGGGGCAGGCCAAAAGGCAGAACTCAGGTGGGAAAAGACAGGGATAGTTCTCACTTTGGGCTGAAGCTTGAGGGTAGAGCCCTCACAAGGGACTGTGCCCTCTTCTACCCAGTATTTCCCTGTCTCCTGTTCACATCATTATCAGATATATTTCACAGAAATGGTCATGTCTCAATCCCTTTTATTTATTTATTTTTTTTGAGATGGTGTCTCACTCCATTGCTGTTGCCCAGGCTGGAGTGGAATGGCACAATCGCAGCTCACTGCAGCCTCTACCTCCTGAGCTCAAGTGATCCTCCCACCTCAGCCTCCTGAGTAGCTGGGACTATAGGCACATACCACCATACCTGGTCTCAAACATCTGGGCTCAAGAGATCTTTCCACCTTGGCTTCCCAAGTTTTGAGATTACAGACATGAGCCACTACGCCAGGCCAATTCACATTTTAGTTTGGAAGAAAAGAGAAAGTACAATGAATTACCCAAGTTTACTATTTTTTCAACTTTTGTGATATTATATTTTTATTGGTACAGTTTGTTTGCCTTAAGATGTCACAGCAAAGACTACTAGTCTGGTTAAGCACTTATAATTACTCATGATGCCTTGAAATGTGATAGTTCATATTAGTTAAGTAAATGACATCCTATTTCATTAAAAATTATTTTCAATGACTATGCATTGATAATGAAATAATCTATATGTATAATCTTAATTTATTATAAGACTATTTGTCTGTGTCTATGAATGTGCATTTGAGAGATGTATATATGTGTGTATCTACACATCAATCTACATATTTTAACTTTGCTTACCTAGGGAGTACGTGATGTTGTGAATTATTTTTTCAGTCTCCCAGAGGTTTTTTCCTCCTGACACCAGCTAATTCTGACTGACATAAACTGAGTTTCCTAACTTTCAATTCAATTCTGACACTAACTACATGGTCCTAATCAGACTCCAAAGTTTTAAGGACTTAGTCCCACATGACTGCTCTTGTGTCAGACATCAGTCACAAGTCCCAGGCTATCTATATTTCTAAACAGCTGGCTGTAAAGCAGGGGCTCCCAAGACCCCCTCCTCACTTTTGATAATTTGTTAGAACAGCTCACAGAACTCAGGAAGGTACTTATGTGTACCAGTTTATAATAAAAACTAAAAATGAAGTCAAATAAAGAGACATATATGGTGTGGTACAGATGGGTCCTGAATGTAGAAGCCTGTGTCCCTGTGAAGCTGCTATGCAGTACCTTCCTGACACATGGAAGGTATCAACTTGGAAGCTCTTTAAACCCTGTTATTTAGGGATTTCTATGGAGGCTTCGTTATGTAGGCATAACTGATGGAATCATTGGCAATTGGTGATTAATTCAATATTGAGCCCCTTCTCCCCTCCCTGGGAGTTGGGGATGGTGCTGAAAGTTCCAAGCTTCTAGTGAAGCTTTGGTCTCTGTGGTGATCAGCCCCCTTCCTAAAACTATCTCGGGGTCAGGCCACCAAGAATGCCTCATTGAATAAAAGATTCCCCTCCACATCTTACCAGTAAAGGAATTCTAAGGGTTTTAGGAGCTCTGTGCCAAGAACTGAGGACAAAGACCAAATATCTTTCTACTATACCACATTTTCTATGTTGTTTTCTTAAAATTATAGCATAGGTATATTGCTTTTCTAAGAAGAAAAATAATGTAACTTATAAAATCTAACATTTAGCAAATTGTAGCATTCATATAAAGTATCTGTACAGTAAATTTTAAGTGGATAAATATTTGTTTGCTTCAATGAATGACTCACCCAAATTGTTTCTTGAGAAGTGCTTAAAATATATTAGAAGGCTTTTAGGGTGAGTTGAACCAGGTTTACATGGTCACTTACATGGTATGATTTGAGGGCCACAAAACCACCCCCTCCTCACTCCTACCGCACTCTTACCATCACTACTGTCATTGCCACAGAAATTGGATTACCAAACAATACCCCCGATCTATATAGCATTGATTTGTCTTTCAGTTAGTTTTCTGTATGGGGCTGCATGCAAGAGAAACATCAACACTAAAATAAAACCTGAAAAGCTACATGGTGTGAATGTTTGTGTCTCCTCCAAATTCATATATTGAAATCCTAACTTCCACAATGACGGTATTAGATGTGGCCATCATTGTGATTAGATCATGAGGGCACAGGCCTCATTAAAGGGATTAATGCACTTAAAATAGAGGCCCAATGGAGTTTGTTCTTCACTTCCACCATGTAAAAACACAGCCAGAAGGTGCCCTCTATAAGGCACAGAGTGAACCCTCACCAGACACCAAATCTGCTGGAGCCTTCATCTTAAACTTCTCAGCCTCCAGAACTGTCAGCAATAAAGTTCTATTGTTTGTGATTCCCAATATATGATATTTTGTTATAACAGCTCAGATACACTAAGAAAGAATGCAGAGAAAGTTTGGACTTACATGTCACAAATATCAAAAAAGATTTCATTATGTTTTTTCTTTAATCTCCTAAACTCTGAAAAAAACTCTTCGAAAATCAGGATTTGCTGACTTTTGTCTAGTAACCCTCTACTCTAGCTCTCATAATTAACTTTTATTTATTTAGAAGCTCTTAGGTTTTTCCAGGGAAAATCCATCTAGCCCCTTTGAAGTCTTTTCAGTTATGGCTCTACTCAACCTGGCCAACCCAATTAATAAAACAAAATTCTGGATTAAGCAGCAAAATGTATTTCTGTCTCTGAAGGCAGGACAGGTGCTAAAGTGTTATTAATCATAATTATTTTGATTTCATTTTAATTGTTGTTTTAATAACAATATTTGGGTTAAGACAGAACAAGCCCCAGTTAAGTTTAAATGTTTAGCTCAGATTAAAATTTACATTTAAAAACTCCCTGACTGCTTAATTTTGGTGACAACAATGTAAAAAAGACATTATTTTGACCTTAAGAAACTCATAATCTGGTAAACAACAAAATGATGCAAATATAATGTTAATATGGAGGAAATAAAGATCACAAACTGATGCCATGCATCAATTTCGTAGTTTATAAGACATACTTATAAGATTACTTGGCCTTGTACTAAGTTGATAACTTATGAAAGGGAGAGATGGCACAAAGATTCAGAGTATAAAATGTCCTCTGAGGGCTCAAAAACTGAGAAACTGGATGAGGAGAGTAATACTAGACTGTTCTGTGTGGTTAGAAAGTCAGTGAAGAAAAAGGTTGAAGAAACATCAGTGAGGCTAGTCCTGGTTAAGCCAAAAAAGAGCAAACTTTGGATTTCAAGGTGATGTGCCAAGGACAGACGTCGATTAATGCATGCTATGGCTACTGTCAATGTTAGTTGGGGGATAGTTGAGGACGGGAATAGAATTATTTTGAAACACTCAGATGTTTAGCTTCACGTGGTCTATGCAAATGTTACATCATTTAACTTCACGTCTCCTTAGCCTACTTTTAAGAAGTCGGTAAATTAGTTTAGATAATTCCAACAATACTAAGAAAGGTACAGGTCCTTCCACCCGCCCCTTGCCCCCCCAAAAAGACCATAAAAATTAGAAAAACAATTTTTCGTTTGCATGTGGTCTCTATACAAGGCAATGTGCTTCAACTGTGGATTAAGAGACAGTTTACTTGAAATCTGGGCCCAAATCACTGAGAGTGCTGAGAAAAAGTTTCAACTCCAAGATCCCAAGCAGCTGGCACAGCTGTGAAGCCACATTTGTGGGGCTTATTAGGGCAGCAGCTGGACATGAACTGAACAGAAAAGATAATTCCAATGCTTTGAAAGAAAGAATGTGATGAAAGGCACTGCTTAATCTTCCCTTGGTTAAACAAGAAAATAACTTAAAAAAATCATTAAGTGATCAGCACTTTAAATAACAATGCCATTTTAAGGCATTCTGAAAACTTCAGGTTCTTCATCTCCCCCACACTCATTATTGTCCTTCACAGATCATTGCCAAGTCAAATTATCAGTTGCCTTTGATTTTTAAACCTGGCATTAGAGTGACTTAAATAACATTTCAATTTCTTGAGAAAATTTAATTTGAAATAGGAAAAACAAAGTCCAACTCTACAGCATAACCTTTCGGAAAAAGAAATTAGGGAATTTGGCATTTCCTATGTGTTCCTATCATTTGACCTGTTGGCAAAGTGCTCAAAGTGGACTCTGAGAGAAGGAAGCAGAAAGTCTGTGATAATGATGTACTAAAGTTTACCTAGTTTCTGTGATATCTGTAAATGTTCTATTGCAGGATATTTCTGCCTTAGGGTGATTATTAGAGGGTCCTGGAAGTTTTATTTTTTTTTATTAATATTGCCCTGTGATGTTAAAAATACATCAGGTCATGAATGAATAAAACCAAGGAGTATATGGTATAAAGGCTGGGTTGATCTTAGTAATCATCTATAGCGGATAAAGCTTGATTATTGTCTCACACCTCCCTTTTCTAAATCCTATATATATTTCTCTAATAATACTACATCCCACCTCTTTTCCAACTGTCATGACTCTTATGCTTGAAGAAACTAGTATGATCACGAAAATATGAATTTAATTCTTTCAAAATAGTAATACAATTCAACACAGATTTATATTTGTATAAGTGGCTTCATCAATTTTATTGAGGTGTATGAGCAGGTTGATTATTTTTGTGAGGATCTGATATTTGCATGTATGTGGAATAATTGTATGTTGCATCCGGGCATGACAAAGCTTCTAAATATCAGCTAATAACCAATGGAAGAAGTCTACATCTTGGCCAGGGTAGTGGAAGAGGAGATTCATTCAGGACCCAGAAGGATCTTGCATCCTAATGTCATTGTACATAGATGTATTAAGCAAACTACCCTCACAAATATTACTGTGCAGGATAACTGTACTTAGGAAATATATATTATAAGGTATATTTGGTTGTATGGCTACATTCATGAGATGAAAGATATGTACAAGGAATGAGGTTGTGGAAAGTTAGTAAAAATTGTACAATGCTTGGAAATTGTCAAAAGAGATGACGGGGCATCCTTTCAGTGGAGTGATGAGTTTTGTCTAGTAGATTCTTGGAAGAATACCTGGTGCAATGGAAGTGTGCACTTTTTATTGACTTTCTAGTAGTTAAACTACTTAACAAGTTTTCAGGAATAAAAATAAACTAACATAAAAATCATAGTAATGAAAATGTTCATTGTACACAGTAATGCAAATGAATTTTGTCAAAATATACTTGATTTCTACCCTGTAGAAAAGATAACCCCAAATGTTACACATTTTATACCATGCAGACTGTTAACCAGTTTTGCATCTATTAGTGAATTTATGTCATTGCTTCTGACTGCCTATTCATCCCTCTGGCCTTCATTGTCTCCTTGAAACTAACTTTTAATATCTTATGGATTCCCATCTGATTTAGTTTGCTAAGGCTGCTATAACAAAGTACCACAGATTGGGTGGCTTAAATCCAATCTATAGAAATATGACATATAGAAATACAATAAAGAAATGTATTGTCATATAGCTCTGGAGCCTAAAATTCCAAGACCAAGGTATCAGAAATATTGGTTTCTTGTGAGGCTTCACTCCTTGGCTTGACCCATGGCGGCCTTCTCCCTGTGTCTTTGCATGGTTTTCCATCTGTGTTTCTCTCTCCTAATCATCTCTTCTTTTAAGGGCAATGGTAGCATTGTATCAGGATCCACCCTATGACCTCAGCTTAACTTAAATTACCTCTTTAAAAATCCTATCTCCAAGTACAGTCACATTGGAAAGTGCTAGGTGTTAGGCCTTCAAAATGAATTTTGGGGAACAAAACTCAGCTCATAACACCATTTTTAATGAATTGAAGAAAATCTCTGAAAGGAGCTCATTTATTATTTTGCACAGGAGTTATTATAGTTTTCCTTTTTTGAATATTTTAATTTAGCAAGAGAAAGGTAAGGGATATGCTAGATCTTGTTAAGTCAGGTTCTATCTCTTGACTACAGAAAAGCAAGCTTTCACCCTAGTGGGAAAGGTATATGGTTTTAAAATATTTTGATCATTGCCTATGTTTGGGCTTAACATATGTTGCTAACATTAGTTTTCTTGATACACAATGGTCTGGTTTGGATGGAATCCCAGAACCACCAAAAATCTTCAAAAAGATCATAAAAATTCTTGCCTCAAGAATTATATGGAAATCAAATTCTCATGTTGGAAAGAAAATGTAAGTTACAAATTACCTTCAATTCTTTCTCTTCTTAACTCTACGAGGAGAAGGAAGTCAGTAAAGGAAAGAAAATCTGAAGTGTGTTTTGATAACAGACTAGCTCTCTGTGGAATCCTGTAGTTGTCACTTTATATTATCTTTCTTTATTAAAGCTAGCTTTATTAAGGCCCACTGGGACCAATATTGGTTGAGCTGGCTGCTAACCTTCTCCAGGAAATGAAGCTGATTTTAGAGGGCTGATGGTATAATAGGGAGAGAAGAGAACAATAAGCACAGGTATTGAGCTAACTAGGCTCAGCTCCAACGTTGAACAAGAGAATGAGCTTCAGTTCTAAGGACACACAGCCTGACAGAAATCTACATTTCTAAGAAATGTAGATTTCTTAAGTCTTCAACATGAGGACAATCTATAGATTGTCCTCATGTTGAAGACTTAAGATATAGTCCTGCTCACATTAAAGATCAGTTTCTTGAAATTGTTTTGCTTAATTATTATTGAGTGTAAATAGCAGAAAAGGTAATATTTGAGAAATTTCCTACAGATGTGTCAAAAATGTTTAATGCCGACAAAAGAAACAAAAGAAAATAAAAAGTCTTAATCTTAAACTTTTATAACTTTCTAAAGTGATCTGAAAATTCTCAATAACAGCACACCAAACTGTTGGCTAGATGATGCATGCTAAACAACCTAAGAGAGTTTAAAGACTTTTAAATGGAATACACTTTGCCTATAAATTTAAGTTGGGGAGCTCCTCCACATATAATCTCAAGTTAACTTGCAATCTATCAACTAAGCAATTACTAAGTGTGGATTTACTCTGCAATGAACCAAATGACTCAATTGCACTCTCATTTACTCTCTGTCTCAGCCTCAGTTTATGTATGAGGTAACCGCAATGACAAAACCCCTCATACAGGATTATTATGAAGATTTGATATATTAACCTGGCCTGTAAAAGTACTCAATAAATGGCATATTTCCCACATCAATACATATATGCATTTTTATTGTGGATAGCCAGGGCATAGAAAAGTATTGGAGCATTATGCTTCAATATTTTATTAAGGTAACTTAGGCATTGGTTTACATGATTGGGGTTGGTATGCATGATAGGAGTCATAGAAATGTGTTAGAAAGACTATTGTACAATACAATGTGTATTGTACTGTAATAGTTCAGATAAAAGATTATGAAGTCCTAATTTAAGGCAGTAAATGTAGGGTAGGATAAGAAATCATACCTATGAGAGATGTTAAGTATCTAAAATTTTCAAAACTTGATCACAGAATGGTAGAATAGGTGGAGAAAACAGAGAAGTCAAAGATATGTCCACATTTTTGGAAGGTAAAATGGAGAATAGCAATAAGTCACAGGTTTTTAATAATCTGCCTTTCCCCTAACTCTTTGGCCTCTTTTTATAGCATAAACCATACAGCAAAAAGATTTTATAAAAATATAAACCGAAATACATCACTAGTCTCCTTAAATCTCTCCAATGAGTTCCATGACTTTTAAGATAAAATCCAAATCCCAATATGCAATAGGATTGCAATGACTGTGTTTAGGCCTCTGAGATCCGTTTATGCCACATCCCTCCTCATTTTTCACGCCCAAGTCATACAGCTTTATTTCCACTTTTAAAACACAGTTAACACTTCCCTAACTCAAGCTTCCCTAGCTGCTATCCCTCTTCCTGGACCAACTCTTCTCCATCTGACATTTGACCACCTTAAATATCATCTCCTCAGAAAAAGCCTCCCTGGCCAAATAATCTAATGTAGACCTATAATTGCTTTTTAATCATAACATTATATTCATTTTCCTGAATATAATCTCTTATAACATGTTAAAATAGATTTATTCACTTATTTAATTATTTATTATAAACTACTTCCAAAGATTTTCAACAGCATGAATCCGAAGACTGTGTCAATTTGCTTTAGCCACTGTATGTTTATCACTTACCAAAACACCTGGCATATAGAAGGCAGGTCATATATATATATATCTCTATGAAAAGGTAGTAGCACACTCTCGTAGCACACATGGAAATTTGGTCTGATAGATGTTACAGCATTTTGTTGTGGTTGATGGGAAGATACAGTAATAAAATTAGCCTGTTGTCATGGATTCTGGAAATTATTCTCATTTTTTTTTTTTTTTTTGTCTTTTGACATTGCAAAGACAGCACTGACATTTAAAGGGTGGAATAAGAAGAAGAATTAGACAAAATCTGTGATTTCTTCATCAGTTACATAGAGTAAGAAACAATGGAAACTTCTAAGGAAATGTAGATCACCAAGGATGAAGCATCAAGAATGCAGAGTAGCCAGTCATGGTGGCTCCCGCCTGTAATCCCAGAACTTTTGGAGGCCAAGGAGGGTGGATCACTTGAGGTCATGAGTTCAAGACCAGCCCAGCGAACATGGTGAAACCTCGCCCCTCCTAAAAATACAAAATTAGACGGTGTGGTGGCACGCGCCTGTAGTCCCGGTGCCTCAGGAGGCTGAGGCGAGAGAATGGCGTGAACCTGGGAGGTGGAGTTTGCGGTGAGCTGAGACTAGGCAACTGTACTACAGCCCGGGTGACAGAGCGAGACTCCATATCAAAAAAAAAAAAGAATGTAGACTAGCTTCGGAAGTCAAGTCAATTCAAGGCACAGACAGCCAGGGGATAGAAGATACAATTGAAGATGCTAGATATTTATATTAATCCCAGAGGGATTTTAGCAAACTAAATACTTGATAGAATTCATATGCAAATCTCTTCTCCCAGGCTGATTGGATCTTCAGAGTAGATGTGCGTGTGTGTGTGTGTGTGTGTGTGTGTGTGTTTGTGTGTAAGTAAACAGAAGAATCTAGCAGGGAAAAGGTAAAAATAAATAAATAAATAAATAAGTGCCAGTATAGCTTTTTACTTTTTAAACTACAAAGATCTGTTATTCCCAAACAAATCCTATGAATGTCACAGCCTCTATTGCTGTCCCAAGAGTCCTGGGTGATGAAAACGGGCAATACTTAATCACTGTATATATGGGTGAGCTTTGATGCTCTCAGATCCCTTGAGGAAGAGAAGATCCCAACATTTCCATCATTTTTAGGATAGGTGGGTTTTAATGTTAAAAATCCGACATATGGAAGTATTGTCTTTAAAATTATTATGTCATCATAGACTCAATTTGCATATTTCTAAAAATAAAACAAAACCTTGATTGTAGAGCTCTTCAGCCAAAAATGTACAAGAAATTTACACATGGGTTTTAATATAAAATTTTAGTCACTTAAATGGATACTCAATCCATCTCAACTCAGTGCCCTCTTAAACTACATAATTGCAAGTACTCTTCTATTCCCATCTGCCATGAAGACGGTATTCACTGGAAAAGAACCAGATGTGGTAAACAAATTAACATGTGCGCCATTGTCAAATGCTGCTGTTCTAAAGTGTGTCAGTAACATGGCAATTAATGCCTGTGAACAGCTGTTCTTTAAGAGTATGGAAAGTGATTACTTTGCCCCATAAATGGACGAATCCACAGATGTTTCAGGTTGTGCTCAGTTGTTGGCATTTGTAAGATATATTTTGGAAAACACTGTCAATGAAAGCATGCTGTTTTGTGAAACTTTGCTGGATGATACAACAGGAGAAGGAAACTTTCTGAAATATTTCAAGTGACAACACAGATTTTAGGGTGAGCAAGATATGGTCTCCAGTTCTTCATCTTGATTTAAACAAATCAATGATTAGAAAAATAAAGAGCCTTCTCTTGCTTACTGCTTGCTGGATATATTGTGCTATCCACCACAATTACGTAAACAATCATCTCTTTGGAGATATGTGAAAAAAACAGCATCAATGGTTGAATCTCTTCTTTATGCATATCTTCAATGGCAGTGATGGAAGAATTTAAAATGGGCTAATAAAAATGTGTTCAAGTGTTACCATTCATTGTTGATAAAAAAAATCAAACCTGGCAGACTAATTAGTAATCCATTAAGGTTTACAAGGTTGGTTTCCTGGAATATCTTTTCCTTTTTTCTCACTTTTTGGATGATATTAACATTTTTGAGACAAAGAGACATGCATCCCATCCTTATTATTGTTGACAAAATTGAAGCTGCCATAGAATCAGAGGCTTAGTTAATTAAATTAAAAGGCAATATTAGGTTGATTTTCTGCCAAGATAAAATACAAATACCAATCAGATTTATCATTCATAACCATTTTTAAGAAATGTGGAAAAAATTGTGATAAGAAAACAGAGCTGGCTTTGTCAAAGTAATAATTACATTTTTTTCTCCCAGAATTATTTAATCATTATGAAAGTTATTTTTATTTTCTTTCTTTCTTTTCTTTTCTTTTTTTTTTTTTGAGACAGAGTTTCACTTTGTTGTATAGGCTGGAGTGCAGTGACACGGTCTCGGCTCATTGCAACCTCCGCCTCCCGGGTTCAAGCAATTCTCATGTCTCAGCCTCCTGCGTGGCTGAGATTACAGGTGCCCCTCACCATGCCTGGCTCATTTTTTTTTCTTTGTATTTTTGGTAGAGATGGGGTTTCACCATGTTGCTCAGATTGATCTCGAACTCCTGAGCTCAGGCAATCCACCCATCTCGGCCTCCCAAAGAGCTAGGATTAGAGGCATGAGCCACCGCGCCCAGCCATAAGTTATTTTTCCTTATGTATCTTTAATTGTGAATTCTTTATTCTTTATCAAAATGGAATGTAAGCTTTATTATTACCCCATACTACACGGATATATTTGCTTATTTTGGAGGTGATTTGATCGCGAACGGTTTAGGACCATCTCCTTGGTGCTGCCTTTGTGATAGTGAGTTCTTGGGAGATCTAGTTGTTTAAAACTATGTAGCACCTCCATGCTTTCTCTGGTCCTCCTACTCTCATCATGTGACATGCCTGCTCCCCCTTCACCTTCTGCCATGATTGTAAGTTTCTTGAGGCCTCCCCTAGAGCCAAGCAGATGCCACCATCATGCTTCCTGTACAGCCTGCAGAAGTGTGAGCCAATTAAACCTCTTTTCTTTGTAAATTAGTCTCATGTAGTTCTTTATAGCAACATGAGATTGCACTAATACAATTCTTTTTGTGTTTTATGTCTCTGAAGGAAGAAATAGATCTCGATTGAAAAATGTAAAAAATGCATTCGTGGTTAAACACACCTGAATTATTTATTTGCATTAGTATAAGTGGAATAACTAAAAATTTTATTTATATATTTATTACTGTTTTTATTGCCATGATGAAATAACAGGACCAGATTATCTTTCTATCTTAAAGAGTTAAAACACAAAATATTTGAAATGATGGACATTGGACAATAAGCATAATGGGGCAATAATTCCTGAGAGAAGAAAAAATATATAGCAAGCCCTTTGATGGCCCCAAAGTACCACATAGAAAACGTTTCAAAAAATGAGAATTGAGAGACACCGTTCAGATTTCAAGGAGGGCAAGGTAGGTAGAATTTGCAGGGTGGAGTGTCATAGAGGATAGAGCTGAAAAAAGAAGAGAGGAGAGAGAGAAAGAGGACAGATAGAGAAAGAGAGAAAGAGAGAGAGAAAGAAGTATCTCTCTGAAATTATGGAAACATTTCCCTTTAAACTTTCACCTGAGTAATAATCAACACAAGGATATGTGGAAACTACTGACACTGGGAAAAGAACTCCACAATATGACCCTATAGAACCACCTTCAGAATTCACACAGGAATAGGAGCAGTTTATTCCCATCAGATACAACGGAAAGACTTTCTGATGCATGTGATATTGAGTAGAATTCTCAGAAGGATATTGCCTCAGTAATGAACACATGTTAAAACTAAACTAAACTGATTTTCGTCCACCTAGCATAGCAGTCCTCAAAAGTATCAAATTATTTCCAACTAATTTAACTGTATGAAGAAAAATATTTAAAAATATTTAAAGGAAAACAAAAACTGTACACCAAAGCACAAAATTCACAATGACTGAAATAAAACAAAATTATCAGGAATGCAAATAGTGAGGCAAATACAATTCATAATGAAAAAAAAATCAATTGACCAGAGACACAACGACAAAAGATATGAATATAAGAATAATGTGCAAGGAAATTAACACCACAATTATAAATATATACTGTATGTGCAATAAGGTAGAAGTATCATAAATATAAAAATGAGAAGCATGTGTGATATAAACATGGCCCAAATCAAATTTCTAGAAATTTAAAAATTAGGTATCTTAAATGAAAAATACATTGGATGGGATTAAGAGTAGATTACATATAGCAAGAAAAGATGAGTAAAATTGAAGACATAGCAATAAAAGTTATACAAAGGTGAAACACAGAAAATATAATTGACAAGGTTACTTACTAATGTAAGATGCTAATATTAGAGGAATGCTGATGTGGGGTATGTATACTCTCTGTACTATTTTTACAACGTTTTGTAAATTTAAAACCATTCTAAAATATAAAGTATATTTAAATATTGAACAGAGGATCAGTGTGAGCCGAGGGACAATATCAAACAGACTATATTAATGTATTTATAGTAATAGGAAAGGAGAGAAAATACAAAAATTATTTTTAAAATGGTCAAAATATTTTTGAGTTGTATTAAGTTACAAAATTACATATTCAAAAAGCTCATCAAAGACCAAGTAAAGAAACATGAAGAAAAGCACTCCAAGTCATAGCATAATCAAATTGCTTAAATGGTCTATGATCCATGTGACAAGAAGCATGTTCTTTAATCCTTCTCATTTTCTGCACATTATTTTATAAACTTGCCTCTGAGTTTTCTAGACTTAAATTTTGCCACATCACCATGTTACTGTCTAGCTATTTTGTACTGCTAGAATTCTCTAGAAAACTTTATGGTCTTACATGTCTACTTCTTCTGCATTAAATGGTTTTCCTGTTTTTGTGCAGTCCAGGGCAACCTATTTGTTCTTAAGTATTCTGCTTAGATGTCACCTCTTCTTCATAGTCTTCCTTGAGTTCCTTCTATGTGCTCTGTAGGTACTCAGAATATGCTTGTTGAATGAATGAATGCATGAATGAAAAGATGGATGGATAAATAAATAGGAATTAAGATAAAGTTAGTTGTTACATCTAAGCCAGTTCATTGGTACAAACTCCTTCTCTGTGGAATTCTCTTGAGAAATCTAAGTCTTTGGACAGTAGGTGACCATCTATTCTGGTTTATGGTGTAATAGGAAAAGATGAATTATTATGGGTAATACTTTCTCAGGCTTCTGCCATTCAGGGTT
Source organism: Mandrillus leucophaeus (assembly GCF_000951045.1). Taxonomy (NCBI): domain Eukaryota; kingdom Metazoa; phylum Chordata; class Mammalia; order Primates; family Cercopithecidae; genus Mandrillus; species Mandrillus leucophaeus. The sequence continues at coordinate 3,130,694 of NW_012103543.1, forward strand.
TCAGCTCTCTGTTGGATGACGGATGGAGAATGGACACATTTCCTCACAGTTCCTCCAGTTTCTGCAGAGGAATCTACACACAGACATACATACAGGTTTCTGCAGCCATAAAGACCATGATATCAAAATGCAGCCAAGTCTCAATGTTATTATGATTATGGCAGCTTAGGCTTCATGTTAAAAACAATACTAAAATCATTAGTAAGTAATCATAATAATAATTATTTAGTTTATAACCAATGTTACTCTAGAGACCAAGGCCATGACTGAGATGAGGCAAGTGAGATCCAAAATGTAAGGAGGTGCCCAATATCTCAGTAATGAAGGTAAACATATTTTAAAGCAATGCTTTTTTAAAAAATAAATAAAAGCTAGTTAAAAAATCTATGATGAACAAAATATCAAAATTTTAAGCAAAGATAGACTTAGTATGACTAATATTTTGTCATCAGTCTCCAATGTAACTTGGTGTGATGCTTTTACTGATTCTGCTTAAGAATTATGGATTAATGAAAAACAAACTGTGCCAACAGACATCACCTGAAAACTCATTTAAAAGGATATTTGTTATCTAGTTTGGTGAGTTACCACATCCTTTGACATAACTTTTTATTGTAGTATAAAGGTGGAAACAAATTCCATGTCAGAGTCAGTGTCCACACTAAGATCATAGTTGTATAGTCTATATAAAGATCAGAGAGTATGTAGGCTCTTGTTTGCTTCCGAGTTTCCTTAAGAAAAGCAGTGATCTCTCTGGACCATAATTTTCTGATCTTTCAAATGATTAGAAATAAATATACTGCAAAAAACAAAAACAAAACTCCTCATATGTTTACCTCAGAGGGTTACTGTACTTTGTAAAACAAACAAAAGAAAACAATTGTATGTTGCATTTTATATTATATAATTATATAATATAATTATATAAATTATAATTATATAAATTTTATATTATTATATATTATATAAATAACAATTTATATAATAATATAAAATTATTATTATGTATTATTATATAAATAACATTATATAAATTTTATATTATTATATATTATATAAATAACAATTTATATAATAATATAAAATTATTATTATGTATTATTATATAAATAACATTATATAAATTTTATATTATTTTTTATTAATATCATCTACAAGTGTTCTTAATTTCAAGGTTAAGACTGATTTGCTGGAGAAGTTCTGAATTTAGCTAGCTCAATGATCTTAGAGCAATACTTGCAGAAATATAACTCTGCTTGGCTGTGTGGAAGCCAAAAATGTTTGACAGTGAGATAATTAGGCAACTTCAGAGCAGCATGCCGAATGGAGCAAGAAGGAACACTGTAGATTCAAACTTACACACCCCTTTAAGCCATATGGCACAGCTGTGGAGTGTGAAATATGTCAGACCAACAGAAGAGGCCATCGAATCAAAATTGAATTGACTGATCTTGAGCAAACACACCAGGAATTTTGCAACAGGAACAAATAATACAGGTTGAGCTCAGCTTGATCATGCTACTAATTAATCATTGACTTTCCTATGCCACCTTATAGTTTACAAAATGCTTTCACAAACAACTCCTTTGAGCCTCATAGCAAGCTTGTGAAGAATGTGAGCATTGATGTCACAGCTACATGGAGAAAACTGAGACCTAAGTAGATTTGTTCAATTTTATATAGTGAGTAAGAATTGGAGCTAGTTCCTAAAGCCATCTGGCCCCAAATTAAGTAATTTTTCTATTGTAGAGCCTTTTATCCATTTCATTGTCATATGCAGAGTGGAAAAAGCATCAAATTACTCTTTCCTTTTTTTGGTGACATTAGCACACATATGTGTTGACAATGTCTTGCCTTTATATTTTTACTTATATTCTTTAATTTATTATTTTGAACAACCTCAAGGTTACAGAAAAATGGAAAGTATTATAAAAATAATTTTTCCTTTACCATTTGAAAAAGTGGCTGTCATGTGTCTCGTCACCCCCAGATACCTCAATGTGTGGTTTTTAGAACAAGATTATATTTTCTACAGATCACAATACAACCATCAAAATTAACACTGATATATTACTACCATTTACTCCTCAAAGTTGAGTTCAAGCTGCCATCCTAGTTTTACCAAATATTCCAAAAGTGTTCCTTATGGCAAAAGAATTCGGTTCAGAATTGTGTGATGCATTAATCTCTTTAATTTTCTTTATTCTGAAATGATTCCTCAGTCTTTGCTTGGCTTTCTTACATTGGCACCTTTATTGATAGAGGCCAGATATTTTATGGAGTGGTTCTCAATTTGAATTTGTCTGATGTTTACTCACAATTAGATTCAGATTGTTCATCTTAGGTGAACATATCAAAGAAGTAATATTGTATTCTGCTCGTTGCGTCTTATTAGGTTGCCTAAGATCTCAATTCGTCATATTTATGGTAATGTTAACTTTGATCACTTGTTTAGAGTGGTGCCACCATGCTTCTCCACCACGCAGACGTTGAATTTATTCATTTGTTTTTGTACATCACTGTAAATTGTGATTTCTACTTTATTCAACAAGCTGCATCCATTAACATCATTATTTCTTTTGATGTTCACACTGTCCCATATTTGGCCAGTGGGAGTCCTTTACACTGCCTTCTGTATTCTTTTGGCATCTCTCTTCATCGTGTGAGCCTTTTCTTGTTTCCTGGTATGATATGATATTCTAGGCTCATTTTGTCCTTTCCTGCCCAACCTCTAAAATCAAACTTTCCTGCAGAAATTCCTGGTTCTTTTTGGGTGAGAATGAAATTTAGAAATCAAGATCTGGGTTTAAGGTGTGTTTATTACTATTGGGATGTCCCGGCTTCCAGGATTTTTCGATGGAAAACCTGCAAAACACATACACAGATGCATATTTACATTTTTATGTATTTCTGTATTTTTACATTAAAAATCACGAGTTTTTACAAATGTAGAAAGGAGGGAAACTACTGTAAATCCTATGGTATTACATTGTGATTAAAAGTCTCTCTACATTTGTAATTTCCTTCTTTGGTAGTGAGAAACCTAGTTTCCATTATTCTCAACATAATTCTTTATATGATCAGTTCCCCATCTATGTAACCAATATCCCAACACTGCTGCCACCTTCACCCATAGATGCCTTTCTTATCTCACTTGAGCTCTAACATCTCACTCCAGGCTGCACTGCTCCCCACAACATGTGAATGCCCTCATCTCTCCAACTTTATCTCAACTCCCTGAGTAAGATTACACTACAGCGTGGAAATCTCCCTCATTTCACCTCTTCCACCCGCCTCACCTGAGGTCTGATACCTCCCGACAATGTGTTCTCCCATGTGGATATACTCTTTTCTTAGTAGGGTTATCACTTCCATGCTGTATCATCATCCCATGTAGGTGTCTTTTTCAACCCACTTGGGTTCCCACACCCAGTGAAAAAACAGCCTTTCTGGAGAAATCTTTCTCATGCTACTCATGATCTCATTCTCCATGCCAAGTTCCCTCCCCTATGCTGGTATTTCCTTCTCAGGCCATTCAAACACTGATGCCTCCATTGGGTTAACCCCTCCTCATCCCATTTGGGCTCCAAACCCTATGCTAGTCTACCTTATAATTTGCTCCCTTGTACATTGTGCATACCATCTTCACATACCTTTAGCCATGACATCCCACACTGACTACTCCCCTGACCCCTATGGATACCCTACCTCGTGGCTTGTAGACTGAATTTTTTTGTGATTGCACGTGAAGGGAAATGGGAAATGGAAGGGAATGGGAAAGAGGAAGAACAAAGCATTGCCTTTAAACATAGACAGGATGACTTTCTCTTACCATTGTCCTTTTTGTCTTGCAATAGGCGGTTTTTTTAATGAAAGTTATTTGCTTATTCTTTCATGTTGTTCAGATGTGATAGTCCCAAGCCACATCCCAGAGTGATATTAATGAAGTGCAGAAACCATATTCTATAATATATCAACAATACATGATGCCTTGTAGAGACTATATTTTGAAGGATGCTTTTGAAAGAATACTTCATATGACACCAGATGATTGGAAATTGTTTTCCATCATGTTGACTCACTTGATAGAATAATTTTCCATTCATGGTAATTAATTCCAGCATTTTACTGCTAATTGGCCAAGATTGTCTTTATTAGTGAATAAAACCAATTGGCTTTTTGCTCTTTCAGAGAAAAGTATAAAAACAATCGAAAAAATACTTGAAGCTATAACATCAGCAGGGAATTATTTTGACAGCACACTTTATAAGGAAAAGTATGTGTGAAATATGCTAGCCTAGTCGTTCTTTTTCAGTACCTTATTTCCTTTTTATTTTGTGACTCTTTCCTTATCGAGTTTGTTCTTGGCCTGTTACGTTCATTATAGCATATGTGTAGGTATGTGTGTATACCTTAATTTAAATAAACAATTAATGTGAGACTCAGGTCTCCAAGCGAAGACCCAAAGTCTTACACATTGCAAAGTCTAATGCATCTTTATGGTTTGTGAGGTGAGATCTCTTGAGATCATTTTTCAGAAGGTCCAGATCAACTTAATGGATCCCCTATTAATTATTCATCTCAACTAAGACACCTAAACTGCTTCATAATTAGGTCACTTGTAGTCCTCTGGGCAGTGTACTACAAGGAAAAGAAGATCCAGAATATAATGAATATTAGGAAAATGTCAATATTGTCACCTCTCCAAAAACTCTATTCCTTCTTCCACATCAGTACCTTAAAATAAGGACAAGAAAATTTGGGGGGAAGGCCATATACCCAGGGTTTCTGAATAAAACAAGGAGTATAAAAGCACTATCTTTTTTAAAAAATTATTTTATTGAGATGGAGTCTTACTCTGTTGCCCAGGCTGGAGTGCAGTGGCATGATCTCAGCTCACTGCAACCTCTGCCTCCTGGGTTCAAGCAATTATCCTGCCTCAGCCTCCCAAGTAGCTGGGATTACAGGCAACTGCCACCATGCCAGGCTAACTTTTGTATTTTTTAGTAGAGATGGGGGTTCACCATGTTGGTCAGGCTGGTCTCGAACTCCTGATCTCAGGTGATCCACTTGCCTCAGCCACCCAAAGTCCTGGGATTACAGGTGTTAGCCACTGCGTCTGGCCCAGCACTACCATTTTTAAGAGCAATCACAGAAAATTAAATTGGTAATGATGATTACAAGAGAAATGAGAAATATTCAGATCCACAGTTATAGAAAATGCCCCTAGAAGCTGAGGCAGGACAGTGCAGTATTCTCGCTATTGCATATGGTGTGAGAGGTTTGCAGCCGGGATGGCCGTAGAAGAACATGGTGTCTAACCATAACGAGTAGTGGTGCAAACCCACCGTTGCTGTTCTTATTTCACACAGGAATCCCCAGAACCCTTGCTCTCCATTTATGAAAGATATAGCAAGGCCTGTCTTGGATTCCAGTTAGTTAGGGATCCATCAGAAAGTGTTCACCTTATTTATGACTTAGCTGTGTTGTATACCTGCCACTCATACCTCAATTATATCTGACTTATTGTGTTATCCCCAATAAATAATTTTTATACATAAAAGTACAGCTTTAATGAGACATACATGTTTTTATTTATTTTATAATTGCTTTATGCAGTGGTCCCCCCTTATCTGATGGGAATATGTTCTAAGACTTCCAGTGGATGCCTGAAATCACAGATAGTACTGAACCCGATATATATTTTTACTATGTGTACATGCCTATGATAAAGTTTAATTTATACATTAGGCACAGTAAGAGATTAACAGCAATACATAATTATAAAATACATCAATTATAATAATATACTGTGACAAAAGTCATGTGACTGTGATCTCTCTCTCAAAATATTTTATTGTACTCTAGTCACTCTTCTTATGATGATGTAAGATGATAAAATGCCTACGTGATGAGATGAAGTGAGGCGAACGACCTAGGTGGAATAGGATATATCAGAAGTCCAGGATGGGGATAATCTGCTTTAAGCGGTCCTGGATCTTGGAGCCATTATGAAGTTGATGATTGGATGTCAGGAGCAGACAATGTCAATAACTAACAGGTGGGTAGCATATACAGTGTGGATGCACTTGACAAAGGGATGATTAACATCCTGCGTGGGACAGAGCTACACAGCATGAGATTTCATTACACTACTCAGAAGGGCACACAATTTCAAACTTCTTTTTTTTTTTTTTTTTGAGACGGAGTTTCACTCTATCACCCAGGCTGGAGTACAATGGTGTCATCTCGGCTCACTGAAAGCTCCCCCTCCCGGGTTCACGCCATTCTCCTGCCTCAGCCTCCGGAGTAGCTGGGACTACAGGCGCCCGCCACCATGCCCGGCTAATTTTTTTTTTTTTTTTGTATTTTCAATAGAGATGGGGTTTCACCGTATTAGCCAGGATGGTTTCGATCTCCTGACCTCGTGATCCGCCAGCCTCGGGCTCCCAAAGAGCTAGGATTACAGGCGTGAGCTACCGCGCTCGGCCAATTTCAAACTTCTAAATTGTTTATTTCTGGAATTTCTCATTTAATGTTTTTGGACTCCTATTCACCTCAGATAACTGAAATCACAGAAAGTGTAATCGTGGATGAAGGAGGACTTCTGTACACACGGTTCTCCTATGCAATGAACTTCCTCTGACATTATGCAGGAACCAGCTTACTCTGATTCAAACTTGACAGCGTTTATCTCCCACTGTCTCTTCAACTGCCATCTGGCTGGGCTTCTCTAGATCTCAGCCAATCTTGCTTGACTTGGTTGCCTTGAAAAGATCTGTCAGCTCCAGCACAAGTCAAACACTCCTGGTCCATGCCAGATTGGGCTTTCCTTGGGAGATGAAGGATTAGAAACTCTTAGTGCCAGTTGTACTTGTTAATGTCAAGTGAGGCTGAGTATGATTTTTCTTTTTTTCCCAAAAGCATGACTCCAGCAGAGGAGATAGTATAAGAACGAGCTAAGAGATGAGATGAGACCTTGGGAAATGTTTGTGAATATTGTTGGAGAAGTGTCTTCACCTTCCCAAAACCAAGGGATTCACTTCTTAAGAATACATGCCCAAAAGAAAGACAAAGAGAATTTGGTTCTTCAGTGACTAGCTGCTTATCCAGAGCACTTGAAAAAGTGTGCTTATACTACATAGGCAGAGAAATAGCATTAGAAAGAAATGGAAGAGCAGAGAAGGAGGAAGCTTCCTGGAGTTGCTTGTCCTTCACATGTGGCAATATCATCTGGCCAGGCAGAAGGAACTTCTTTAGTAAGAGTCTGTGGGATAGACTGACACTGGTGGGAAATACATGGCATTGTAATAGACATAGGCAGACTCTTATTTTTGAGGTAGGAAATTGTGCTATAGAATACCCACTTGGAGGGGATTCTTATTAACTTACCAGTGTCTCCTACTCCTAAAAACACCAACAGTTAGGCAATTGGTACATAGAAAACAAGAATAACCAGTTTTAGTTATCTAGAGAAATAATACAAATCAATCCGACCAGACTGACCCCTCAGCTGGATAAGCCAAGAAACATTTTCACTTCCTCTGTCCATCCCTCCTTCCTACCATAATAACTAGAACTAGAAAAAGAAAAAGAGAAAGAGGAATATGTAAATAATCATCCTGTCTGTTCTTACCTGGTCTCTCCTTGTTTTCAAACACCAAAGCTGGCCGGGCACGGTGGCTCATGCCTGTATTCCCAGCACTTTGGGAGGCCGAGACTGGTGGGACACGAGGTCAGGAGTTGGAGACCAACCTGGCCAACATAGTGAAACTCCATCTCTACTAAAAATAACAAAAATTAGCTAGGCGTGGTGGCAGGCGCCTGTAATCCCAGCTACTTCGGAAGCTAAGGCTGGTGAATCATTTGAACCTGGGAGGCAGAGGTTGCGGTGAGCTGAGATTGTGCCATTGCACACCAGCCTGGGCAACAACAGTGAAACTCCATCTCAAAGGAAAAACAAATAAAATAAAATACCACCAAAGTCACAAGAGATTTAACCTGGACTGGTGAAAAGTGAAAGGGAGAAGAAATTTATAATCTAGTTAAATAATCAAGGCAGCATCTTCAATAATGAAAAACTCTTCTAATTATTGAGAAGTGACTAGAAATATATTGAAAACTTCTATATAGTAAGGGACTCACTGCATAGCACTACATAGCAGTATTTGCATAAATAACATTATTTTGTGCTTATATCATCAGAAGTTGATATTCTTGTATAAACTGTCTACACAAATTAAAAGACCCTGGACATTTCCTTAAACTTTTTGAGCTTCAAAGTTTGAAAACATGGCTTTACATAAGTTATAAGGAATGGAAATTCATGAAGAATAGTAAAGAGCTGACGGGGTACAAATCATTTTCCTTCACTTTTCAGTCTGTAGAGAAGATAAAGGGCTCCACTGGCTAGATATGAAGGTCAGTATTGCATGGTAAAAAGCCTCACTTGAATTTAGGACGGAAGGGAAACATCGAAGGAAGATCTATCTCAGACATTAGGAGATAGGAAATGACATTAAGTGGCCAATGCTGAACAAGATAGGTCATAAGCAGGGAGGAGAAGAACATGACAAACCCAAAACCAAATATCAAAGACAGAACAAGTTTTAGAATTAAGAAAACCAGAACCACAAATCTTCAGAGGTCTGTAATACAATTACCTTGAAATATTGCTGAAGCATGTGTTCATTTCACTAAATGAGTTTCAATTAGTGTTGAACTTGCTCATTAATGGGGCCACAGAAGTAAACATGATACTGTCAAATCCTTTCCCAAAATTGCTTATAATCTAGAGAAATGGAAAGAGTTCAATGTTCCCTCTCTCACTTCCTGTCAATAAAAAAAGTTTTATAAACTTTTATCTTCCTAAGGAATTTCTAGTTCTCTTAATGAAGTTTATTTAAAACAAACTCATTTCAAATTAAGATTTTAATCTTTTTAACAGTTAAATTCTATCAAAATCCTTGTCACTAGGGCAAAGATTTTTACATGTAGCCAATTTAGACAGAGTCAAGGCTGAGATTCACTTAGAGAGCTGTGTGGGGTTTACCTGATTTTGTCTATTCTGGGTCATAGAATTCTTACTAAATAAGTAAGAGCTGTATTCACAGTTGACAGAGTTAGCCTTGCCAATGTTGCTCAATATTAACATTCTACAGGCTGGGCACTGCGACTCATGCCTGTAATCCCAGCACTTTGAGAGGCCAAGGCGGGTGGATCACGAGGTAAGGACATTAAGACCTTTCTGGCTAACACGGTGAAACCCTGTCTCTACTAAAAATACAAAAAATTAGCTAGGCGTGATGGCACGTTCCTGTATTGCCAGCTACTCGGGAGGCTGAGGTAGGAGAACTGCTTGAACCTGGGAGGTGGAAGTAAGCCAAGATGTCACCACTGCACTCCAGCCTGGGCGACAGAGCAAGACCTCATCTGAAAAAAAAAAAAAAGAAAGAAAAAAAAAATCTACAGCTATTCTGTAGTTTGGGGATTATTCAAGATGCAATTAATATATGTTGATAATGACTGAGTGCAAACTATAGGAGTAGGATGAACCGTATGCATGTCCCTTCAGCTATGTCCTCCAGTGAGGCTCTGATTTCCATGTCACAAAATATGTGATGAAAGCTCTTAGTGAGAAAGTCTAAGGGCTGGGTTTCTGTAAATCTCTTTTTAAGTGATGTTTTTGTCTGAAATGCCCCAGTACAATTATTTCTCTTTTGGTTTCCATATTATTCTATGTTGCTGTACAGGAGCCTTATTACTTCTTGCAGACAACTTTCAGTCCTTGCATTTGCATTTGTTCAAAATGCTGCCCTTTAAGTACAGAAGTTTTACTTAGTACCACAAACTTCAAAATGTTAGCTGTTTGGTTCACTCATTGAGAATGACTGAAGGTGCATTCCTCTCTCTCTGTTTCAGGTAACCATGCTGTTCATACTCTCTTACCTACATGTTTCTCCCTGCCACTTTGCCATACTGCATACTCTGGTGAAGGACTCCTCGACACAGAGTCATTTACAGCTTGAAGTTCCTTGATGAAAATGGATTCCTCAACGAATTTGTGTATTACCATTGAATATTCTTCTTTATGTGATACAATTGTGCATCTCGCCGGATGCCTTTCAGACTGACACATTCATTTCTCCAGTAGGCAAGTGTACTGGCTGTAGAATATTGCTTTACAACTTTTTCACTTTGGAAATTATCCTCAGCCTGAGTTAGCTGCCTCACAGGTTTATTCTTTACTGGGGGCAGCTTGCATCCTAGGAGTGGTACACACAATTTTCCAAGACCTGGGCCTGTTGTGCTAATTTGTGATCATTCTGAGAGGCCAACTCTTCCATGGGTGCCCATGGGTCTGGCTGTGGCTCTTTTGTGTCTGTATTGCAGTTCAGCTTCTCCCTCTGCCAAATCGTGCTTCCTTATGGGTATCGTTCCAATGTGCCGTCCCTAGTGCAGCTCCTGCGTGCAAATATCTATCTCATACACTGTTTCTGAGGACTCTGAACTAAGTCAACTTCTGCCAAGATGGATTCTAAAGAGAAAACTGCAAAACGAGATATTAAATCTGTTTTACCCACTGGCTGACTGGCATTATGGATCCTATTACTGGTAGTGGGAAGAGTATTGATAAGCCTTGTATGCTGGAGCTATGCCATTATTGAACCTTAATCAGTAGTGAACAAGTGGAAAGTAAGGCACTGGGTATTACAATATCAGAGGCATTTAAAAATTAAAATTGAATAATTTATTAAAAGGTACAGCTCTTGCTCGGTACTATCAATTCATTAGAAAAGACAAAGAAAGGTAGAGTGTGATTGATCATTATTTTAAGGTGGAGTGTAGTTGATTATTATTTTTTTCATTGCTATGAAAGTCACAATGCCCTTTAGCAATATAGAAAGACTCTCCTTTTCTGATGCTTGAGAGTAGAAAAAGCTGAGGATCAGGCCCAGAATTGAATTAGATGGGTAGAGAACCTTAGAAAGTGAACTCTGCTATCGTCTGCTCTTTAATTGGGAAAAAGTGGGACTGTGAGATTATGGATGTTGATATCTGGGTCAATGGTCTCTGGAACCTTGACTCCTGAGATCACCTCAATTTCACTGGGCTTTCAGAAGTGACCCTTTCCTTCCTGTTCAAAGATTAGCATTTTATCCATGCTTAAAGGTGATCAGATTCCTCTGCTCGCAAGACAGCACATGCCTTTTACAGGACATTCCCCTGCTTCTGCTCCATGCCAGAAGACTCTTAAATAGGGTGATATCGCAGGATAAGTTGGGTCGGGGAAGTACTAGGCCTGTTCAGGGTAAAAATGACTAAGTGCCAAAGAAACTGTGGGTCCAAGCCCACATTACAGACAGGACCCAGGAAAGTATATATGGGATTGATCTGAGGGGGCTGGATCAAAATCTGCAGACTATGAAGTTACATAAGGGAGAGTTTCTTCATATGGGAACACTCCGCTGTTATACAGAATTTAGCACTCTGACAAGGACCCTGTGAAATGGTGCTAATATACTACTAAGGTGGCTTCTGAAAGCTCAGAAAAAGTGATTGACCTCACTAAATAAAGAGAAATACAGAAATGCCCTGGAAAACAGTGAGAAAAGGCCAAATGCTCGCAAACATGGGTGATTTCAGTGGATATATTCTATAAATCTGTGAAACCCATTGGATATCTATGTGTCTATGTTCTGTGGAAGGCCCTGAGCACTAGCAAAGCAGTAAGGAATGTGTTGGTGAGGTATGCACAGCATTTTTGTAAGTATGTGTCATGGATATCCCAGGTAGGCTAGAAATGATTCTAAAAGATGATGCAATAGAAGGGACTCCCTGATTTCAAGAAGAACAATGGAAAGACAAAATAATAGAGGCCAAGTGGCAGAGCTTAACTGTCATGAGAAAGATGAGTAAAATTACTGAAATATGCCTCAAGGTCAGAGTGGAAATTTGAAAGCCAGGGGGCATACTAATTGTCACTATGGAGACTGTTAATAGACCACAGTGCTCCTGGGAATAAACTAGATGAGTTGGCAACATGTTGTTGCTTAATGTATGAAGCCAGGAAAAAAAGAAGAAAGAAAGAAAAAACTCAAGAGGTTGAGGGAAACTGTCTCAATAAAAAGTCACAATACTTCGCCCTGTTTCCAGGCTCCAGTTGATTTTCTGATCAAGAACCCATAGACTAAATGGGAGGCTTGGTCCACAGCATGCTGCAATATTATAGGAAATATGTTAAGTAATAATTCCCCCAGTTCTTCCCCAAAGGAAGCTTTGACTATTTACCTGGTAATCATACCCTGGTGATATATGGTGGTAAAATAGTAAATAGAGTTGTGGATAAGCTTCATTCCACTTACTTCCTTGGGTAGCATTTGCTGGTGGCTGGTGGCTGAGAGTTCAGCCGAGGCTGTCATCTAGACTAGTACATGCTGATTCTCTGCCATGGTATTATTAGGGTATTTGGACTTTTTACGTGGGAGCTGTTGTCCACTAGAGCAGGCATCCCACAGGGAGCAGGTAGACACTGCATGACCTCCTCTGAATTAGCTTTGAGAGGCATGTAACAGCATTTCTTCCTTCATTCTACTGGTCACATCAGTCACAGACCATCAAAATTTAAAGGAAAGGAGGTAGGTGCAAAAATGTTGAGGACATATGCTAAAGTTGCTTTATCCTCCCATTGATTCCTGTGATATAAGAGTTATCATAATGGGAAAAGATAAGAGGAAGTTCCTGGGACTGTCCCTTCACCAACTTGATCAAAGTAGTAAATAAAAATCAATGGTCATGTCCCAGGAGGCATGACAGAGATTAGGATCACCCTTGGAGTCTTAAAGGGTGTAGAGAATATAGTCCTCATCATGTTCCCATTTAATTTATTACTGTCATCCCTATGAAAG
>NW_012103543.1:3143651-3150037 GCF_000951045.1 Mandrillus leucophaeus
AGTTGAATTAATTGAGTTTCTCCCTCTACACAAACTTTTATTAGAATATATCTGGAATTCGGTGGCTTACACCTGTAATCTCAGCAATTTGGGAAAGGGTGTAGAGAATATAGTCCTCATCATGTTCCCATTTAATTTATTACTGTCATCCCTATGAAAGTCAGATGGATGCAGGAGTTTGAATGTGGACTATCAGAAATTCAACTAAACAGTAGTCCCAACTGATACTGTTGTGGTAGACAAGGCTGAAGCACATTAACATAACTTTACATATATTCTATGTATTTATCAATCTGAAGAATGTTTTTTTTTTAATCTATCAGAAAGTTGAATCCAAGGCAGTTGGTTTTCATGTCGAATGGACAGGAGTTATATTTATGATCTTGCCCTATGATAGGCTAACTCCTTTCTGTCATACTGTAGTCCAAAGAGACATGGATTGTATAAATATTCTATAGAATATCACTATATGATTGACATTTTGTTAGCTGGACATGAATGAGAATTTGCATGTTGTAAACTTTGGTAAAAATCACCTTGTCCAGTAGGTGGAATTTAAAAACCTATGAAGATTTAAGAGAGACCCGTATTAGAGAAGTATTTATGCATCCATTGGACTGAGATATGTCAAAGTATACCACCCATAATGCAAAACAAATTTTTGCAAACTATCACCTCCCATCACTACAAAAAAAAAAAAAAAAAAAATCAGTTCTTGTTTGGCCTGTAGAGATTACAGAGATAGCTTCTTCCATCCTTGGGAATACAGGTGTTACTTATTTAGTTGGTGACACAGAAGCCAGCTTTGGATGAGGGGCTATGCAAGATAGGACTTCATAGCAATTGCAGACTATAGTACAAACTACACAGTGAGCAGGCTTGATGCTTGAGCCATACAAGTAAGCAGACATTACGGTAGCCCTGGATAAACTATGGCAGGCCTGGATAAACTATCGCCCTTACACCAAATCTAGCTAGCTGCCTGTTTTTATAAATGAAGTTTTGTTGGAACACAGTAGTGCCCATATGTGTGCATATTGTCTTGGCTGCTTTCTCTGCAATGGCAGGGTTGCATACAGGCAGCCCTTGCTTTGCATGCTTCTCATGTGCACAAATTTCAGTTAGCAGTTAAATAGGCAACCTTTCAAGAACGTGGTTCAAATGTCAGTTCCATGGTATCTTAACTATAATTGCTTAAAGCACAAACTTTACTGAGAGCTCCGCAGTTCACAAGTCACTTTGCAAATAATACAGCCCCATCGTAGTCAGTGACCAATTAGCAATGGTCATTAAGCGTCAGCTCTTCAGCTCACATGCAGACAACAAAGTATGTAGCTGTGTGGCCTCTTTGTTTCCTAGTGCTAAACTCATGTAACCTTTTATAAAAATGGATAATCAAGAGATAAAAAGTATGAAGGTACATCAACAACAAAAAAGTGATAATTCCAGGAGTGAAATTTGATTATAACATAGAGTTAAAGAAGTTAGAGTTTAACATGGAAACATTGACACCAGGGCTATTAGAGAGAATGTTGGTATGGCCCAAAAAATATGGTGAAGGAGAACCTATTAATGGAACAAGAAAAGTGGTTGTGACAAAAAGATAATGATGTCTCAGAGGAAGTGATGTCAGAAAAAATCTTCACCATAAAGGCACTCACTCTTGGAGATATATCCTGACATTGAAAGAGCAAAGGATAAAATGGTAGAAGCTGATCTGAACTTGGAAAGAAGTTTGACAATTCACAAAGACAGAGAAAAGATGTTCACTTTATATATCTAGTTGTATAACAAGCAGACAGCAAGCATTATTCAAACCACTCTTAACAAGTTTTTTTAATCAATCTTTTTCTTTAATTTGAAATTATTTTAAGTTCACATGCAGTCATAAGAAATAATGCAGAAAATCCCATGTACCCTTTACCAAATTTTCCCCAATGGTGACATCTTGCAAAATGGTAGCACAATATTACAACCAGAGTAATATATGTTTTAGAAGGAATTAAAAGATTTTAATTATTAGTATTTCTAGTGTTTGAAGTCACAGTGTATTAAATAAATATTAGTTTTACTACTTTTCTGTGTTCCTATACACTTACCATTGACTGTGACTCTTCAAAGTTTTGGCAAAAATTTTAAAGGCTAAGAAGCAATAACAATTTATTCATTAATGATTGAGATTGCTTTGCATGGCTTGCATAGTCATTTTTATGACCTCTCACTGTCAGGTAAAGCAAAGATTTTCCAAAGTTGTAGCAGAAAAATAGTCCGTAAAGTCTTATCTACCTTGCCCTTTAGAAAAAGTTTTCCAACTCTTGGTCTGTGATATTTCTAGGCAATTGATGACCTCTGAAATGTTTACATTTGACAAGTTATATCACATGACATAATGCTAAATTTTTGTGGAAAATGTTTAGGAACTGCCAAAAAAGTCACATCTTAGCTATAAATGAGCAACTACTTGAAATGAAAGATATTTGAAGATGTAAAACTTCTAGCATTACAGAACATTATAGTGTTCATTAAAATAGAGTGGCTTCTGTTAAATAGTTGAATTAATTGAGTTTCTCCCTCTACACAAACTTTTATTAGAATATATCTGGAATTCAGTGGCTTACACCTGTAATCTCAGCAATTTGGGAAGCCGAGGCGGGCGGATCACCTGAGGTCAGGGGTTCAAGACCAGCCTGGCCAACATGGTGAAACCCTTTCTCTACTAAAAATACAAAAATTATCCAGGCACGGTGGCAGGCGCCTGTAATCCCAGGTACTCAGGAGGCTGAGGCAGAAGAATCACTTGAACTCGGGAGGTGGAGTTTTCAGTGAGCTGAGATCGTGACATCACACTCCAGCTGGGGGGACAAAAGTGAGACTTCGTCTCAAATAAATAAATGAATAAATAAATAAATAAATAAATAATATATGTGGAATTATTTTGTTTTTTCCCTTCCTGTCATGTCTTTACAAAAAATAAAATAAAATAAATGTGGTAACATAAGAAATGCACAGTATTGAGAGTTTAGGACAGTTCTTTCAAACTTTTTTCTTGTTAATCTGTCTAGTTTAATAAAGGTAATTACATTTCACTTGTAAAAATTGTTCTAAGATTGAAAGGTTTATGCTTTCCTTACTTTGCCTATACAATATCTCTAACAAAGAAGTTCATTTTATATACTTCAATTAAGACACTAAATAATTCTGAAAAGCAGAGGAAAACTCATTTCACAGAGCATATGTTTTATTAGTCCTTGTTTTTGAGTATTTATGTTAACTATATGCAAATTTACATTATTATTTGGCATTTTAAAGAATATCGCAAGTTAAAGAATTAGCAAATGGCTTTACTAATTTAAAAAAAAAACGAAAATTAGAGTTGTAGAAGAACAGGGGCAATATGAGTTCTGTGTGTTTTACCATCTATGTGCTCATCTCTGTCCATGATAACTTATTGTCATCATCAGAATCTGTGTTGGGGACAGCATAGGATGAAAAAGAAACACCATGAGAAAGCATTGACTTGGGCAATCCTTCCTGAGCAATATGAATATTGAGTTGGAGCCACAAGAAAATGATGAAGATGAATGGAAGAGATTTGACCAATGTAGTATTCATACCACTAAGAATCCTATTGAGACTTTTGCTTTCATTTATTTTCACCTTGCTGTATGACTTTGGACAATGCACTCAACATCTTTAATCAGCAGTTTTCTCGTCTGTAAAATGGAGGCAATAATAGTGTTTATTGGAAATGTTATCTTGAGAATGAAAAGAAGTACTGCTTCTGAAATGCTTCATACAAAGCTTAGCAAAATGTGCTCTGATAGTTATAACGTTCTATATATGAGCTCTGAGTTTAACTGGCAGTCATTTTTCAAAAGGTTAAATATAAGATGGCACAGTAAGTGTTACAGAAGTCATTTGATATAGTAAGCAGGCAGAAGTCACTTCACCTATTGACTGTGATTTGCTTTCTGAGGCAGTCAGATGAATAGCCTCACATGCTTTGTATCAAATTGGTTTCCTTATGTCTCAATAATGCAAAAATATTAGGGATGGAATAATAGGAGGGTATTGTAGATTAGGGAATGAAGTCAATAAGAAAAAGTGCAAACACAGATACAAGTCAGG
The DNA here is from genome assembly GCF_000951045.1 of Mandrillus leucophaeus. Lineage (NCBI taxonomy): Eukaryota > Metazoa > Chordata > Mammalia > Primates > Cercopithecidae > Mandrillus > Mandrillus leucophaeus. The sequence continues at coordinate 3,147,780 of NW_012103543.1, forward strand.
AGAGTAGTATATTACGTGTTGCAGCTTTCCAAACACAGTATCTAGCTGAGGAAAACCCAGAAGAAAAATTTCTCCTTTTGATGGTCATATCGCCAGTCTTTGGAAACAGAAGGTCTTTCCTCATTCTGGCTGGATCATCATCAGACCAGATAAATTTGATTTGTAGTTACTTCTCTTTGTGTGTCCTTCGGCTTTAAGTCTCAAATGTAGCAGACTGAAAAGAACCAATAAAAATTAGCCACCCAAGCTCTGAGAAGCATCAATCAACCTAAAATGAGAAACTATATAGCACCAAAAAGGATTTCGCTAAAATAAGTTAAATTGGCTCAAGATGAAAAAACAAACGTTTAAATTATATTGTTATTTAAAAACAGACAAAAGTTAAGACTTGCCTGGTTTTGTTTTCAATAGATACCAAATTATCTACTTTGCCAAATAGCTAAAAGGTGAGATGATGAAATAATTGAATGCAGAGTTAAGTATGACTGAGAGAAAGTGAGCTGGATGAACAAAGAGTATTAAAATAAAAAAGGACAATTAATAACTGCATTAGCTATACGAAGGTAGAAATTAAGATACTAAGTAACTAGACAAGCAATGTAAAGAACAAAACTGAGATGCTCTCCTGTGAAGATAATAGGACAGAGAAACTTCAATGATCAGAGACAGAATAAAGAACTTCTACAAATCAATAACAAAATAGATTTCCCAAAACTAAAATGAGCAAAATAATTCAACAGGGACTTTAACAACAAAAGATACCAAAATGGTTAATAAATATTTGAAAAGGTGCTGAATACCATCATTTATCAAATAAATGCAGATTAAAACCACAAAGAAATACCACTACATACCTATTGGAATGACTAAAATGTTAAATAACTCACAATAGTAAGCACTGGCAAGGATATGAAGCAAATGTCATTCTTGCACATTGCCAGAGAGAGTATTAAATGACTTAATACATACTACCATTTTGTAAAATGGTTTGGCATGTCCTAAGAAACATGTAAACATGTACCTACTCTATGACACAGCAATTTCATCACTCGGTATCAAGATAAACATCTTTATGGTTACAAAAATATGTGTACAATAACGTTCACAGAGACTTTGTTCCTAATAGCCCCAAACTGAAATTATCCCAAATGTCCATCTATAGAAAAATGGTTACCTAAATTGAATTTATACAGTGGAATATCACTCAGTGATAAAAATAGAATACATTATTGATATACACAACACAGATGAGTCTCCCAAAGATCATGTCAAATAAAACAAGGCAAACTCAAAAGAATAAACAATGTATGCTTCATATACGTGAAGGTCAAGAACAAGCTGCACTAATCCACAATTATAGAAATCAAAACAGTGCTGGTATACAATTGTACTGTTTCATAATGTAGCCAATAGCCACATGTGGCTAGTGGTCACTTGGCATGACGATGTGCCTTGGGCATAGGATACACTGTGGGTTTTAAAGCTTTAGTACAAAAAAAGAATGTAAAACACTCTATAATTTTTTAATCAATTATGTTGAAACTATAATATTTTATATACATCTAGTTACAGAAAATATATTATTAAAATTATTTTCACCTGTTTCTTTTTTTTCTTTTTGAATGTAGCTGATAGAAAATTTAAAATACATGTGGCTTGCTTTACGGCTCTAATGAATAGTGCTAGTAAAAACATTGAATGGAATGATGAGCATAATTTGTGTTAAGTCTATCATCTTGTAAGTTTGTTTTATCTTTGTCCTATCTCTTAATGTCCACGTCTATTTTCTTTGGTGTTTTATTTTGTTGTTGTTGTTGTTTTACTTTAAGTTCTGGGATACATGTGCATAACGTGCAGGTTTGTTACATAGGTATGCCTGTGCCATGGTGGTTTGCTGCACCTATCAACCTGTCATCTAGGTTTTAAGCCCCACATGCATTAGGTGTTTGTCCTAATGCTATCCCTCCCCTTACTCCCCACCTCCCAACAGGCCCTGATGTGTGATGTTTCCCTCCCTGTGTCCATGTGTTCTCATTGTTCGACTCTCACTTATCAGTGAGAACATGTGGTGTTTGGTTTTCTGTTCCTGTGCTAGTTTGCTGAGAATGATAGCTTCCAACTTCATCCATGTCCCTGCAAAGGACATGGACTCATTCTTTTCTATGGCTGCATAGTATTCCATGGTGTATATGTACCACATTTTCTTTATCCAGTCTATCATTGATGGACATTTGGGTTGGTTCCATGTCTTTGCTATT
>NW_012103543.1:3152437-3155345 GCF_000951045.1 Mandrillus leucophaeus
GTGGAACTGTGAGTCCATTAAACCTTTTTTATCTTTATAAAGTACCCAGTCTTGAGTATGTCTTTATCAGCAGTGTGAAAATGGACTAATTAAATCCAGACATTTATTTATATCCTAATACATACTTTTTCTCTGCTTCCTTTTCTCTCCTTTTATGGGGAAAATTATGAATATTATAGTACACTGATATTTTTCCACAGATCACTGATCCCCTAGTTTTTTGTTTTTGTTTTTGTTTTGTTTCTAATTTTTCTTTCTGTACTTTATTTTGGAGAGTTACTAATAGTAGGTCTTTAATTCTACTGATTTTTTCTTTAGTATCTAGTTGCTGTTAATTTCATCTATAGTTTTTCACTTCCAGCATTAAATTTTCCCTAGAATTTTTTTGGTTTTTTTTGTATCGTTCTTTTTTTTTGTTGTTTTGTGCTTTCCTCCACTTTTCTGAACACATAGAAAACATTTTTAAAATCTCTGTTTAACAATAAATTTTTGGTTAAAACTTATAGCTTAAACATTATTTATGTACTTTTGGGGTCTGTCTGTATAAATTGAATTTTTCCTGGTTATGGGTTATATTTTTCTGCTCCTTAGCATGTCTGATCATTTGGATGTCAGAAAGTATGGATGTTGCATGTTGGGGTTCTTGGTAGTATTGCATTCTTTCAAATAGTGTTGAGCTTTTTCTGGAGTGTAGCTAAATTACTTGGAATTTGTTTAATACTTTTGAGGCTTGCTTTTAAGCTTTGTTAAGTTAGTGCCAAGCCGTCTTTAAGCTACGGCTAATGTGGCTGTACTACTAAGGTGGTATTTTCTGCAGTCTGTCTGATAGCTTGTTTACTGAGATTTTTTGACTCTAGCTGGTGGTAATATAAATTGCTTGCATGTCTGAGCTTTGGGACTTACTGAGTCTACCATTTTTTGGTAGGTCTTTCTGCAAGCTTGTGTAGTTCCTTTAACACATGCATTGATTAGTACTTATCCATAGAATTGAGGGGACCTTTCGGTAGGTCTCTGTACCTTTCTTTCTGTGTAACAACTTCCTCTCCATTTATTGCGCCACATATTATAGCCAACATGACTTCCCTAAACTCTGATTTCTGTCTCCTCATGTTACTGACCGCCAGGTTCTTTGTAGGTTTCCTCTTCCTGCATTACAGCCTAGAAACTGCCTCTAGGCAAGAAGCTGAGGCAATCACAGAATGGTCACTTCATTTATTTTTCCTCACTCAGGCTTTCCTCCACCTGTTGCCCGATATCTGAGAAATGCTGTTTTTAAAGTTTTACTCTGTTTTTTCAGGTGTTTGAGGCAGGAACATAAATTCAGTTCCTTTGAATTTATCCAGGCTTGAAGTAAAAATTAATAATTATTTTTTGATTAATTTTTTTCCATATTCAGCTGACTTTACTGAGATACTGTTTCTAAGAGGCTCAGACATTCTTATTAATTGATGCAGAGAATTCAGGAAAAAAATGCGTCCTAGGAAACTTTGCAAACTTTGAATAGGGAACAATAAAAAGGAATTAAAACGTTGGAAAATAGGTTGATAAGCATTTTAATATTTGCATGAATAATTTATTAGTTTGTCACTTGGTGAAATTTTGGATTAGATATTAAGAAGTGCTTTTGGGGGTAAAACCTTTAATAAATAATGCAGATTGCTAAGGTACATTGTTTCAATATTACTTTTTCCCTTAGGAATTGTTAAATTAAGGAATAAACTTTTCTTCCATAAATGCTTTAAACAAAGCTCTCTGAAAGCATAAAGCTGAACAGGATAACTGAGTTTCTCTAAGTTCTGTATTTTTATGATTCGCTTTTCTCTCCCTCATCTAAGAATGCTTATCAGCTAATTTGTATTTTACCTGATTAGCTCTCCTTGTGCCTGGCTCACTGAATAATCCAGTCACCATCTATATTTTGACAGTAATGACTCATGACACATATTCTCTCTACCTTTCTCCTGCTCTACGGTGCCCTATTCCCCAAAGCCTTTTTTATGAAAAATGTGCTTATTTATCACGGTATATTATGATTTAAAGTGTCAGTGAAAATGAGTATTCTACATGATGGATATTTTGTTCTCTGTTTACCCACACTCTAAAATGCTCATCAGCTGTGTTTTGCATCTTTTTCACCTCTTAAACAAAATACTACTTGGTATTTTTGATGTCAGAGTTACCCACTTGTGAACATCAATAACTGTGATATTCTCACATGCAATATATGACTTTCTTGACTCATTTTCATATGGCTAAATTTAATTTCTGGACGAATGTTAAATCTCTGTCTAGGTGAATGCCTATAAAATGGTATACAATGCTTTTATTTATTTATTTATTTATTTTGAGTCAGAGTCACACTCTGTCACCCAGGCTGGGGTGCAGTAGCGTGATCTCAGCTCATTGCAACCTCCTCCTCCCAGGTTAAAACTATTCTCCTGCCTCAGCGTCCCGAGTAGCTGGGACTACAGGCGTGTGCCACCACATCTCGCTAATTTTTTTTTGTACTTTTTCAGTAGAGACGGGGTTTCCCCATTTTAACTAGGATGCTCTCGATCTCCTGACCTCATGATCCATCTGCCTCAGTCTCCCAAAGTGCTGGGATTACAGGCATGAGCCACCATGCCCAGCTGACATACAATGCTTTTATCAGGGGAATTAGTAATGGTATTAACAGTCATATTTGTTAACCTGTGTATTCAATAACTATTGAGTGCTTACTATGCTTCAGAGACTGTGTGTCTGTGTATATAACAATAAATATGAGTACTGATTATAAATATTGAGGCTTGGTTCACATTCTTACCCTTGTTTTTAAAGTTGATTTAGTTTTTATAATGAGTCAACTATATCATATTTAATATATGATAGTAAAATTGTAGTTTCAGTCAAGAACTTTTTAACACTC
>NW_012103543.1:3155395-3160971 GCF_000951045.1 Mandrillus leucophaeus
TTTGCAAACTTTGAATAGGGAACAATAAAAAGGAATTAAAACGTTGGAAAATAGGTTGATAAGCATTTTAATATTTGCATGAATAATTTATTAGTTTGTCACTTGGTGAAATTTTGGATTAGATATTAAGAAGTGCTTTTGGGGGTAAAACCTTTAATAAATAATGCAGATTGCTAAGGTACATTGTTTCAATATTACTTTTTCCCTTAGGAATTGTTAAATTAAGGAATAAACTTTTCTTCCATAAATGCTTTAAACAAAGCTCTCTGAAAGCATAAAGCTGAACAGGATAACTGAGTTTCTCTAAGTTCTGTATTTTTATGATTCGCTTTTCTCTCCCTCATCTAAGAATGCTTATCAGCTAATTTGTATTTTACCTGATTAGCTCTCCTTGTGCCTGGCTCACTGAATAATCCAGTCACCATCTATATTTTGACAGTAATGACTCATGACACATATTCTCTCTACCTTTCTCCTGCTCTACGGTGCCCTATTCCCCAAAGCCTTTTTTATGAAAAATGTGCTTATTTATCACGGTATATTATGATTTAAAGTGTCAGTGAAAATGAGTATTCTACATGATGGATATTTTGTTCTCTGTTTACCCACACTCTAAAATGCTCATCAGCTGTGTTTTGCATCTTTTTCACCTCTTAAACAAAATACTACTTGGTATTTTTGATGTCAGAGTTACCCACTTGTGAACATCAATAACTGTGATATTCTCACATGCAATATATGACTTTCTTGACTCATTTTCATATGGCTAAATTTAATTTCTGGACGAATGTTAAATCTCTGTCTAGGTGAATGCCTATAAAATGGTATACAATGCTTTTATTTATTTATTTATTTATTTTGAGTCAGAGTCACACTCTGTCACCCAGGCTGGGGTGCAGTAGCGTGATCTCAGCTCATTGCAACCTCCTCCTCCCAGGTTAAAACTATTCTCCTGCCTCAGCGTCCCGAGTAGCTGGGACTACAGGCGTGTGCCACCACATCTCGCTAATTTTTTTTTGTACTTTTTCAGTAGAGACGGGGTTTCCCCATTTTAACTAGGATGGTCTCGATCTCCTGACCTCATGATCCATCTGCCTCAGTCTCCCAAAGTGCTGGGATTACAGGCATGAGCCACCATGCCCAGCTGACATACAATGCTTTTATCAGGGGAATTAGTAATGGTATTAACAGTCATATTTGTTAACCTGTGTATTCAATAACTATTGAGTGCTTACTATGCTTCAGAGACTGTGTGTCTGTGTATATAACAATAAATATGAGTACTGATTATAAATATTGAGGCTTGGTTCACATTCTTACCCTTGTTTTTAAAGTTGATTTAGTTTTTATAATGAGTCAACTATATCATATTTAATATATGATAGTAAAATTGTAGTTTCAGTCAAGAACTTTTTAACACTCTTATACTTCCAAGCACAAAATATGAAAGGGTTTAGAGTCAGGATTTGGATAGTTTTGAAAAATGAACTCAAATAATGATTGAATGTAATATTTTTCTAATTTGCTAGAATTTTTTTTTTAAAGATGTAAGCAAGATTAACCCAACTGCAGCAGAGGTGCAGCCCCACCTTCATTTTGATAAATTACCCCCACTTCATGCTTGAGAAGATCCTTTGGATAGTGTATTTGAGTGCTAACATCACTGCTGGAATAACATTAACTGATGAAGATGGGTTTTATGCATATAATAAGGGGTAGAATTGGGGAGAAATTTCCTTCAGCTAACCCCCTTCTACAGATGTGATCTGTTTTATGGTGGCTACTTGGCACTGCACATTTTTCACCGTCAAGTCCTGAAAAACCATCGTGATAGAGCATTTCTCTAAGTGGTTTCAGAGAATTATTTATGGCCCTGCAAGGATGCCAGATTGCCTCATTTTGAGACAATTAAAACAGAAATTTAGGCAGCCATTATTTGCATCTTTAGGAAGAAATCCCATTAACACAAGGCCAGGGGATCATTGGGGCCCAGAGAAGCTACCTTGAATAATAATCCACTACCTGGATAAATTGTAGCAAGCAGAGTAGGTAAAGCCTGTTAGAGAGGTCTGCATGTAGATAGGCACAGAAACAGAAGCTGAGAGTCTTTTGGGGTGATAACTAATATATTTTTTATGAGACATACAGAAATGAGACTCCAGAGAGAGTGACAGAAAAGACTGATCAGAGAAAGTAAAATTGGTGACAAGAAGATTGGAAAGTAGGAGTAAATGTAGAGCACATAAATCATGAGGAAACCTGTGCATGGAGATACAAGAAAGCAGACTATCTGCCAGAAATTCACATTTTTCTAGAGCTCAGCTAAGTGAATTATCAATGAAAATACTTAAATTCTTTAATATTTTACCACATATGGGAGAAAGCCAGTTGTTAGAAAAGAAAATGTTATCCCTCTGCCAGAGGTCCAATACCACATCAGGAAATAAGTGTGCATAGATTTGGAATAAGTAAGACAGGAAGAATTCTTTCAAACAAACATTTCATCTTTTTTGAATTAATAGTCCTTGGTCTCCACATTAGCAACTGACATACAAATTGAATCACTCTCACAGTTTATATTGACATTGATATGCCCACTTGTTGAAAGAAAGATTTAACTAATGTCAGATGAAATGAGACCAATCTATTTTAAGAATGAAGAGCAAGGTATTCTAGTAGGGATAGATGTGTTAAGAAACAAAGGTACAGTGAAGAGGTATTTTTTTTTTCTTCTTTTATAAAGTATCTCCTATTTTGGGCTGGGCCACTTTTTTAAAATTTTTTTTAAATTTTATTTTAATTTTTGATAGAGTCTTGCTTGTCACCCAGGCTGGAGTACAGTGGTACAATATTGGCTCACTGCAACCTCTGCCTCCTGCGTTCAAGCCATTCTCTCGCCTCAGCCTCCCCAGTAGCTGGTATTACAGGCATGCACCACCATGGCCAGCTAATTTTTATATTTTTAATAGAGACGGGATTTCACCATGTTGGCCAGGCTGGTCTCGAACTCCTGATCTCGTGATCTGCCCACCTCGGCCTCCCAAAGTGCTGGGATTACAGGCGTGAGCCATTGCACCCAGCCTGAGCCACTTTTTATATGAAATTCCACAAAGAAACTGTGTGAAAATTCACTATGTTCAAGTATATGGAAGGTAGTGGAACCACAAAAATATTAAATTTGGTCTCTTTCCTCAAAGAGCTCATATTTGAAGGAACATATAATCAAACAGTGGGAATTGTGTTTGATATGTACAACGTATGCCTTAGGTCTCTGGGCCAGCAATAAAGAGGTAGACATATGGAATAAAAACATCTCTTTTTCTTCTCCATGAGTAAGAATACTTGCCTGAAGAGTCAGAATACTAAATCATTTTATCAACTCAAACCTCCTGAAATGCAGTAAGATCAAGTCAAAATTAAAAAAACAAACAAACAAACAAAAACTAGGATTGTTTATTTCTAATGAAATTCAGAGAAAGTTTAACAACTTTCCTAAGCTATTTATTCTAAAGTCTACACATACTTCTAATTAGAAATACTAACCTAAGTCTCACCTCCTATAACAAGTTCATTTCATGTGGTTCAATCTTCATTCAAAAAAAAAGGAAAATCAATCAATAAATGACAATAGACAACTTGACTGGATTTGTAACTTCAACTTAAATGTGATTAATAAATAAATTGTGTGGTGTTTTCACAGAACTTTAAGATTCTAATATATCAGTAGATACAAGACATATATATGAAATATTTCTTTTGTATTTTGAAACAATGCAATATAATCTATGTGTATATATGCACATATATACACTTATGTATAAGTGTATATATTATATATGGTGTACATATGTGTGTGTGTGTGTGTGTCTGTGTGTGTGTGTATATGGACACACATCCACACATTTATGTATGATGGAAAGTGAAGTTAGAAAACTGATGAACTTACTGCTTAATTTAAATCCTTTTAACTCATTAAAAATATGTGCTTAATATACTTTATACCACTCTTGGGGAACTCTTGAGATCAATAATGTAAAATCTTATATGCAAAATTTATTCATAGCATCTACAAGTCTAAAGTACCCTACTATAATTACGGAGTGGTTAGTTATTCCACAAATTTTTTAAATCATTTTTGGCTTCATACATTTTGAAGTTATGTTAACGTTAATAGGTGTATAAAGATGACTATACTCTAGTTTAGAGACTGAGTAGATGCTCACTAATCCTGTTATCTCTTACTGAGAACAGAGGTTGGCTACACAACTCAGGGCCCCCTGTAGTTTATTTGAGTCTACATACTGCCACTGGCCGAAAGAAGAGACATCTGGACCCACAAAAAGGCCAACAATATTTATTTTAGCTCTTTCTCTTACTCATCAGAATGTAGAGAAGAAAAAGGACTCTGGAGGAAGGTTGTAAAAGATGGAAGTACTAGCAATGGAGGCACTTGGAACACCTAAATCATTGCATGGAAGCCTACCATGAAATATTACTTGGACTAGAACTTCACTAAATAAACTTCAAAGCCTTTAAAAACATTCCTCTGTCTTTTTCATGTTAACCACCAAACCAATCTGTTGAATTCTGTTTTGCTTCTAGATAAAGTAAATTTTGGTATTTGGGAATAGTAAGGTGATGGTTAATATTGAGTGTCAACTTGATTGGATTGAAGGATGCAAAGTATTTTCCTAGGTGTGTCTGTGAGGGTGTTGCCAAAGGAGATTAACGTTTGAGTCAGTGGGTTGGGAAAGGCAGACCCACCCTCAGTCTGGGTGGGCACCATCTAATCAGCTGCCAGTGCAGCCAGAATAAAAGCAGGCAGAAGAATGTGAAAAGACTGGACTGGTTTAGTCTCCCAGCCTACATCTTTCTCCAGTGTTGGATGTCCACTGGGATCTGAGTCTGTGGCCCTTAGTGCTCCTATTGTGACATTCTATTTATAGTCTTCATGCTTCTACTCACTGCTGGGCAAAGATCAAACCGACCAGTAGTTCCCTTGAACATTGGACTCCCACTTCTTCAGCTTTTGGACTCTTGGACCTTGGACCACAGGCTGAAGGCTGTATTGTCAGTATCCTTACTTTTGAGGTTTGGGGACTCGAACTGCTTCCTTGCTCCTCAGATTGCAAATAACCTATTGTGGGACCTCACCTTAATTGTGTGAGTCAATACTCCTTAACAAACTCCCCTTTATTTTTACATCTATCCTATTAGCTCTGTCCCTCTAGAAAACTCTAACTAATACAAGCAGTATAAATTTAAGTTTTGTTTACAACCTCAAGGTTGAGGGCATCTCCAACCTCAAGGTTGAGGGCAAATTTATCAAGAGGACTACTGGTTGGCCTGACTTCTGTACAGCACCAACCAGAAGACAAAGAAGAATTTGAATAGAATGATACAACAGGAGCACCAAGGGCCACAGACCCAGATCCCAGCGGACAATTATAGGCCCAGAGAGGCAAGATCTAGAACCAAACGAAAAAATAATAGAGCCAACACTGATTAGCTCTTATCACCGAGAAAAGCAACTTTCCCATCAGACTTGTTTGTTTTATAGTTATGCTGTGTTCAGG
>NW_012103543.1:3161959-3166714 GCF_000951045.1 Mandrillus leucophaeus
GTTTCTTTTGCTGTGCAGAAGCTCTTTAGTTTAATTAGATCTCATTTGTCAATTCTGACTTTTGTTGCCGTTGCTTTTGGTGTTTTAGACATGAAGTCCTTGCCCATGCCTATGTCCTGATTTAAATCAGGGTTCTAATACCAGTTTTACTGCTTATTAACTGTGTAAACTTAGAACACTATTAAAACCTGTGTACGTTTCTCAAATAGGGAAAATATAACTATGATCTCATTGGATTATTATGACAAGTGGAATATTAAAGGTAAAGTAAGTAACCAAGATTTAATGCATTCGTTTCTTTCCTCTCCTCTGAGGAAATGGATTTTTCAGGGGCCTCTTATGGTCACTGGCTGCTGATTTATTGATATTCTTAGCAACATTAAAAAAGTTGTGTTACAGTGGAAGATCCAATAGACAAATAAATACTATCTGGGCTGAATTGCTACATCTGGCAGTAATGTAATTCCTTCTAATTTGAACCCCAACTTTTGTGGGTTTCACATATGTGATTAAGGGATAGGGAAATGCTGTAGAGATAAGAGTTGATGCTCAGCATAAGTGAAAAATGCCTGCCTGTCTCACCTCCCGGCCAACTGGCTTGTCCAACTCATAATGTCTCTGTGGTTTTTTACTAAATCTCAGCACTTCATTCCCTCCTGTTTCAGGCAGGAAAAAGATAAATTTTTGTTTGAATATCATCTTAAGTAAATTAGTGCATATAGGCATGATTTGCATAATTACAGCTGTTAGTAATTAGTGTACATAGAGATCATGTCACAACTAGCAAATGTAATTAAATCACATAAGAAGAAGTCGTGAAAAACCTACCTTTTGTGTAGGAAAAGAATGCATTAGATAAATTATAAAACTGTTTTATAGAAAACACTTCAAACACATTGTACTTCATATCTAGGCACAAATAATTGCAAAAGAAGGTTCCTTAGGAATATTTTTGTGTATTTTAAATAATTTTTTTAAATCAAAGAAATGAAATAACCAAAATGTAAACTTTATTTCACACTTTCTTTTTGTTTTAATGCGATTTATCCCTAAGTAAAAATCCAGGTATAAGTCATAATTAGAATGGCTCCAAGAAAGCTGTGTTTTACACTGTTTCTTTGAAGGAAGTTTTGCTTTGATTTTAGCATTAAATGATTTCACCCTTCTAAGTGCTCTGACGGAAATTACTTTTTTTGTGTGTTTATCATTTATTACTTTATGTTGCTATTTAAAACCAATGTATGAATGGAAAATTTATCCACTTAAGCTGAAGCTAAGCTGGAAGCTACAAGTCTTACAATTTTTCTATTCCTCATGCTCCTAGCCCCAAATGTGAACTTTAAGTAATTTGTAGTTGCTGTAAATGTTGCTTAAAAAGTGAGAGAAATGTTTAAAGCAGTAATATTTATTTAAGTTTAATTTGTTTCAAGAGATAAATATAATCAAAGGATAAAAATTCTTTGTTTGGTATTTTAGAGTTTAGAAAATATTTTCTTCTGCACTACTTCTTTGGCCCTTTTCAACAGGCTCATGAGCCAATTATTTATACAGATGAGGGCAAAACCCGAAGAGGTTAGAGACTTGTACAAAATCATAGAGGGCTCTCTGAAATACAGCTAGTAGAGGTATAAATTAAACTCAGGAACTTCAGCTTTTAAATACCTAAATACCTGAATCCATTTAATTGCAGGTTCGCTATATATCCTGAAAAGATATAAAATTGCACTTACCTTAAAAAATAAACCTAATCATTCCTATGACTGACAGATACATAGTGAAAATATCACTTACTCAAAAGAAAAAGCTCTATGTAGTGGATTCTCTTTATTGATGCCAGTTATATTCTATAAAGTCACTGCGAACACCGCATTAGCCAATACTGAATCACAGCTCCTGGGGAAACACAGGGCGAGACCCCTGCAAGTCTTGGCCACAACATTTTCACAAACCAATCAATATATAACCCCGTTTTACATGTGTTTTTGTTTAAAGACATCTTATGTAATATAGATTGTTGATTCATTAACTCGAACTCAAGGCCAATAGCACTAAAACTCATGCCTGAACAAAGCTTATCTAATATATATTTTCTCCATAAAATATGTCACAGCATTCTTGTACTTAGGAAGACTAGATAGCACTTCAGCACTATGCTTGGGGCCATTTAAAACAGCAACATCGGCAATAAAAAGCACAAAAAAGTGTGAAAAACACAGCATTATGTAGACCATGTAAAGGACACATGTCTGTAGCATGGAAGCTGAAACAAGAAGAAAGATTGCCTACTTGATCACCCTTGGTTGGAAAAGTATGTGCTCGGTGAGTCTCACCTCTCTGTACAGTGCCTATCTTCAAATGATCATAAAAGCATTGTGATTCTTGATTTGGGATTTACAAACAAGTTTCTGTCAGTAGGTCAATTTGCACATACAGAATCTGAGAATACAGGATCAACTGTATCAAGTTCCCAAATGAAATGTTGTGCTAAGCATGAAAGATAGGAAAATGAATAAAATACTAGTTCTGATTTTGAGTTGAGAAGTTCAAATTCTCTCCGAAGAGATGGATTATAAACCAAGAATGATAGTTCAATGGAATTGTGTTCTTACTTCTAGAGAATCATGAAGGAGGAAATAGCTCAACTTTTAGTTTGCATGTCTTTCACTCTTTTTTTCAATATTAGACATTCAGAACAGGATGGCTAATTTCTACCACAATTCTTATCACTTTAAATTTAAAAACCAATTATTCCTTGTTGGTGTGAACAAAATTCACAGAAGCCTGGCTTATTGTTCCACTGTCATTTTAGTGCCCAACAAGGCAAATAAAGGCTTCATGGAAATCTGAATTTGGAAAAGTGAAATAGTCCTTAAATCCCTGTATTACTACTGTACATCCCATCACTATTATATCTTTCCACTGAACTAGTTCTATAAACTCTGTTAGAAAAAAGTCACCAATACCCTCCTTCTTCATAAAAGGCAGTTGTACACTACCACTGTATTATCGTTTCCCTTTTCTTCTTTAAGAGAAAATTTCTCTTCAAAAGAGAGTATTTTGGAGTCACATATAAATATGTTCTATGTATTTCCATAAAGTCTAAAATTCCTCGTCTACTTCAACTTCCCACTTGATTATATTTCTTTGGGTACTATAGTGCTTTCTAAAAATTGTATTTATATGTATAGATTTGAGATCTAATCCCATAAGAATCAATTCATTTCATACTTGTATATCAGGAAATCTAAAATGCTAGTTGTGTTTTCTAATTGTTTTACCTGGTTCTGCACCCTGAAAAATAAAACTGCAATTATTATGTTAATTTTTCTCTGTAATATACCTATTTTTCTCTAGATTCTACTGGTTTTTTTCTTAATTTTCTCTGAGAACTGTTTCTTCTTCTAATGCACCTTTCTTTATATGTACACACTCCCAACAAAACACAACACCAACAACAATCTCAAAACTATTAAAAACTCTATTATTCACATGTATTAATCCATTTTCACAGTGCCATAAAGAACTACCTGACATTGGGTAATTTATAAAGAAAAGAGGTTTAATTGACTCACAGTTTCTCATGGCTGGGGAGTTCTCAGGAAACTTACAATCACGTTGGAAGACAAAGGGAAAGCAAGGCAGTCTTACATGGTGGCACGGAGGACAGAGCGATGGGGGAACTGCCAAACACTTTTACACTGTCAAATCTCGTGATAACTCATTCACTCTCATGAGAACAACATGACACTGAGTGATCCAATCATCTCTCACCAGATCCTACCCCCAACACATGGGGATTTGCAATTTGACATGACATTTGGGTGAGGACACAGAGCCAAACCATATCATCACATAAATAAGAGTCCTTTGTGATTATCTTCAGCAGAATTCTGCCTTTTGTTAGAAACCTTTCATTTAGTCTTACCATTAACCTCACTCCTTTAGATGGCAGAACAGGGTTCAAGCTCAGTTGAGTGTAATGAGAATTAATTTTCAAGTTTCTAAATGCTGGTTTGCTGTTTCTAAGAGACCACTATTACCTATCAACCAAGTTTAAATTTCATGATGAACTATGGACCCCTTTTTACCTGTCCTAATTTTAAATTGCCTCTCATGTTATTATTGTGTACATTTCTTTTTCTTATAAAAACATACATAGTTTTTGATGTTTCCACTGAAATCAGCTTTCTATTTTCACTGCTCTAATACAAAGCTTCTCTGGGTTTGAATCCTGTAACTTTGGAATTAACTTCAGCTAATACCTGGGAAAAGCATTTTTAGGTGACCTTGAAACATATATTTACTTTCCATTCTACAATACTGAACCTCCAAAAAAACCAGCCATACTACCCTCAAGATTGTAAGCTAAAACGCTTGGAATCTTATTTTCTCACCTATCTAAAAGAGTTGTTATTTGATCTCATTTATTTGTTGAAATGAGATTCTTTTTGGTCAGAACTGAAGACCTTTTAATTGATACTTGTATACATTTCTAATTAAATTTGGTCTCTTATGATCACCTCTGTGGCATAGAAATAGATTATGTACTTTGGTGAAGTTTGTACTACAAAACCTCACTGATTATTTACCAGTATTCTCTCATTTAGAAAATTAAAAATTGTTCTGGGATGTGTGGGCAGTTAAAATGTATTAATATTTTATAGTTTTGTGTCATTAGAGGGAATAGAGGCTTTTGAAATATCATCTTGTTAATCAGTTGATCTTTCCCCTCAATAATTAGATCTTTCAATTTAC
>NW_012103543.1:3166764-3191530 GCF_000951045.1 Mandrillus leucophaeus
TTGTATATCAGGAAATCTAAAATGCTAGTTGTGTTTTCTAATTGTTTTACCTGGTTCTGCACCCTGAAAAATAAAACTGCAATTATTATGTTAATTTTTCTCTGTAATATACCTATTTTTCTCTAGATTCTACTGGTTTTTTTCTTAATTTTCTCTGAGAACTGTTTCTTCTTCTAATGCACCTTTCTTTATATGTACACACTCCCAACAAAACACAACACCAACAACAATCTCAAAACTATTAAAAACTCTATTATTCACATGTATTAATCCATTTTCACAGTGCCATAAAGAACTACCTGACATTGGGTAATTTATAAAGAAAAGAGGTTTAATTGACTCACAGTTTCTCATGGCTGGGGAGTTCTCAGGAAACTTACAATCACGTTGGAAGACAAAGGGAAAGCAAGGCAGTCTTACATGGTGGCACGGAGGACAGAGCGATGGGGGAACTGCCAAACACTTTTACACTGTCAAATCTCGTGATAACTCATTCACTCTCATGAGAACAACATGACACTGAGTGATCCAATCATCTCTCACCAGATCCTACCCCCAACACATGGGGATTTGCAATTTGACATGACATTTGGGTGAGGACACAGAGCCAAACCATATCATCACATAAATAAGAGTCCTTTGTGATTATCTTCAGCAGAATTCTGCCTTTTGTTAGAAACCTTTCATTTAGTCTTACCATTAACCTCACTCCTTTAGATGGCAGAACAGGGTTCAAGCTCAGTTGAGTGTAATGAGAATTAATTTTCAAGTTTCTAAATGCTGGTTTGCTGTTTCTAAGAGACCACTATTACCTATCAACCAAGTTTAAATTTCATGATGAACTATGGACCCCTTTTTACCTGTCCTAATTTTAAATTGCCTCTCATGTTATTATTGTGTACATTTCTTTTTCTTATAAAAACATACATAGTTTTTGATGTTTCCACTGAAATCAGCTTTCTATTTTCACTGCTCTAATACAAAGCTTCTCTGGGTTTGAATCCTGTAACTTTGGAATTAACTTCAGCTAATACCTGGGAAAAGCATTTTTAGGTGACCTTGAAACATATATTTACTTTCCATTCTACAATACTGAACCTCCAAAAAAACCAGCCATACTACCCTCAAGATTGTAAGCTAAAACGCTTGGAATCTTATTTTCTCACCTATCTAAAAGAGTTGTTATTTGATCTCATTTATTTGTTGAAATGAGATTCTTTTTGGTCAGAACTGAAGACCTTTTAATTGATACTTGTATACATTTCTAATTAAATTTGGTCTCTTATGATCACCTCTGTGGCATAGAAATAGATTATGTACTTTGGTGAAGTTTGTACTACAAAACCTCACTGATTATTTACCAGTATTCTCTCATTTAGAAAATTAAAAATTGTTCTGGGATGTGTGGGCAGTTAAAATGTATTAATATTTTATAGTTTTGTGTCATTAGAGGGAATAGAGGCTTTTGAAATATCATCTTGTTAATCAGTTGATCTTTCCCCTCAATAATTAGATCTTTCAATTTACTTCTGAAATTACTGGAAATGGTATTTTCAGGTAATGTAAAGTAAAATTCATTTAATAAAAAAAGAGCTTTGAAAATAAGACATTTTTTCTTATATTAAATTCAATTCTCTCACCATTTTGGTAGCTAATTCATTGCAAATATCATTTAAAATTTTGATCTTCTAATTTTTAATGGTTTGAAATTGAGATAATTTGAAAGTACATGATAATGACTAATTAGAATATGAACATCATTATGCCTGAAGCACAAATAATAAGTGGAAAATGTGTTGAATTTTTTAAATGTTTGGAATTATATTGATATTTGAGAAATGCAATTATCATTTTCAATAGCAATTTTGCTGATACAAAGACATTTTAGAAGAATTGCAGCTTGAAACCTCCAAATTTGTTCAAATGTGTTAAGATCCCACTATGTTCTTTTAATTTTGATATATCTAACTGGTGAATTTGGAGATGAGATTTCTGTCTATTTGTACAAAGGAACATTTGGGGTTACATGAAAATATGTATCACGTCTCATTTTTTGAAATGTATTAGACAGCAGACTGATTTATTATGAACCAGTTTGTTAGCCTTTGTGAGGCTACTGAGTGAGTATTCTGTAAGATATTTAACTAAATTAAAGTTCTGACTTTTTACTTGTCTTCTCACCAAATGATTATAAGCTAAAATTGTATTGTAGCAGCTGCATAATATATTTATGCAAAGAGATATTTGGTAAAATTTAATAGTAAAGAATGTGGAAATACTTGTGAATTTGGATGAATTATTGGTCATCAGTAAGGATGGTTTGGGAATTGCAGTTAGATTGTAATCATTGTTTTACCACTAATTCTATCTTAAAGTTTTAGATTAGGCAGATTTCTATTAGTTCTGGTGGCCAAGACTGAAATCACTGGAAGAGCTAATGTTATAAATTGTTCAAGTATTTCAGTAATGTCTAATTTAGGGTTGCTCAACTTTCTGACTTTCCTGTATGACATCTCCATGTTTCTAATTTCAGTCAAACTCATAGTATGCAACTGGAATTATATGTCCTAGAAAAAACAAGAAGTATGAGACTACAAACTTCAATTAATTTGATTTTCATAGAAAAAAAAGACCACTTATAAAATCTCTCTAATACATTGCATTAATTCATGTAAGCATTTATAAAAACCTGCAGAAAGTCCCCCAAAAAACCTGCTATTCATAAATATATTTTTCAAATAAACTTCAGCTTTACAGTATAAACTATCTTTAGTTTGTCTAAATATTAAAATTAAGGTGAATATTTTCTGAATTGGACAGATAACATTGTATTTTATTTCCATTTTGCTTTGAAAATTGACCAGATCCCCTAAATTATGTGAACAGGAAGAAACTGAATCAACCGAAAAACAAAGAAACACAGAATATGCACTTTCGAGCAAACTGAGAAAAAGGTGATGGTGTTACCAGCTTCTATTTCTTACTAAGTGCTAGCTGGAAGAAGAGAAAAAAGATGCCAAATCAATGAGGTTATCTATGATATAGCCATTGTCAAGAACTATAACAAGTTTCACTGGAAGTGACGACATTTTCGTCTAACCATAAGCATTTGAATGTCTACATGCATTTCCTTCTGAGTTAATAGAAATTTAATGTAAGCATATTTATTGTGAAATTTTATGCTTTTGAAATTTTGAAGGCATGAAATATCAGAAATAACCTATCTATAACACTCTATCTATCCAACCTCACTCTGGTATGAACAGAGGAAATCAGGTTGACAACTTGAGTAGATAGGCCTATCTCACGTCCCAACATCAAGCCCAGGAAATGAGAAATCTGAAAAATGGCAATACATCAGAGTACACTGGAAAATAAAAAGGGATTAACAGAGAAAATATAAAATAAACATCAATAAGATGCCTTAATAAAATGAATGATATTATGAAAAAAATGCAAATTATCTATATTGATTCACAAATCAAGAGAAAATCTGATTGTCAAAATAACCATACGAAAAGAATGCAAATGAAAATCAAGTTTTGTGTCTAAATATACATTGGTTCCCAGTGGTTATGGCTGAGTTTTAAAATCCTCAAAGGAATAGGTAATTGTTAGGTCGTTAAGTCTAAACCAAATCACTCTCTCTATATATACTTGCACTATCAATATGTAAGAATTTCTGTTCATTCTTTCTCACCAATATTTGATATTATATTCATTTTTGTAAAAAAGGAGGAAAATGTCACATTCTCTTTTTCAATTTATATTTCCCTAATTACCAGTAGGATTGAGCCTCTGTTCATATGTTTACTAGTCATTACTTTTGTTAACTGGATATGTTTTTTAATGCTACAGTATATAGGATGTAGTTAATAAATACATTCACTTTATTTGTTGAGTAGGAACAAAAAACATACATAGCAATAATAGTCACCAAATTCTGCATCATGATTATCTCCAAGAGGTCTTAAACTAGCGTGAGCTTTAACTATACTGTGTAGATTAGACATTTGTTCACAAACATTCACTTTCCTCTCTCTCTGACATCCATGAAAAGAATAAATTCATTACCCTGTTGATTTTGGGCTGGGTCAGTTGATCTGATTTGACTAGTAGAATGTGGATGGAAGTAAAATATGTCAGTACTTAAGAGAAATTCCATGTTTCCACTCACGTCTCCCAGAGTGGTTATTTCCTACATGAGAAGTAGATGTTTCAAGCAGCCATTCAACCAACGTCCAAAATTGGTATGGGTAGAATAGACTCCAACTGCATTGCAGCCTTTAGCAGAGTTTACCCGGCCACTACTCAGACACATGAGCAAGAAATCTATGTTATATAAAATATTTCTACAATCAATTAAAAAATGACAAAGAATATCAGGGAGGATATTGCAGAAGACAAAATATAAATAAGCACCATAAAAAAAAGTTCAACTTTGTTAGGGCAATGCAAAAAACATCAGGGAAATAATAGTCAAAATTTCAAAGCAACATTTTTCTCCTACCAGAATGGAAAATTGATAGCTTGATTAGATAGTATTAGTAAGGGTATTAGAAATTAAGTATCATGTACCTTTATTGGAAATGTTAATTATTACAATATTTTGGAGCACAATTTGGCAGTATCTGTTAACTTAAAAAGAGTTGCAAATCTAGAGCATCAGAATTTCCACTTCTAGGAATCTATCTTTGAAAAATCCTCATGTACACACAGGTAGACTCTTATACAACTCTATTTATTATAGCTGTATTGGTAGAATTTAAGCGTATCTTCCTGTCTCTTCATTAAACGACATTGAGAACAGACAAAACGACTTAGCTACTTGCTTCAAGAAGATAAGACTAAGAATCTAATACAATAGCTTAGCTATCAAGAATAGCAGATTTCTCATCAAAAATTTATTCTTGACACTCATCTCTCTAAGCCCAGCAATCTATACATATTAGATTATGAATTCTGCCCAGTTCCACTCAGTTCCTCACCATATAAAGCCTTCTAAAAAAAAAAATCACTCGGCCAGGCCCTAAAATCCCGATCCTCCTTTTCTTAGACAGTCTCTAAGATTGTCAATTTGATAGCTTTTCTTACTATAGTCAATCAAATGAATTTACAATTACAATAGCCCCTCCTTATCTGAGGTTTATCTTTCCTTAATTTTAATTACCCACGGGCAATATCTTCATGTTGCTGGATCATCCAAAACATGGGATCCTATTAATGTATTGTCCGAAGGTAAATAGTAGCCTAACACTATGTTACAATGTCTACATCATCGCTTCGTTTCACTACATGGCATTGTATCATCTCAAATCATCACAAGAATTGTGAGTACAGCACAGTAAGATATTCTGAGAGAGAGGTCACATTCATATAACTTTTATTATAGTACATTGCTATAATTGTTCAATTTTACTATTAGTTATTGCTTTAATATCTTATTAGTTATTTTTGTTAATCTCTTACTGTGCCTAATTTAGAAATTAAACTTTATCATTATAATGTACACATAAGAAAAACAGAGTGTATATATGGCTCAGTACTATCTAGGGTTTCAGGCATCCACTAGGTATCTTGGAACATATTCCCATGGATAAGGGCATACAGTATTTGGTTATAGATTTTCCTGGTGGTCTTTTGAAAGTTGAAGGTCAACATTTGAAATAGTTTGCTAGTGAAAATCATAGCTCTGGAATCAGGTTTCCTGGGGTTAATTACTGAAATTACATCTTTTTAGCAGTGTGAACTTGACAAAATGTTGCTCTTGACCTGTAACATAGGGATAATAATAGAATTTATTTATAGAATTCTTGTGGGTTATGGACTGCATGTCTGTGTCCCTCAAAACTCATTTGCTGAAACCTGTTCTTGTGAGGGCTGCTCTCTGCTTCCAAGATGGCACCCTGTTGCTGCATCCTCTGAAGGAGAGGAATGCTGTGTCTTCACAGGGCAGAAGAGAGAAAGCAAGGGAACCCACTCTCTCAAGCCCCCTTTTAAGGACTCTAATCCCATTTTAAAGGTCTCCACCCTCTTGTGACTTAATTACCTACTAAAGGCCCAACCTCTTAATACTATATTGGCCATTAAGTTTCAACACATAAATTTTAGGGAATACATTCAAACCTTCGCAAAACTCTATCTACCCTGATGAAATATTAGAAGGTGGGATGTTTGGGAAGTAATTAAGTCTAGATGAGCTCATAAGAATAGAGCCCCCATGATGGGATGAGTGTCCTTACAGGAAGAGACTTAGAGTTCTCTCCTTCTGCCGTGTGAAAATATAGCACAAAGGCTGCCATCTGCAAACAGAAAAAGTGCCTCCACCAGACACTAGATCTGCTGGCACTTTGATCTTGGACTTCCCAGCTCCAGAACTGGGAGAAATACGTGTTTGTTGTGTCAGCCACTGAATCTATGGTATTTTTGTTATATCCTGAACTAACTAAGACATTGTGAAAAGTAAATTAGTTTATTTATTTAAACCACTTATGGATAAAGAGTAAGATCCCAAAAGGTGTTGGATATAAATACCAACAAGTAAATAAATGACCTAAATCTCTATCAACAGAATAACTAAGAACCTAACATATATCCATAGTATGTAGTAATCAAAAAGAATATGAATATTTAGATTTGCTGGCAGTGAAAGATAGATTGATAATTTAAGAAAAGCAAGTTGTGAAACAAAACATATAGTGTGAGTATTTAAGTGAAGATATGAAATACCTATACATTTAATATGCAGTCAATGTATGGAAATGTTCTGTAAGGATCTCTTCAAATCACAAACAGCGTTCATTTCTAGAGAGAAATGAGACTAAAGACAGCTGAAAGTGATTGCAACTTACTTTATTCCCCCACAGAACATATTTATTAATGTATTAATTATAGTAACATTTATGTTTTATGTATTAAATGATTTTTTTACAAAGGACATATTTCAATTGAAGTGTTTTTCAACATTATGGTGATGAGAAACTGTATATATAGTACTTGGAATGTTTTTAATGTATCTAAAATGACTACCTTTTTCATTCAAAACTTTCAAGTAATCTGTAAATTAATAAAATAAAGTAGCTTCAAATATTGCTAAATTTATAATTTTCAAATGCTCCCCCCAGTAAGGAGACTCAGCAGCTGTTTTTACTGAAGCACTAAGCAACTTTAAGTTATAAAGTGAAAAGTACTTCCTTAACCAATGAAAACGTCAAGAGGAGTTTAGGTAGGCAAAATCTCATTCTGCCTGGATGGTTAGATTAAACGTTGCTTCATTTAATTTTTGGCAAATTGACCCATATTGCTGTAATGAATACATTTCTGGAAATTATATAATATTTTACATTTGATTGGAAGAAAATATTTTCCTCCATAAATCCAAGCAGCACATTTTATCTGGTCTTCATTCAGAACAAGGAGAAAGAAATTTAAACCTTTACACTTTAAAGATTAAAACAAAAATCCTATAGAGCTTTTATATGTATCTCTTGAATACGTTTTTATACCATGTTATAGATAAGATGGCTATTCCCAAAGGTAGTTTATGGATTTGTGTTCAATTTTGTTTCTTAAAAATGGTAACTCATTGCTTTAGAATTTACAAATCTTCTCATTCAGAATCTTGTTTGATCTGTTAACACATGCAATGCCAGTGAAACATATTTGCAAAGACAGTAGCTTTAAAGAAACATACTGATTAGAGAACACTGAGTTCTATATTTAATTTTTCTAAATACTGGCTCTACTATGCAGTTTATAATTTTATTTCTGTGTACTTCAGTTTCCTCATCTTGATATAAACTTTAGTCTTCCTTCTTTTTTCCTTCCCTTTCACAAATGTGTAATTAAGTTTATGAAATACTAGGTTCTGGGAATGTAAAAATGTAAGATGTGTTCTCTCCTTCCTGGTTCTTAGCTGCTGAGATGGATATCTTAATCAAGCATCATTAAATACTAAAATATATGATTTTCTCAGAAGTATGATCAAAATACTGTGGGAGCCCAGAGAAGGGAAAAGTCTAGCAGTCAAGGAAAGATTAAAAGTTTAATATCCAATTTACCTTCATATAAGCATGGATAATATGCCAGCCATAATAATGTCAGGAAAAAATGACACTCCAGGCATAGAAAAGTGCATTTGCAAAGGCATGGGGTTAAAAAAATGATGATGAGATGTTTGGTGAGACCAAAATACAGACTGAAGGAGGACTGAGTTAGTGACAGAAAATGGAGCTAGTGACAGATAATGAAGCTGGAGGAGATTAGAGGTAGAATAAAGAGGAGCGTGTGCATTATACAAGGACCTGTAGTTGAACTTACCCTAGGGACAATTGAGTCACCTGAACACTTACGGGAAGTCATATGATGATTTTTCCCCCTAAAGACTACCAGACAAAAGTATAGATGAGTGCTAACGAGACCAAATGCAGACAGATTGCAAAGAAACTGAGAGCTATGAAATAGGCCTATGGAATACAGAGTTAATTATATACTGAAATCTGAATACCAAAGTAATGTGTGGATTTCAGACAAGTATAGAAAGGCCAAGAAAGAAAATAAATATATCCTCAATCTCACAGCATAGATATCCATGATTAATACTTCAATATATTTATTTCTAGGTGGTTTTCTATATGTACATGAGCATTTTAAAACACATATGACATCTATGTGAAATATTCTGTAGATAAACAATGTTCTGAGACATCAAAATTGGATAGATATCATTTACACGAAGCACTATCCATTACTTCCACTATTAGAAATAGAGGGGTTTTACCCTTTGGAAAACACTGTGATAAACATCTTTGTGCTTACACATTTATGCCATCTCTGACTACTTAGAATAAGTGATCAGATGTAGAATTTCTGGAGAAAAGATAATATACATCTTAAAGGTTTTAAAAAATATCTATTCAAAATTTCTTTTCGGAAATCAATTTACATTCCCACCAGCACTCTTTTTCCTGCAGCTTTTGCAACAATGAATATTTTAATTTTTTCCTGAAAATAGACAAATATGATATCTCATCACTTTATTTGCATTTCTTTGATGACTTATGAGGTTCAGCCCTTTCATGTTTATTGTAACTTGCCTGTTCTCTCAATTTTCTTATTGGGGTATTTCTAGTTTTATGTTTGATTTTAAAAGGCTGCAGGACCTTCCTGTTTAGGAAGAGTGCAAGAGCGCAAGATAACAATTGGAATTAGTCATCCAATCATAGAGCATTTGTA
Organism: Mandrillus leucophaeus; assembly: GCF_000951045.1. NCBI lineage: Eukaryota > Metazoa > Chordata > Mammalia > Primates > Cercopithecidae > Mandrillus > Mandrillus leucophaeus. The sequence continues at coordinate 3,175,999 of NW_012103543.1, forward strand.
AGGGCAGTTCAAAAAGTCTAAATGTGTAAAAAACAGAAACACAGCAAAGCTTCAGATTAAAAAAAAAAAAAAAAGATATGTGTGCAAAATTTTGATGGAGAAGTCACAGCTATGCAAACTTCCCAAAGACATGCCATAATGAAGTTAAGACATGAACAATTGGCTATTTTCTTTTTTTAATTTTCATTTTTTAAAATTATATTTTGAATTCTAGGCTATTTTGAAGGTTCCAGGTGAATGACGCAACAGAAGTGAGAGTCCTTGTCCATGTGAATGCAAAGAGCTCCTCTAGGGTTTAGGAGAAAAGGGGTATACCTGGATGTGGGTCAGCAGCTAGTTAGCAATGCCAATTTTCTATACTTCACTTCTCTCTCAAAATGCTTATGAGAATAAACAACAAAGTGCCAAACTGCAATAACCTTGAAAACTACAATAGTTACCGGCCATCTACTAAAGTTCAAGAGAGATAAAGAAAGCTAATCAAGGAAAAATTATACAAGATTAATTCATATCCACCCTGAATGTTAATTCCTTAAAATGTGGGCAACTTGTTGCACAGAAAGTAAGCAGCCTCTCCTGAAATTCTCATAAATGATTTTTTGACATGGTTAATAACATACAATAAAATGTACTGACTTGAGTAACCATCATCACAATCAAGATTTGAAAAATTTCTAGTATACCCAAAAGCTTCCTCATTCCTCTTTGTTTTGCATCACTATGGGTTAAAGTACCTTTAAAAAATGTCATGTAAATGGAATCACAAAGGATATACTCTTTCTTATCTGGTTACTTGTGCTCAATATGTTTTTGAGATTCATCCGTGTTGCTGCATACCTCAGCAGTATGCAGCAATAATATGTGTTTTCATTGCTATATGGTATTTTATGGTACAGATATACCACAGATTATTCACCAACTAATCAGTTGCTGGGCACTTGGGTTGTTTGCAGTTTGGGCCTATTATGAATGAACTTGCTATACATACTTATGTATAAATCTCATGTCTAAATGTTATTTCTCTTGAGTATTTACCTAGGAGTAGAATAGCCGGGTTCTATGTTAGGTATAGCTTCAACTTAATATATATATTAATATAGTAACTAATATATATTAATATATTCATCTTAATATATATAATAACATATATATATATGCTGGTTTTTCAAAGTGACTATACCATTTCACTTTCTCATCAGAAATACATGAAAGATTGAGTTCCTCCACATCCTCAACAACACTTGATGTAGCTAGTCTTTTCATTACGGCCATTCTTATTGCTATGTACTGGTATCTCATCGTGTTTTTAATTTACATATCATTGATGATTAATGGCATGGAAAATCTTATCTCCTTTGTTAAATGTTTTCTAAGCATTTGTCTGCATCTTAATTGTTCGTATTTGTTTGGTTTGTTTCCCTAATTCTTTATAGGACCTAGAAACAAATTGCATGTCAGATAACCATATTGCAAATAATTTTGCCCAATCTGAGGCTTATCTTTTTTATTTTTGTAATGAAAAGGAGGAGAACTTAGTTTTGATAACATCCATTTTATCAATCTTGTTATTTTATATTTTGTGCCTTATGTCCGATCTGAGAAAGCTTTGTCTACCACAAGGTCAAAAAATTTTCACCTCTGTAGGATTTTATAGTTTTAGATTTTTACATGGCAATCTGTAATCAATTTTGAGTTAATCTGGCATATAGTGTTAGGTAAAGGTTGGTGCTTATTTGTTTGTTTTTATTCATATATGAAAATAGGAGAGAAATAATAATTGAGAATTTAGAAGAGGACAGCTTACCTCAGCTAAAAAGTAATTTGAACCTCCTGATTTATTAACTAAAATGTGCCAATATCTAAGTAGCCTGGTGAAAGCTTAAAAATGTCCGAGTTAAGAGAGTGCCTAAGTACATTTAGGCAGGACAAAATAAAGTTTACATGGACAAGAATAATATCAAGTTGATATCAAACTCTTTCTACATTACTAACTCCAGAAGATATTGAAATATCAAAAGAGTTTTCAGGGAGAAATATTGCCACCAAGAACTCTATAACTGCTATGTTTAAAGGAAAAAGAAAACAGTTCTCAGATACACATGTCTCAACAAGGTAATTTGCATGCTTTTAAAAGGAGGGAAAAAAACCCTAGACATATTCCAGCTGCTTGAAAGATGCATCAAAATAAAGAAGTTAAGAATTTGTAAGTCGGCCGGGCGCGGTGGCTCAAGCCTGTAATCCCAGCACTTTGGGAGGCCGAGACGGGCGGATCACAAGGTCAGGAGATCGAGATCATCCTTACTAGCCCGGTGAAACCCCGTTTCTACTAAAAAATACAAACAAACAAACAAACAAAAAACAAAACAAAACAAAACAAAAAAACTAGCCGCGTGAGGTGGCGGGCGCCTATAGTCCCAGCTAGTCGGGAGGCTGAGGTAGGAGAATGGCGTGAACCCGAAAGGCGGAGCTTGCAGTGAGCTGAGATCCGGCCACTGCACTCCAGTTTGGGCGACAGAGCGAGTTCTAACGTTTGCCTGAATTAAAAGATACAAGATGATCGGGCGCGGTGGCTCACGCCTATAATCCCAGCACTTTGGGATGCCAAGGTGCCTCACTTGAGGTCAGAAGTTTGAGACCAGCGTGGCCAACATGGTGAAACCCCATATCTACTAAAAAAGATGCAAAAAATTAGCCAGGCGTGGTGACACTAGCCTGTAGTCCCAACTACTCAGGAGGCTGAGGCAGGAGAATTGCTTGATCTCAGGAGGCGGAGGTTGCAGTGAGCTGAGATTGTGCCACTGCACTCCAGTATGGGCAACAGAGAGAGATTCTGTATAAAAAAATTAAAAAAAAATTTTAAAAAGATGCAAAGTGCTAAGGACATTGCCTATTTATAGTAAGTGCTACATCCATATTGTTATGTAAAGAATTTCAACTGGAAAATGTTTGGAAAGAGATAAGTAGTACCAGGTATAAAGTCATCAAAACTATGCTTGAACTGGGGCTGGCTGGGTATTCAGTTTTTGATGTCAGGTGCAGAAATTTGTTTCTGAGAGTAATAGCTCCAGACACCCAGTAGGGAGGCACTAGAGGCTCTGATAAGATTTTCTGAAGCTTTGTAAACATACACCTGAGATAGTACAGAATTTGAGGGGCCAGAATAAGAAGATTTGGAATTGGAAGGCCTTAACATCATTATATCTGGTATAGTCTGTTCCACTGAGGGACTTTGAGACTAGAAGATATCAGCTATCAAGGACCAAAATAGCTGTTCAATTGACAGATGAGAAATTTCAAATGTTTTCAAAGGAGAACAGAGAATAGTTATTTATGATGTTTGAACAAGCAAATAATTATCTTCTCTTTAAGAAAATACGAAGATAATGAATAATGTCTTGGATGCAAAAATGCTTCATTTGCCAGTGTGACTGGCATCCTCTGAATGAGTGGATGGGAAAAGAAAGAAAATGAACTGGGAGTGAGGCCTCAGGGCCTATTTAGCTTCTGCTATGATTATGAATTGAGTGCTCCCTTTTAGAGAAATGCATTCCACTTTTGAAAGCAGACTAGTGTAGAGATGTGAAAAAGAAAGTAATATGCACATTACATTTGTAACATAAGCCTTTGTGCTGATATTTCTCCGACTGAGAAAAAGAAAGGGGGGAATATTTAACACATATAAAAAGCATGCCGGAGAATTTTGAATGAGTCAACAGAAGAAAATACAAAGTGAGAAATCTGATACACAAAAGTCATATGATTTATCAAAATTAAAGAGCAGTAAAAATACTTTTCATGCGTATGGATAGGAAAGGGATATTAAATACATTTAGAAAAGAGTGCTGAGTTTTTTGAAGTGGTGTATTACCTGTGGTTCACACCCAGACAAGCATTAATTGTCATGAACATTAGTTACGGGTGATGATATCAGCTTCATGCAGTGTTCTGCAGACTCTCCCTCCTCAAACAGCAGGACAAATTCAAGCAAGTTGCAGTTTGTATGCCTGCCTCTGAAGGTATAGGGTTAAGCAGAATCAATACATACGTCTGCTGCAGTGTAACTTTCATGTTTCAACATTTAAAAGGAAGACATAATGACTAAAGGGAAGTTTCTAATTCTTCCTGCTCGTGTTGAGCCTTTTGTGAGGGGAGTACGCAGACGAAGTAAATATTATTTAGAATGTAAAAAAGTGCAGATTGTGAAAAGAGTATTATGCAAATGAAAAAGTAGAAAATTAAAAGAGAGAAGAAGACAAATTTTGTACTTTGATAGCGATTAGGAAAGAATGATCTGAGGAAGTGGAACTTTCAAACCTGTCTAAGAGGAAGAAGGAAATCAGAGTAAGATGAGAAAGGATGGTATATGGCTTCTTAAAACCTTCCTATATTTTGTGTTTCAAGAAAATGTAACAGCTTGAATGAAAGATTGCAGGTCATGGGTAGTAGAAGGGGATAAAGTAACTCAACCTCTGAAGGTAGTAGAGTATAAGACTTTTAGACCCAGTTACTTCAATAAACAAAAATAACAAACTACAATTACAAAGAAAAAATCTGCACAGGGGAAAGGAAAGATATGCTAATTGTAATTTGAGACTAAATACTCTGTGTAGCATCTACAGGCAAAAAATGCTGAGAGATAAATGTTTCTGAAATTAATTAATTAGTCAATTAATAAAACAGAACAAAGAATAAAAAAGTTAAAGGAAACAAACTTTTAGCACACAGTTATTTAATTTTAAGTAATTGATATTCAATTTCTGTAGAAACTTTGTTGGACTGGCTTATGGGAGTTGGATTGTAAATATGTATAATATGTAAATAACTTTTAATATGCTTGAAGGATTTAAAAAGAAGGATAGTAGATATGAAAGTGCTGTACAATGAATATCATTACAGACACTGGGAATGTTGAAAGGAATACCCAAAGAACATTTCCAATTCTTGTCTCATATCATCTACTTATACGTATTTAATTTCCCACAGAGGGTCACTTTTAAAATATAAGCCATTCCTTATTGAATTTACTTTTTCAACTTATCTTCTTTCAAAGCACTACCTCTTAGGATTTTTATATAGTGGGATTCATTTGCCTGCTTTTCTATGTTTATGTTTATTGCTTTTGTCATCCAAAGATTCTAAAAGGCAGGAAGCATAACCATTTACATTGCCTAGTCCGGAAGAAGTAAATATTATTATACAATAATAATTGTCAGAGACTAATTCACTAGGTGATATTTAAAACAATTCCATTTTGGAAAAGCAATTCAATTTCAATTTCTTATCCAGCTTTCATCTTCTAGTAAAATTCATGGTCAAACTGGGTAAGTCTTTTTAACATGTAGTCAGTTCTCAATTACCCTACAAATCTTGCTTGTAAACACTGAATATTCTTCCAAAGATGTCACTTTGACCATATTTTAAGAATCCTCAATGGCTCTCAGTCATTGAAGAAAAGTTTTTACAAAATATGGGTCCCAAATTTATGGCTTTAAAAGAAATACCCAATATCACCACGGCATAACTATGAAACTCTTTTTCGTTTTTACTGTGATTCAATTTTGCCAGAACTACTCATTATAAAATTTCTTCAGCCAGTCTTATGTACTTTTGCATGCTCATTATTTTGCTCAGAACCCACTTGCTGGAATAGCACATTATTGCAATGTTTCTTCATGTCAGTGATAATCCAAAAGTTTCAACAGAATAAGCATCAGTTCTGCATATTGATATTTTAGAACAAATTTTATAATAGAAAAGATCAAGATTATCTTAAATGTACATCAGAAACTAAGATTTGGGGAAGGAAAAGAGAACAGGCAATACTCTCAAATGGAAACTGAATAGTGACACAACCGCCAAGTTTTGTCCATTGGACTTCATAAGAATCTCTACACACTGCACTGTCAAAAGGATAAGACCCAGCATTTGCGTTATAGTTTCAGAGTTCATTCCAGCAAAGCTCTCTCCAGTAGGCAATTTCTTCTGCAGAGAGCATGTGCAGTTTCATTTTACCTGTCTTCAGACTGGCACTTTGCTCATTATAGTAGTAAAAAACACAACCCTGGATGGGTTTAATTTGCTAATGAGACAAACAATGTATGAATAAGCATATACAGCCGTGTCTGTGCACCCAGAGGACCACCCAGAACATGCTTACTAGTGACACTTCTCCCCACCCTCTTATGAATAATCATGTAAGACCCCCATAAAGGGAGTTTCCCCAGAAACAGTCAACACTGTCTCATCCTTAGGAGCAGCCTGTCTGAATTGTCTCTCATAATGTACTATCTATTCTGTGCCAAAAACTTTCAGAGTATTCTTTGTTCTTTGCAATAAATTGCACTATACTGCACTTCTTTGCTGAGTGTCTCTTGTTTAAATTCCTTTAAACCAAGAAGACAAGAACTGAGGTTTAACAACAGCTGTCAACAACTACAGACCATCATCGTTTCTTGCCTGGATTCATGAAGAACACTTTGCTATCTGGTTCCCAGTCACTCCTCTGTTTCTTCTGTGAACTCTCTGCCTTCATCCCTCGATGCTATTGGCAGGTGGCTGAGTCAACCGTGTTTCCTATCCTCTCCAGGCATTTGCCCATCCTGTTTCTTCTGTGTGTATTGCCTTTCCCAATGTTGCTTTCTTTCTACTGTTTTCATCCTTCAGGACTGGGCTTAAATACTACTTCTTCCAAGAGCAAAACAATGTTCCTAGGGTTGCTGTAACAATGTAACACTAACAGGGTGGCTTAAACAATAGGAATTTATTGCTTCACAGTTCTGGAGGGCAGAAGTCCAAGATCAAGCTATTGGTGGGGTTGAGTACTGTGAGGGAGAGCCTGTTCCATGCCTCTTTCCTGGTCTCTAAATATTTGCTGACTATTTTTGCCATTTTCTGGCTTGTAGATGGATCACCCCGATCTCCATCTTCATCTTCATATGATATTTTCACTGTGCGTGTGTCTGTCTCTGTACATTTCTCATTTTTACAAGGGTACCAATTATATTAGATTAGGGCCAACCCTGTAGAAATCCTATCCCCAAATACGACCACATTCTTAATTACTGGAGGTTAGGGCTCAAACATTTCTTTTTTAGTGGAGACATAAACACAAAACAAAGAAATGTACTAATCCTTCCAGGAAACCTGCTAGATTGCTATTTGAATTGCAAAGCCTTTTTATTGTTATTGTTCATATATCTCAGGATTGAAATTATCTGCTTATATGTTTATCTCCCAAGTAGACGGTAAGAAGGTTAAAAGAGAGAAGCTACTGTAATGTTTATATTTTTTTTTAGCACAAAAGGGGCAAAAAGCATTTGCTTAATAAATAAATAAATAGGACCTTAGAATTTCAAATAAATTTTAGTTTACCTTGAAAAGTTTTATAAGATATTACAGTAGAAGGATTCATGGGGTGGAATTCAGAGTAATTTCCATCACAACATGACTTTTGATCTTGGCAAGTGGCATGCCTACATGCACTACATGGACATGTCTTAGAGGAAACATGATGCATAATTATGTTAGTTAAACTTTAGCTATATTTTGCTTTTCCTTCATTAACAAGGCAATTCAAAAGCTTTTTTAAGAGGATTTGGAAATCGCAGGGCTGCTAACAAACCAGGTGTCGAGACTGGAGTTAAGAGGTGAATTTGTATTAGCATCTTCTGGATATTATTAACTGATTTCCTCTATTGGGCTCAGTTTATTTTTAAAAAATATTCATGTTCTTATGGATGTGTATTCTCAAGAACTACAGGATTGTTATAGTTATGAATACATAGAGTGAGTATGGATGTATTAAGTTGACGATTCAGATTTTGAGCAACATTCAAAGAATCGACATGGCAGCTGGAGTGTCCTTGTCCTTAAAAATCTACATTACATTGATTGAACCCCCACTTTATAAGACCAAGAAAATTCACACTCCCCACTGTTTTAAAATATTTTGGGGGATTTGTACTCCCATAACCAATTCTAGCTGTATCCCTATTTCCAAAGAATTATATCAATTTATGAATTATGTTTCTCTTAACTAGGTGTGGTCTGTATTCACTTGTGAATTGTTGAAATTGATATAAAATTTACTCTCCCTTAAGATTAAGAATCAACACACACACACACACACACACACACACACACACACACACACACACACACCAGGCCCTGTGCCATTGGAAAACCTTAAAAATGTTCTGGGGACATAGAAGAACATTAAACATTATATAGGAAAACAGATATTCTTCTCTTAAACCTTTTCTCAGTTGCGAGCCTTGAGGTGCTCTCACTTGCCCTCTAATCACATCGAAAACACAGTGTTTTCCCCATCCTTCTCCCCATCCTACCACTTCACCCCCATTCTCTCTCTACCTCCACATTCATCTCAAATTCTTTATGTGTTACACTAAAATCTACTTCCTCCAGTTCAGACGTGTAGTTTCAGCTTATTGTTGCTTACGTAACACCCATCAGAATATCTGTGCAAACAAAAACAATAATCTGTTTAGCAATGTGAAATCAGAGACTCTGAAGGTCTCAATATGATCACTGTATTAAAAAGGACCTAGGGTAGGAAATAGATTATTTTTCTTTTCTTAGAATTAGAAGCCAAAATTTTGATTTTGTTTTTCCTCAATATGTATACCTTTGAAATATGCAAATATGAAACAATAAGACATAGTTACTTTTGATTGCTCTTAACTGATCCAATTCCATGTCTCATCCACTTCTATGCTCCAGCACCACTCCCAGGAAACAAAGAGCTTTGACTGTCAGGTTCTCAGATCTCTTTATAGGTAAAGAATTAATCAGAGAGTAGGATAGAACTAGAGAAACCAAAAGCAAAGAAGGGAGGATTTAGCAAAGAACATAGATCAAACTATTTAATAAAGAATGAGGAGAGAGCAGAGGAGGAGAGGCGGGAAAGAGAAAAAAATACATGGCACTTGCTGCAAATTGAAAGACAGCCTCGCAGGAGCAGACCTCAGCAGCTGCTAAGGATAAGCACTAGGGAGGGAGAAGAAAGCTCCTGAGCAGTCTTGCACTGTAATTTGGATCTCCTTTAATGTTCTTAGAGACTGCAAACAAAGACTGCAATTTTCTTTTTAATTATGACTTCATGGCTCAGCTGTCCATCTTTGAATGTAATTCCACAGGTGAGAACAGGACAGAAGTCTCTCGGATTTATTAGAATCACCTTTATAAGGCCAAGACAGAGGCTCACACCTGTAATCCCAGCACTTTAGGAGGCCAAGGCGGACATATCACCTTAGGTCAGGAGTTCAAGACCAGCCTGGCCAACATGGAGAAACCCCCATCTCTACTAAAAATACAAAAATTAGCTGGCAATGGTAGCAGGAACCAGTTAATCCCAGCTACTCAGGAGGCTGAGGCAGGAGAATTGCTTGAACCCGGGAGGCAGAGGTTGCAGTGAGTGAGATCCCACCACTGTACTCCAGCCTCGGTGACAGAGCCAGACTCTGTCAAAAAAAAAAAAAAAAAAAAAAAAAAAAAAAGAAAGAAAGAAAAGAAAAAAAGGATTAATAAGTGCAATAGAGAAAATAAGTAAATATCTATAATTTACATTTAGAACAATTACATTTACTATATTTGGAGAGGATATTAATTAGGAGAAAAATGTTATAGAACTGTGAATAAGCTATGGTTTATATTTTTCTTTTGTGACTTCCAGCAAACTTTGAAAGAGCATTGTGGTAAATTCGTAGCATATAAAATATCGTTTATATTTTTCTTTTATGAATTGTATGTATGTATGTATGTAGGTATGTATGTATGAGACCTCACTCAATCAAGTTGTTTGTATGGATTATTTGTTCTCGCCAGTGCTCTTGTGCCACATGACTGACCATTTTCTTATGATAAAGAAAAACTTGCTGTAGTTGTAGCATATCGCAAAATTTGACATTTTTATGGACCTAATTTCATAATTAGGAAGTAAAAATAAAAACAGCAGATGGAAGAGAAGATGGAGACAGCAGACTTCGGCAGCATCCCTTGGATGGCTGGTTGGGCAGATTGGAGGAAACTGGAAAACAGTGACTAAATTGCCAATGATGGAGTCACCAATCAGTCATAATCAACTGACTGTCAAACCACAACCCTGTCCAGGTTTCTCATGGACTTCAGTCCCTTTCTTATTTTTGTGAATTAAACGCCAACAAGGCAAATTTTTTAGTGAGACATACCACAAGTCAAAGATTTAGAAATTCTCTTTACCCCAGTGCTTTCTTGTATATTCACTCTGGTCTTTAAAATTCATATCATTCTTGCCAAAAAGTCAAATTTTTCTGGTTTGAAGAAAATTGTGCTCTTTACTTGTTTACTGTATCATTTATGTGGCAGAAATAAATTCCAAGTATCTTATTTTGGTGTGATATGTGATTCACATATTATGGGATTAAAGGAGAAAATTAAGTTATTTTTGCCAATAAAGGCTACTGCAAAATTGCAGAATGTATAAAGGAATAAAAAGTAATAAGCACAGCCAGTTTTTCAGTCCTAAAATTCACTTTTTACTCCTTTTAACAGTATTTAAGAAATATTTTCAAGCATTTATTTCACAATTATTTATAATATTCTTATTAGGCACACTAAGTAATCTTCTAGGCCCATAAACGCAACCCACCCCTTCCAAAAAATTATTTGGAACAAAAACTGCAAGAATCACAGTAATTTACAGTATTTCTAGATGAAGGCTAAATATGAATCAGATTCCTAATGTTAAATTAAATGTGACCACATAGGCAGGGACATGTAAGAACATGGCAACTCCCAGAGGAAAGTTGTTGATGAAATGGCAGTTCTTTTTTTTTCTTTTCTTTTCTTTCTTTCTTTTTTTTTTTTTTTTCCTTTTTGAGATGGAGTTTTTCTCTTGTTGCCAAGGCCGGAGTGCAATGGCACGATCTTGTCTCACTGCAACCTCCACCCGCCGGAGTTCAAGCGATTCTCCTGCCTGCCTCGGCCTCCCAGGTAACTGGGATTATAGGCACACGCCAACATGTCCTACTAATTTTTGTATTTTTAGTAGAGATGGGGTTTCGCCACGTTGACCAGGCTGGTCTTGAACTCCTGACCTCAGGTGATCCACCTGCCTTGGCCTCCCAAAATGCTAGGATTACAGGTGTGAGCCACTACGCCCGGTCAGGAATGGCAGTTCTAAGAAGAGGCATGCTAGCCTAAGAAGTGGGGAAGCAAGGTAGACGGCAAATTAATGTATGTGCACAAATGGGTTAAAGGAAACTTACTGAAGAGATAGGCATTGTGAAAGGACCGGGACACAAGTTAATACATGTTCTTCCTACACTAGATACTAAAAATGGTAACATTTATAATGATTAAAACATCAGCTATTCATTTAAATTTGATTTAAATTTCGTAATAACTTGATGAGTAGGTGTTGTTCTTCAATTTTACAGATGAAGAAATGCATATTTTTTGTGTTCAGGCCATGTATTCAAATTTTTGTGTTCAGGCCATGTATTCAAAGTTATAGAGCTAATAAATCACAGAACTCATAAGTATCTCAGTCTTTTCCTTTGATCAAGCTGCAACACTTCCTACTTGTAGATATATGTAGACATATAGCCAGACTTTTGAGATTGCTGCAGAACTAACTTAAGCCCATGGTACATGAATAGAGAAGGATACCAATAGATACTGGAGCAAGCTAATAAACAACATGAGAATGGGAAGAAGGAGGACAGGGAGCGGGGAGGGGGATGGGGCAGAAAACAAGTCTTAAGCAAAGTATTATTTTAGAATTTCCATTTTTTTAACAGTTAAACAGAAGATTGGTTGTGATCTCAAAAACAAAAAAGACTATCCATCTGAAATTTAAAACAAACAAAAAAACTGAAACACAATCTTCACCTCCTTATATGGTAGGATTATCTTTAAGGTGTTGGCACCACTACTAGGTTTCCTTTCCAATAACCTACCACCCTGGAACTGCCTCTTCTTTCTTCCCTTGGAAACAACTTTGTCAGTCTTCTCTATAATGCAAAGGCCAATAAAAATAATTTACATACAGCATATCATATTAAACACAAGTAACTCTATTCTTATTTGAAATACTAAAAGCTACCTCGAATTTTATTTGTTTTCAGCTAGTGATTTAGATAGTACACCACAAAATGAAAGTTTTCCCTTGGATAATTAACTGTTTTTATTCAATTATCTGATTTATCTGTCTAACCACTTTGGAAAGAAATGCTTCTGTGACGTACACAAAATAGATGCCTCCAAAGTGTCCAATGAATAAATCATTGGTTGAATAAATGTATTTTGAAAAGGAAACACTTTGTTATCCTCTCCAAGCATGCGCAAAACAACGCATACTTTCCTTGATTAATCAAAGTCTTCATATTACAGAACAGTTATCATTCATTTTAAAGACTGTGTTTTATTTTACTGTAAAATAAGTATGGAGCAATAAGGAGTTACGCCTGCAGAAAGGAAAAAAATATATATATTGCCATCTTAAGATGAATTGAAAGAAGCGTAATGTAACCTAGCCAAAGAAGATTATTTTTTTATGCCAATTAAGCAATATATAGTAGAGTAAACAATAATTAGGGTCAAAATTGATTATCACAGGGATTTTCTACCCTTCTGTAAAAAAACAGAAAAAGACAGGCCAAAAAAAGAAGGAAAACTACCTATCTACCTGTTGAAATTATATTACAAAAAGTTAGTAGGTGATACTTGCAACAGATATCTTCCTCAAATTTTACCCATCTGATCCAGGGGAGGGATAAGGATTTAGAATTGAGTAAATCTTAGGGAAATCTGAAGCACAATTTACACATAACAATAATAAAATACTGTTCATATATTTCCAAGTGGGGAAATCAAATCATCAATGCTTTGCATTTAGAAGAGTTTTTTGGTTTATAGCAGATTCATTTTGACAAGGAATATTTTTAAAGATAAGTACTAGGAAAGTAAAATTATTACAATAACTTGGGTTTTCAAAATCTGTGGTGAGGAGAGAGGGAGAAGGTTTGAGCCACAGCTAGTTTTTGTTTGTTTTAATTGTGAAATGCAAAAGATACTGGCAACCTGAGCTATCAAGTTCTAGAAAGCACAAATTATTGTTAGTTTTAATATTGTTATCCTTCACTGAATTTACTGTAAATATTAGAAACTCAATAATTACCGGTTGAATGGATTGAAGGATGTGTTTAGAGTAAAGAGATTCTATGTGTAAAGTGAGTACCTGAGTAACTTTACTCTTTACCTTTACAGGGTAGAGATGTTAGTGTGTCAACCAATTTCAGCTGAGCTGGAAAAGTTTTTTAAAGCTGGTCCTCAGCAGTATCTTGATAGCTAAACAATTGTTGTTGTTTAGTTCTAAAAGGATTATAATTGTAGCTATAATTAATTTGCAGGGTAGCAAAGATGTTTTATTTTTTAAGAAAAAAATTCTATTGTTGAAATTTACTTGAAGGATTAAAGTAGTAAGACTTTATAAAGTCAAAATTAGCTTCATAATATGTGAAAAATATACCACCAGGATTTTCATGAATGTTGAGTTTTATTGACTTATTTACTCAGGCAACAAAATTCTTAGGAACCTACCATATGTTGGGCTCTATGAGTCAGATTCTATGCAAATAAGAACTATTCTGTCTTCCAGATATTCCCATAATGGTAAAAGCAGTTAGGTAACTTTAAACATTATAGGAACCTAATACAACTAGAATAAAATTGGAGATGGAGGTACTATAACCAGAACAGGATGCTGATGCACCAAAGTTGGCTAGGAGAGGTCAGCAGAGACTCCCCAGAGAAGATGACATTTAAACCAAGCCCTTGTCCACAAAGACTTGATGTTTACCAGATGGACAATTAGAAAATGAGAAGTCCAACCAGAAGTTAGGTGAGAATGAACTGCTTTCTCATTGAGGTGAAAGATAGCATGACTCCTGGCAGTGGATAGGAAATTTGGCAGCTCTGGAATGTAAAGAAAAGGTAGAGAAGAGAACAAGAGTATGCAAATGTGGATAGGAGATAAATGAACAGATTGTGAAAGACTTAGGATGTCATGGTCAGAAGTTTGTACTTTGTACTGTTATAATAAAAAGGTATAGAATGATTTTATTCATGAGAGTAATGTGATCATATCTGTGTTTCAGAAAGATTACACAGACCCAGGGTAGTGGCCAGTCACATGGAACAGGATTGAAAGCAGAGATCTTCTTAGAAAATTCTTAAAAGTAGTACAGATGTGGAACGATGACAGCCGAACCAAGGCAGGGCAGACATACTCATTTTGATTGTTGTTGTCAATATAAGGAGAAGTTTGGGGAGATATGAAAACTTTTCTACTGTGCCTTTTCTAAATATAAGCTATGACATTTGCACTGAAAAAAATATCATCTTATTGTATTTTATTTTTTGAGACAGAGTCTCTGTCTCCAGGCTGGTGTGCAGTGGCGTGCTCTTGGCTCACTGCCACCTCCACCTCCAGGGTTCCAGCAATTCTCCCGTCTCAGCATCCTGAGCAGCTGGGACTACAGGCGTGCACCACCACGTCCAGCTACTTTTTTGTATTTTAGTAGAGACGGGGTTTCACCATGTTGGCCAGGCTAGTCTCAAACTACTGACCTCATAATCTGCCCACCTCAGCCTCCCAAAGTCCTGGGATTGTAGGTGTGAACCACTTGCCCAGCCTAGTCTTATTTTAATTGTGACCCTGTGGAAGTTGTTTCTACTACCATATCTGATAGCTAAACATGTGAGATTATGTTCCAGATATGTTACTATTTTACCAAAGAATGAGAAGCAGCAGGAGTTCAACTTTTCTAAAAGTGATATACTCAATGGTCTTATTACGGGGGAGGGGCAACATAATTACACTGATTAAAACAGAGCATCTTTACTCAGAGATCAGTGAGTACACCTTGACAAGGTAATAATATCCATTTGCTCTTTATAACCTTTCTTTTTTTTTCTCACTAGGTTGGGTTCCTTTATTTCTACCAATACAAGGCGTTCATTCCATGTAGCTAAATATTGCTGTTTATTCTTAAAGTATATCCAAAGTTTTCAAATATTCTTTTTTAAATGTTTTATAACTCCCAATACTCTTGATTCACCCACAAAATATTCTAATTTTCATAACGTCAGTAATTTAGGCTATTTCTTTCTCTGCGTGTATCTCCTTTAACTAAGCACAGAGATTTTACCTCAGTATATGTTACCTTGACTCAGCCCACTAGTGTTTGCGCTGCTCCCATTTCTTGAAAAAATACTATTTTTGATGTTTAGCCTTTGTAGACTATCCACAAAACTTAGCAGAGAGAGCAGAGTCCCTGAATGTATCACCTATGTTTTTATCTTAAAATTGCTATCAAGGAAATTAAGTCTTAACCACTAGATTTAATGTTACCACTAATTACGCATTTCTTCATTTTATAACTCTACTACACCTAATTTTATTCAGTGGAGACTGAAAATATTCTAGTCATAATAGAACATTGGAAATATCTATTTTATATCAACTGATCAG
>NW_012103543.1:3192920-3195655 GCF_000951045.1 Mandrillus leucophaeus
TGCTGTTATATTTTTTAAAGTATATATATCTGCTTATTAAAAAATAAAGCATCAGACTGAGCTCTGTGTACTTGCTTTTTTTTTTTTATTTTTTGGAGTAGTAAATGACAGTTTGTGTAAAGCACTTCGTACAATGCTTTATACAGAGTATAAAAGCACAAAAACAATTGCTAAAAAGAGATGAGGAAAAAGTTCTGTTTTTCTCATAAACTTAAATTTTCAACATGGAAAACTTAAATTTGAGTATTAAGTTTTCTATATTCAAATTCAACTAAGTACAAGATACTTTGAGTAGAAAGTGTCCCCAGAGTACTGCCTCATTCACCAATAGTAAAGTTTTTCGCCACCACACACACAAAATATCATATTATAGAGTAAAAAAACCTGTTTTGCAAATTAAATTGCAATGTTTGTTTTAAAGTCATGTAGTTGTTGCCCATCCTGTTGAAGGAAAATATGCCTATTTTCTATATACTTTAGCTTAATTTCTAAGACTTCTTTCTTCTGCTTGGTGAGTTGAAGGAGCTTTGAAAGTTAAAGATAGAAGCACAAATATTTAAGACAAAGACAAAATTTGCAGGTAATTGCAGACTCTATTAAAGTCTTAATTAAAGGGCACTAGGAAAGCGAATTAGCACATCTGAGATTTTAATCGAACTGCTATTTCAACCAATTTATTAATTGACTCCAGGATTAAGTTGTAATGTGCACTGTTAAGATGTATGTGCGTGATCTGAAAACCCTGGGACTGCGTGCACTCTTATTTCAGGAACAACCAAATTGAAATGTGCATTTAAAAATGATCTCCTAGTTCTACAGGGATAATTGTAAATCTTGTAATAAGCATTAATATTTTGTGCCTACAATAACCAAACCTAATATATACAATTTGGAATTCAGCAGACACTTGTTGAATGACTGAGTGCTTATAGATACCTCTTGATTCATTTAAAGACAAAACTTCTTGAACCTGTTACATTCTTGATTTGAAATATGGTTCAGCCTTAATAATATTTACGAATTAGATATAAATAAAATTGAGTTTCAAACATCTTAAAGCTATTTGTACTAAAACCAAAAGGCATTGTTTAAAAAATATCATAGTCTTATACATTTCAATCTGAACATTGTGCATGGGGCTTATTTTATCCTAAAGGCTTCAATGAAGATTACCCTCTGTATTTTTGAATGTACAATATTAAAGGTGGAGAGAAACAACCTCACATTGTCCTCTTCATAGAAACGTATTATGATAAAGTTATTACAAGCTTTAGAGTGAAATATATTTTCATCTGCTGTAGATTATGAGTTAATTTATTTGAATTACAAAGGTGCAAACTCAATTCTGTTTTAAATTTCTTCCCTACCAGATGATTTTAAACACGAACCCATGTTCTTATTCCCCTAGGCAAACAGGAAAAGCCATTCACCTTTACTTTAACTATAGTTTTTTTGAATTCGTGGTGTTAGGGTTGGTGAATATCCAAGTTACCAGCGGTGAATCTGTACAGGTCTGCCGCAGCCTGAATTCTTGCCTCCTCAGAAGAAAAAAAATGACTGAGGAGCATAAGGCAGAAGAAGAGACCGTGGCAAGTTTTACAGCAGGAGTAGAAGTTTTTTAAAAGGCTTCAGAGCAGGAAAGAAAGGAAAGTACACTTGGAAGAATCCAAGCAGGCACCGTTGAGGTCACGTGCCCCATTTAACCTTGAACCTAGGATTTTATATGCTGACCTATTTCAGTGTCCTTCACGCCTTTCCCTTCGTTCTTCTCTTAGGGTAAGCCTCCCGCATGTGTGGTGCCCCCCTGCGGTTGGGAAGTGAGTGTGCAATGTGTTTAGGAAGTTGTACGCATGCTCTCCTGAGGCTTTCTTCCCTTTTCTGGTGGAATGCCACCTGCAAGTCTTACTCCGCCGTTTTGTCTCTTAATGTGCATGCTTGAGCCCATTCACTCAATTCCTGATATCTTATTGGAAGTTGCTGATTACAAATTTCAAGTGTTTTCATCTATTGGGAAATTGCCTCTCTCCCTGGCACCGGCTGCAACCAATTATCATTTTAGTAGGACAACTGCATGACCATCACCTGATGGTCGCTTAACATTCCTGATTGGTGGGGGGCGCCCTCTCTTCCTCACTGAAGCCTGACTAGCTACTTACTGCAACCATGATGTGTTTTAAGAAGTCACGGGAAAGCAAAAGCAAAGGCAATTATAAATTTTCTAGTTTCTAGGCTCTCTAAACTTGAGAGTACTGCTAGTCCAGAAATCTCTAGTTGTTGTTAAGATTAACCTCTTGGGCCCTGCTGTAAGGAAGAACAGATTTAACTGTTTTTGTGTTTCTTTTTTGAATGACTGAACATAAAGGTTTTGACATTGATGAGTTGTATTACTCATGCTTTTTTATTTCTGTATTTCTGATGCTTTGACATCTGAAACCTTGCTAATTCTGAAGAGACTGCTCCTCCCAGAGCTAAAGACAGTAAAGGACTAACTTGTGAGCGCTCCTTTCATATACAAAGCAATCAATCCAGAGCCCACAATTCAACCACCTTTTAAAGAATCAGGCTCTCTTACAATCTGGCCCACTATTCTCCTGCTCTAATTACCCCAAGATAAGGTCCTAAACAACTAGAGACAGATGGTACCCCCTAAAGCCCGCTAAAATTATTCAAACTAGCCAATCATAGGGCTGCTTACCCTGACTTGCTCCTTCCTTCCTGCAGAACCCACAGCAAAG
>NW_012103543.1:3195705-3198839 GCF_000951045.1 Mandrillus leucophaeus
GCAGGGAACATCAGGGTGATGACTCCACTCCCCACAGGAAAGTATGTCTCAGCATCTCAGACTCGATAGGGGGTAGTCTAGCATGAGGGAGGCAGAGTAATAGAGTTGTTTGCCTGTAGGGCATGGTGTCTCAGCTCAGCCACTGCTCTGTTTCCCTGGGATGTGGGGTAATCTGTCAGCTTAGCCCTGGGATGCATGACTGCTCAGCTTAGCCAAGGCTCTGATTCTCCAGGGCATGATATGCCACTTCAGCTGAGGCCTGGAGACATGACTGTTCCGGGCTGTAAGGTGTTGCTCCAGCTTAGGCAGTGAAGAAGTATGATTGCTCTGAATATACCACTTCAGCTCTGACCCAAGGGGGCAGGGGAAGAGGTAGATGAAGTGGATACAACTCCACTTGGCCCCATGGGGAAGGGTGTAAGAGTTACTTGCAGCTCAGCTTGAGTATGTCAGGCCACTGGGCTGCCATTCAGTGGAGGCTTAGCCTTGGGGATGAAGGAGAGCTGTGGCTTTTCATTTCTGGAGCAAGATACAGTAAAGCCATGGTTCTTATTCCAAGATGGCACACAGCAGTCACCATATGGGCCACAAGGGGCAGGGCACAGTATAGTATCATTTCCTTCTCTGAGAGAATCCCAGTTGTGAGGACTCCAGACAACTCCCTCAACTGGACATAGTACCTTTGAGAACTGCAGGCGATCCTAGTTGTAAAGTATTTAGGGTGTCCAAGGTGTGAATGGTGGTTGTTGGGATCCACTTGCCTACTTTCCCATCATAGGGAGAAATTCCTCCTAGATCCCAGCTGATCCCAGTTAGGGGATGGTGGTTGGAGGTTACACATTTCCTTCTATTCTCCATGTGGCCATCCATAGTTTCTGTGAACATCAGGGTTTCTGTTACTTCTTTGATGTACCCCAACACCCTCCTTCAGTTATTTTTGTTTAAGCATAGGTGTTTATTCATTGTTCTGGTTGTCTTTCCCAGGGGGACAGGTGCTAGGGGCATCTAAGTTGGCCATCTTGCTGATGTCACTCTCCTCCACATGATTGCTGGCAATTACAACCATTATGTCATGTACATCAAACAAACAACTGGAAATGGATTGAGCTTTGTGTTTGTGTTGGAACAGAGGTTACAGGTGGTGGACATCTTGCATAGCAGCTACTTAGTTTTAAAAGACTAGTAAATGAGATACACCAAAGATGATTATATTTCCAAATCAGGGAAAGCTAAGCAAGATCCATTTGTTTTCTGGTTAATAGAACACAAGCGTCTGTGTGTACCAAGAGGTATAATTAATTATCTTTAATGACTATTGCATTAGTCTGTTCTTGTGTGGCTATAAAGGAATATCTGAGACTGGGTAATGTATAGAGAAAAGAGGTTTAATGGGCCCATGGTTCTGTAGACAATACAGGAGGCACGATGACAGTATCTGCTATTGCTGAGGGTCCCAGGAAGCTTACAATCACGGCAGAAGGTGAAGGGGAACAGGTCTGTCACACAGAACAAGAAAGGGGGAAGTGCAATATTCTTTTAAACAACCAGATCTGGCATGCACTCAGAGTAAGAATTCACTCATTATTATGAGTACAGCATCAAGGGGATGGCACCAAACCATTCAAGAAGGATCTGCTCCCATGATCCAGTACCTCCCACTAGGCCCTATCTCCAACATCAGGGATCACATTTCAACATGAGACTTGGAGGGGACACACATCTAGACTATATAATTCTGCCCCAGCCCCCAAAATCTCATGTCCTTCTCATATGGCAAAGTTCAGTTATCCTTTTCCAACAGTCTTAACCTCTTCTACCCCCAACTCAAAAGTCCCAAGTTCAATGTCTTATCTGAGTTTTTTCCACCAATGAGCCTATGAAATTAAAAACAAGTTGTTTTATTCCAAGATACAATAGTGCTATAGGTATCAGGTAAACATTCCCATGCCAAAAGGGATACATCAGCCAAAGGGAAGGGGCAACAAGTCTCATGCAAGTCTGAAACCCAGGAAGGCACACATTAAACCTTAAAATTCCTACATAATCTGTGATACCATGTCCCATATCCAGGGCACAATGATGCAAGCAGTAGTCTTCCAAGGTCTTGGGCAGCTCTGCCACTAGGGCTTTGTGGGTGCAACCCACACAGCTGCTTGCACAGGTTGGAGTTGCATGCCTGTAGATTTTCCAGGCTCAGGAGGAAAGCTACTGGTGACTCTACCATTGTGTAGTATGGAGGGCAGTAGCTGCCTTCTCACATCTCCACTAGGCAGTGCCCATATGGGGACTTTGTGGGCAGCTTTAACCCCACATTTTCCCTGGCATTTCCCTAGTAGAGAATCTCTGCAGGGGCTCTGTCCCTGTGGTAGACTTCTACCTGGGCACTTAGGATTTCTCATACAATCTCTGAAATCTAGGTGGAAGCTGACAAGCTTCCTTCACTCTTGCATTCTGTGCACCAGCAGACTTAACACCATGTGGAAGCTACCATGGCTTTTTGTGTCTTGTGCTCTCCAAAGCTGCAGCCTCAACTATATCTGGGGCCTTTTGAGCCATGGATGGAGCTGGAGCAGCCAGCATGCAGGGAGCAACCTTTCAAGGTTGTATAGGGCAGCAGCACCAAGGATTTAGCCCATGGAACCATTCTTTCCTCCTAGGCCTCTGGGCCTGCGAAAGGAGGGACTGTCCTGAAAACTTCTGAAATGCCTTCAAGGCCTTTTTCCTAGTATTTTGGATATTAGCACTTGGCTGCCTTTCAGTTATGCTATTTAGTACATGGTTGCTTGACAGTCCTCTTGTGGTTCTCTCCTAAAAATGCTTTTTTCTCTCTCTCTCTGCCACATGGTCAGGCAGCAAATTTTCCAAGCATTTATGCTCTGCTTCCCTTTTAAATATAAGTTCCAATGTTAAGTTATTCCTTTGCTTTTATATCTGATTATATGTGTTTAGGAGCAGCCACACCACTTTGTGAATGCTTTGCTGCTTAGACATTTGTTCTGCCAGATACTATAAGTTGTTAGTCTTAGGGTAAAACTTCCATAGATCTCTAGGACCTTGACACAATGCAGCCAAGCTTTTTGCTAGGATGTAACATGAGTGACCTTTACTTTAGTTCCCAATAAGGTCCTCATTTC
>NW_012103543.1:3201149-3206417 GCF_000951045.1 Mandrillus leucophaeus
CTGCAAGTCTTACTCCGCCGTTTTGTCTCTTAATGTGCATGCTTGAGCCCATTCACTCAATTCCTGATATCTTATTGGAAGTTGCTGATTACAAATTTCAAGTGTTTTCATCTATTGGGAAATTGCCTCTCTCCCTGGCACCGGCTGCAACCAATTATCATTTTAGTAGGACAACTGCATGACCATCACCTGATGGTCGCTTAACATTCCTGATTGGTGGGGGGCGCCCTCTCCTTCCCCACTGAAGCCTGACTAGCTACTTACTGCAACCATGATGTGTTTTAAGAAGTCACCGGAAAGCAAAAGCAAAGGCAATTATAAATTTTCTAGTTTCTAGGCTCTCTAAACTTGAGAGTACTGCTAGTCCAGAAATCTCTAGTTGTTGTTAAGATTAACCTCTTGGGCCCTGCTGTAAGGAAGAACAGATTTAACTGTTTTTGTGTTTCTTTTTTGAATGACTGAACATAAAGGTTTTGACATTGATGAGTTGTATTACTCATGCTTTTTTATTTCTGTATTTCTGATGCTTTGACATCTGAAACCTTGCTAATTCTGAAGAGACTGCTCCTCCCAGAGCTAAAGACAGTAAAGGACTAACTTGTGAGCGCTCCTTTCATATACAAAGCAATCAATCCAGAGCCCACAATTCAACCACCTTTTAAAGAATCAGGCTCTCTTACAATCTGGCCCACTATTCTCCTGCTCTAATTACCCCAAGATAAGGTCCTAAACAACTAGAGACAGATGGTACCCCCTAAAGCCCGCTAAAATTATTCAAACTAGCCAATCATAGGGCTGCTTACCCTGACTTGCTCCTTCCTTCCTGCAGAACCCACAGCAAAGATTCTTGCCCATATTTTCCTCTCGCTCCTGTGCCTTCTGACCTACCCTGGTGGTTTCCTATGTGGCCTCTGCATAACTTGGCAGGCCCCCTCTTCTTGGGAACTGTGAGTAGCAAACTGTCTTTTTAATAACAATTATCTCCTGATCTGTTTGCCATACCATACCTGGATAATAATAAAATCTGTGTTTTAAAACAATGAAAAATGGTTGTGCTATTTAGAAAACAGATGGGTCGTATCTCTTCTGTTAATAGGTGAGGTTCGACCTTCTAGCCACCTTAATAGTAAAGTAAAAATGTTGCTTTAAGCAAATGTCTTTAAAAGCTTTATGCTATCTAGCAATCCATCAAATGCTAGAATCCTTGATACAAATATAATTAGTTTGTGTATTTCAACAGCAACTTATAATGCACCCGGCTAGGTGCACTATGCATAATCTAATTTCTCTTTAACATTTCACAGCAGGCAACATTTAGCAGGGTCTTACTTTAAGAAGTAAAGATTCTTTCACGTCCACTTATTTTATTTATTTTTTATTTTTTTGAGACGGAGTCTCATTCTGTCTCCCAGGCAGGAGTGCAATGTCGTGATCTCGGCTCACTGCAAGCTCGGCCTCCTGGGTTCACACAATTCTCCTGCCTCAGCCTCCCGAGTAGCTGGGACTACAGGCGCCCGCCACCATGCTCGGCTAATTTTTTATATTTGTTAGTAGAGGCGGTGTTTCATCATGTTAGCAAGGATGATCTTGATCTCCTTGACCTCGTGATCCGCCCGCCTAGGCCTCGCAAAGTGCTGGGATTACAAGCGTGAGCCACCACATCCATTTATTTATGAGTATAAACAGTTGAGATGCCCAGATCCAGTGAGTACTTCTTTATATATAAGGATGTTCTAATTTAACATCCTTGCTGTAAAAATAACATATAAGAAAACAACTCATAGACTTTCTATCTGTCATTCTTTGGCATTCAAAGTAAACCTATTCTGTTTCAATTTCACTTTACTATTCTAAAAATCACCTTTTCCTATTCAATTCTACAGCTTTCCGTTTTTAAGGCTGTCATTTGATCCAACCATATTCAGGTTCAGATTTCTAATAAAATGTAGAGCAAAAATGATTTTCTCACCCCTTATTGTGCCTTCACACAGACCATGATGACAAAATATACAATAAAACTTAATATAGTAGGCATCCTGTGTTAGACTATTTTATATATTATCTTTTCAATAAGTTTAAGTTCAAGACCTGATTGACACTGGCTAATTGCTGGCATTGATGGATATATAAACCATTTATGAATTATTTTATAAACTTTTATAGCCACCACTTCTCTTCATCATTATTAACAACCCATGGCAAGGCCATTCATTTTTCCATAGTCAGTTAAATAAAGAAAACTGCATGTATTTGAGCAGATCAATACTATTGATTCATTAAATAAGATTGATATGTTGTCTATAATGAGTCTAGAAATGTTTCAAGACTATTATGAAAATATTTGCCCATCATCAGTGTTTCATTAAATAGCACAATAATCGACCAATTACCTATTGATAATGATCTGAAAATTGCTACTTCATTTTGGACATCTTCATCTAATGATAAATCAATTTTAAACTGTCTTAATTCCACCTTTTTAGTTTATCTTGTTCTAATCTTCCCCTCACTGCAATAGCTTTCTAGATAATCACTCTACCTATATTCTTATCCCTTAATAAATTATCCTTCACAGTGTTGCCAGAAAAATTGGGCTAACATGTAGTGAGAAGCAACTTTTTTCCCATGCTCAATATTCTTTAATGATTGTTATTATTTACAAGGTTTTGTACCAACTTCTTAACAAATTGAAATCTATTGTCTACAAACATTTTATACAGTATAATCCAATAATGTTAGACTGTTGTAGATTCCCAAACATGGAATACTAGTTTTTATCGCTTTCATGTATTACTTTTACCTTTTCAAGTGCCTTCTAACCTATACTTGACTCACAAACTTGGTCATGACATTTTTGCTGAGTTCTGTAGGTACATGTTGGTAATTTCTATAATTCCATTGGCACCTGTGTATACTTAATGATAAGTATTATTGTCTTTTTTATTATGGTTGCGTATATGTTTGCTTCACTGATAGGTTCCAATCTTCCTGTGTATAGTAAATATAAATTTTCAAAATATTTATATTTGAAAATATAACTTTTCAAATATTTATATTTGAAAATATAACTTTTCAAATACTACTTTGACACTACTCCATGCATGTAATGTGTTTTCAATTAATACAATCATCTAAAATAATTGAATGGATGAATGTACCTAGGGCCCCTGAAGAATTATAGTGGCTGAGCAAGGTTCAATACAATTTTTAATCCCTTTAAGTCTAATATACTACTATCTAGGTAAATTTCAAGATATCATGGTTTCTGAACTTCTGAGTTCCTTAAAGGCAGAAACAATGTATTAACAGTCAACTTCTACAACACAACACCAGAAAAAAACAGTAAATTGAGTAATGCAGTATGGAAGAACACCATCTTAACAGAGTCTTGTTGTATCTCAGAAGAGAAGGCCATGGGAGGGCATTTGCAATGT
The DNA here is from genome assembly GCF_000951045.1 of Mandrillus leucophaeus. NCBI lineage: Eukaryota > Metazoa > Chordata > Mammalia > Primates > Cercopithecidae > Mandrillus > Mandrillus leucophaeus. Next base: position 3,204,584 of record NW_012103543.1, read on the forward strand.
TTTTAGTCCTGGCCTGGCTGGTTGACTTCAAGGTGTATCCTGCAATCTGTGGAGCCTCTCAAAGTGCTGGGATTACAGGCGTGAGCCACCGGATGTGTTTTCATGATAGAGATTATTGTCTTTTAGTTTCCATACTTAGAACTACGTTGAGCATTTTTTAAAACACTGGTCTAGTGTTGAATTCCCTCTTTTGCTTATCTGGGAAATAACTTTATTTCTCTCTCATTTATGAAGCATATCTTTGCTGAGTATAGTATTCTTGGTTAGAATTTATTTTAATTACTTCACATATATTATCCCATTTTCTCCTGGCCTAAAAGGCTTCCATAGAGAAATATGTTGTTAGTCTAATATTAGTCACTTATATGTGACTTGACACTTTTATCTTGCTGTTTGTAGAATTATCTCTTTGTCTTTGATGTTTGAGAATTTGATTATAATGTGCCAGAAGAAAGACCTTTTTGGGTTGAATCTATTTGAGGATCTTGGAGCTTCCTGAACCTGAATGTCCATGTCTCTCCACAGACATAGGAAGTTTTCAACTCTTATTTCATTGTATAAATTTTCTATGCCTGTATTCTTTTCTTATCCTCCTGGAATTCCCAGTTCACTTAATGATGTTCCACAAATATTGTAGTTTCTTCACTATTCATGATTCTTATTTCTTATTTTTCTCTAACTGTATAATTTCAAGTGACTTTTTTTCAGGTTCATAGATCAGTTCTTCTACTTGATCAAGCTTGCTGTTGAATCTCTCAACTGTATTTTTAAATTGCATTCACTGAATTCTTCAGCTGTAGAATTTCTGTTTGGGTCTTTTTAAACATTTTCTCTTTGTTAAATTTCTCATTCAAGTTGTAAATGGCTTTACCAATTTTGTTAAATTGTATACCTGTATTGTCTTCTATTTCATTGAGTTTCTTTCAGATCATTATTTTGAGTTTTATTTTCTGGAATTGCATCAATTTCCTTTTCACTGGGATCTGTTACTACGGAGTTATTATGCTCCTGTGTTACTGTCATGTTTCCTTGTCATTGTATGTTTCTTGCATCCCTGCATTGATGTCTACGAATCTGGTTCTAATAATCACCTCTTCCAAACTTTATACAATGGCTTTTGTAGAGAAAGACTTCCCACTGCAGTTGGGTTTTACTGTGCTGATTGAGAAGGGTGTGGTAATTCTGTTAACAGATAGGTGCACTGCTACAATCTCCATGCAGCAACAATTGTGGGTGCCTCAGTGACCTATGCTGTAGAAGTTTGTGGCAGTGGCAGTGGCAGCACAGCTTACTAATGTCCTCAGTGTTAAAGGCTTTTAGGGTTCTCCTATTCTCATTTTCCCCACAATAGGGAGACTTAGTTTAGGGGATCCCTCTTGAAGGCCTGACATGGCCTACCAAAGGGTACAATGGTACTGGGGTCCCCGGGTAGAGGTGCTCAAAGCAGCTATGGAGCCAGGGGACTAGGCACAGGGTCTCATGAACCTATTGTGGCACCTGGGTCTTGGGGAGCAGGTTTGATCTCTGTGGCAAGATTGGATGTACGTTGCTCACAGAGCCAGGAGCTGTGACTCAGAGGTACCTTCTCTCTAGCAGCTTGGGCCCAAGGGTCTGGATTGTAGCTGTAATTCTACCTTGGAGGGACAGAACACAACACTAGCCTGACTGTGGGGAAGAAAGTGTGCTTTGGAGATTTGGTGTGGTTTCAGTTCTGGAACTTGTACCAATAGGGTTCACTGGCAACTTGGTTCCCAGGAGGTGAAACACTGTGTAGTAGTAACTGTAGACTCTAGGACAGTGGCTCTTTCTGGTGTCCCAAACTCTATGAGGTCAG
>NW_012103543.1:3207372-3244536 GCF_000951045.1 Mandrillus leucophaeus
TGGACATCTTGCATAGCAGCTACTTAGTTTTAAAAGACTAGTAAATGAGATACACCAAAGATGATTATATTTCCAAATCAGGGAAAGCTAAGCAAGATCCATTTGTTTTCTGGTTAATAGAACACAAGCGTCTGTGTGTACCAAGAGGTATAATTAATTATCTTTAATGACTATTGCATTAATCTGTTCTTGTGTGGCTATAAAGGAATATCTGAGACTGGGTAATGTATAGAGAAAAGAGGTTTAATGGGCCCATGGTTCTGTAGACAATACAGGAGGCACGATGACAGTATCTGCTATTGCTGAGGGTCCCAGGAAGCTTACAATCACGGCAGAAGGTGAAGGGGAACAGGTCTGTCACACAGAACAAGAAAGGGGGAAGTGCAATATTCTTTTAAACAACCAGATCTGGCATGCACTCAGAGTAAGAATTCACTCATTATTATGAGTACAGCATCAAGGGGATGGCACCAAACCATTCAAGAAGGATCTGCTCCCATGATCCAGTACCTCCCACTAGGCCCTATCTCCAACATCAGGGATCACATTTCAACATGAGACTTGGAGGGGACACACATCTAGACTATATAATTCTGCCCCAGCCCCCAAAATCTCATGTCCTTCTCATATGGCAAAGTTCAGTTATCCTTTTCCAACAGTCTTAACCTCTTCTACCCCCAACTCAAAAGTCCCAAGTTCAATGTCTTATCTGAGTTTTTTCCACCAATGAGCCTATGAAATTAAAAACAAGTTGTTTTATTCCAAGATACAATAGTGCTATAGGTATCAGGTAAACATTCCCATGCCAAAAGGGATACATCAGCCAAAGGGAAGGGGCAACAAGTCTCATGCAAGTCTGAAACCCAGGAAGGCACACATTAAACCTTAAAATTCCTACATAATCTGTGATACCATGTCCCATATCCAGGGCACAATGATGCAAGCAGTAGTCTTCCAAGGTCTTGGGCAGCTCTGCCACTAGGGCTTTGTGGGTGCAACCCACACAGCTGCTTGCACAGGTTGGAGTTGCATGCCTGTAGATTTTCCAGGCTCAGGAGGAAAGCTACTGGTGACTCTACCATTGTGTAGTATGGAGGGCAGTAGCTGCCTTCTCACATCTCCACTAGGCAGTGCCCATATGGGGACTTTGTGGGCAGCTTTAACCCCACATTTTCCCTGGCATTTCCCTAGTAGAGAATCTCTGCAGGGGCTCTGTCCCTGTGGTAGACTTCTACCTGGGCACTTAGGATTTCTCATACAATCTCTGAAATCTAGGTGGAAGCTGACAAGCTTCCTTCACTCTTGCATTCTGTGCACCAGCAGACTTAACACCATGTGGAAGCTACCATGGCTTTTTGTGTCTTGTGCTCTCCAAAGCTGCAGCCTCAACTATATCTGGGGCCTTTTGAGCCATGGATGGAGCTGGAACAGCCAGCATGCAGGGAGCAACCTTTCAAGGTTGTATAGGGCAGCAGCACCAAGGATTTAGCCCATGAAACCATTCTTTCCTCCTAGGCCTCTGGGCCTGCGAAAGGAGGGACTGTCCTGAAAACTTCTGAAATGCCTTCAAGGCCTTTTTCCTAGTATTTTGGATATTAGCACTTGGCTGCCTTTCAGTTATGCTATTTAGTACATGGTTGCTTGACAGTCCTCTTGTGGTTCTCTCCTAAAAATGCTTTTTTCTCTCTCTCTCTGCCACATGGTCAGGCAGCAAATTTTCCAAGCATTTATGCTCTGCTTCCCTTTTAAATATAAGTTCCAATGTTAAGTTATTCCTTTGCTTTTATATCTGATTATATGTGTTTAGGAGCAGCCACACCACTTTGTGAATGCTTTGCTGCTTAGACATTTGTTCTGCCAGATACTATAAGTTGTTAGTCTTAGGGTAAAACTTCCATAGATCTCTAGGACCTTGACACAATGCAGCCAAGCTTTTTGCTAGGATGTAACATGAGTGACCTTTACTTTAGTTCCCAATAAGGTCCTCATTTCATTCTGAGACATCAGCCTGGACTTCACTGTCCATATTTCCATCAGCATTTTGATCATAACTATTTAACCAGTCTCTAATAAGTTCCAAACTTTTTCTTATCCTCCTATCCTCCTGGGCCCTTCAAACTGTTCCAACTTCTGCTCATTACCCAGTTCCAGAACTGCTTCTACATTTTCAGATATCGTTATAGCAACACTCTACTCCTGTTACCAATCTTCTGTGTTAGTCAATTCTTGCATTCCTATAATCAAATATCTGGGTCTGAGTCATTTATAAAGAAAAGGGGTTTAATTGGTCCATGGTTCTGCAGGCTGTACAGGAAGCATGCATCTCTTTGGTTGACATCTCCTTGGCTTCTGGTGAGGCATCAGGAAGATTCCATTTATGGCAGAAAGTCAAAGGATAAGAAAGTGTATCGTGTAGTGAGAGCAGAAGCAAGGTTGGTGGGGAGGTGCCACACTCTTTTATACAACCCGATCTCACGTGAATTAACAGGGTGAGAACTCACTCATCACCAAGGGGATAGTACTAAGCCATTCATGAAGTCTCTGCATCCATGATCTAATACCTCCCACTTGGCCCCAGCTCCAATATTGGGAATCACATTTCAACATGAGATTTTGAAGGCAGACATATCCAAACCATATCAACTATATTAAAGTAACATTTGATAATATATTTGCGGATGTCTGTAGATTGAATAAAGACAGAACTGAATTACCTTCTTATGCTGGATATGGCATTCATATTTTGGATGTAAATTTTTCTCCTGCTTAGTGACAGTAATTTGGGATTTTAAATTTTTTATAGCCCAAAGAGTTTTAATTACTGCCACAAATGTTTATCATTTAGATAAACTTTGAAAAAAACATTTAACATTTTCATATTATATTTTTATAATCTATGAAAAGAAAGTATTACCTTTTCATGGTGTTATCATAAGGACTAGGGAAACAGTATGTGATATATAGTAAATGCTTAATGATTGTGATCAGTATTGTGGTGAGGACTGAAGAGGCTGTCATTTGGCCACCAAAAAACAATTGGTGAATTTTAAAGAGAAGTTCAATGGAATGATATTGACAAGAGGCAGATCGCTAGGGGTTATGGATTAAATTCTGCATGAGAGATACGGGGATAGTAATTGTAAACCATTTTTCCAGGAAGCTTGGTATTTAAAGGGAAGATATACAATTGAATTAGTGAAAGTCAGGTACAGAGAATTTGGTTAAAAAAAGGTTGTACATTTTTTAAAACAGTCAGTTAAAACAAAACAGTCATACTTTTGAAGTTGAGTTGTGACTGCTATAACCAATAAAAAAATGGTGGAAGTTATAGCCTACTCCTGAGGCTTGTTTACAAAAAGCCATACAGCCTCTGACTAGGATTCTTAGATTGTTGTTCTCTGGACATTGGTTCTCAGATCCCAGCCACCATGCCACGAGAAGTCTAAGTCCATGTGGCAATTCCAAGTGTAGGTATTACGTTTCAGCTGAATCCAGGCTTTGAGTTATCCCACATGCCAGTTATGGAAATCAAAAAGCCTCCCAGTGATTACAGCCTCCAGAGTTTCTGTTGGTACTGCCAGGTGCGAATACTCCCTTGCTGGAGCTTCAGACATTCTTGAGCACAGAGAAACCATACCTTCTGTGCTCTTCTGAATTCCTGACTCATGAAATCCATGAGCAAAATAAAGTGGTTGTTGTTTAGGCCACTGATTTATGGGTGGTTCTATTTAATATACAGCAATAGATACTTGGAAGAAATAAAGCATATAAAATCATGAATATGAGTTTGTTTGTAAGCCGAGGGAGGGGGAAAAAAGACAGGAAGCAAATAAAAAAAAATGGTTGTGAGAAAATAATTGATAATAGACCAGAAAAGAAAAACAAACAACAGAGGAAGGTTCTGGAGTCAACTAGCATGGCGGGGAAAATTGGGAATAAAAAGTTTGGCAGTCAGACCTCTGGAGCTCTATAGATAGCTGTCAGAAGACACTCAGAGCAAATCTGTTAACAACAAGAGTAGAAAAATTATGCAATGGCAAGTACTAACAGAGTGCCTAGTATGGTCTACATATAAATCACATACACACACACGTTTCAATTTTTGTCATTTTAATATTCTTCTTTGTCATGTTCTAGAAGTTCCTTGACAATCCTGTGCACATTTAGAAAATCTTTTCAACAGAAAGCTTTTCTAATATCTTATAATTGCTATTCAAGATATTGTTGCATTTGATTTTTTTTAATTATAGTTAATGATGCCTGATTCATCATCCACTCATTGCTTCTTCCTCATAGACAGAATTAAATGAGGCTGCTGGTGGTTTACAAAGACTATTTGAGAAATGTGGCAAAATCTTGCAGTCAACCATCTGTTTGAGGAGCTGTTTCTTTTCATAGAAAACATAACGCTTATCAGCAACTGAAACTCTTAATTTCTTACCAGAAGAGATTGGGTAGTGTCCAGTAAGATGAAACCACTTGCTCTTCTAATGCATTTTCAAAGTCAATGAATAAAGTATGGCTGAGGCAGCACTTTAAAATATCTTGTAGGATAGACATGGTGGCTCACACCTAGAATTCTAGCACTTTGGAAGGCTGAGACAGGAGAATCATTTGAGACCAGGAGTCTGAGGCCAGCTTGGGGCAACATAGCGAGACCCCATCTCTACAAAATTTAATAAGAAAATAATTAGCCAGGCATGGTGATGTGTACCTGTAGTCCCACTTACTTGAGAGGCTGAGGTGGGAGGATCACTTAAGCCTGACAGGTTGAAACTGCAGTGAGCCATGATTGCACCGCTGCACTACAGCCCAGGTAACAGAGTGAGATCCAGTATCCAAAAATAAATGAATACAATAAAAACAAAATATCTTGTAAACATTAAATCAGGTTCATTTTATACCTTCTCTTATACATGTTTCAATAAAATCACTACCATGGACCTTTCTAGGTCATGGTACAAATTAACAATTCAATTTTCTGAGTCTTTGTTTCCATGCTGTCTTCTTGTAAAGGCTGTAACTTCACAGTTGCAGTAAACCTCTTCAGGTGTTAGCACAAAAAAGTAGAGATACTGATCGGGTGCGTTGATTCACACCTATAATCCCAGCACTTTGGGAAGCCGAGGTGGGCGGATCACGAAATCAGGAGTTCGAGACCAGCCTGGCCAACATAGTGAAATCCCATCTTTACTAAAAATACAAAAAAAGTTAGCTGGGCGTGGTGGCGGTGCCAGTAATCCCAGCTACTTGGGAGGCTGAGGCAGGAGAATCGCTTGAACCCAGGAAGCGGAGGTTGTAGTGAGCCGAGACTGCGCTACTGCACTCTGGCCCAGGTGACAATGCGAGACTCTGTCTCAAAAATAAATAAATAAATAAATAGAGCTACTGAGCATAATAATCAACCCCATACATACGTTTAACAACAATGCAGACTTTTTGAAAACATAAAATAGAAAGTATCTATGTTATGTAAAGAAAAATGCAAGGTAATGCACCCTATTTATTTTTCTCATTATACCCTCAGTGGACTAATGTGTCTTCTACTACCCTTTCATTCTTCGTAAGTAATGCTCTTATATTTTTCTCATTTCTGGCAACACCATTATGTAGAGAGGACATGTTTTCTTTTATTTGACTTTTTAAATATACAAATCCTTTGAGGGCTTCTTCTTAGACTTCTTTTCTTTAAAATTCTTCTTTTGAGAAATCTGTATCCTTTCCTACAATTCTGATTGTTGTTAATCTTCTGCTAATGCTGAAAATGTTAACACAGAGTTCCCAAACTCACATCCAGCAGCCTGCAGAACAAATGTGACTAACAGTCGTGTTTTGCTTATTCCCCACAGTGAATTAATTGTATTGAGTTAATTTCCTTATCAACAATTAAAAACTGGGAAACAGTCTAAGTGCCTGGCTTGTCTTAGCAAAACAGGGTCTGCAATGGGAAGGGTACCAATCTATTGAAACTGAGTGGCAGCTACTTCCTTTAGAAAGGCATATTTTTTCCAGTGTGTTGCCTTCCCATTACTTTTTTGTTTCAAATGCAGCCTGTTACTTCAGTAGTTCCTGTAAGCATTTGAGTTTGTAAGCCCTGTTCTAATCCGTACTTTGAGCACTGAAGATCTAAGCCTGCATTTCCAGCTGGAAGTTGGACAGCTATATTCCAAACATCTTGCATTGATACTTCTACATAAAACTTTCTGACTTGTTCTGGTAAAAATTCTCTCAGATACCAAGGCTGGAAGCTGTGTACTATTTTTTTTTTTCCATTTGTTTTTCCTCTTTCATTGGTATTGATTAACGGTGAGAAAAGTCTTATAGATTCAGCTTCTATAATATATCTTCTCAGCAAGTCCTTCATTACCTCTTACCTAGGACCATTAGTAGCCTCTAAGTGGTCTTCCCCAAAGAATTACTCCTTAGCATCCCCATTAGACCAATCTTCCAAATGTATAACTTTACTCATATTGTCACCTTGCTCAAAAAATGATTAAAAACAAAATTTTCAACCTAGTATTCTCGGCCATTCAAAACCGGAATGAGGCCAGTTGCAGTGGCTCATGCTTGTAATCCCAGCACTCTGGAAGGCTGAGGCAGGAGGATCACCTTGGGCCAGGAGTTTGAGGCCACTCTGGGCAACATGGTGAGACCCCTTCTCTATAAAAAATTTTTAAAAATGAGCTGGGTATGGTGGTGTGCACCTGTAGTCCCAGCTACTTGGAAAACTGAGGCAGGAGAATCATTTGAGCCCAAGAGTTTGAAGCTACAGTAAGTCATGATCTGCCACTGTATTCCAGCCTAAGCAAGACAGTGAGACACATGACTAAACAATCAATCAATCAATCGATCGATCAATAAGAAATCAATGTATTCTTTTTAGATCAGACCATTTTAGAACTGGCATGACCTTAGTCATTATCTAGTTTAATTCCTTCTAAGTGTAGCTGAAGAAACTAGGTCTTGAAGGGCTAAGTCCATAACCCGAGAGATAGCTGGCAGTGCAAAGACAAAAACCCAGCTCTCCAGTATAAGTTCCCAAGGCTACAACACCCGTTAAGCAAAGCACTTGTTCTACCCAAGAGACTGGTTCCTGACTTCTATTCCACTCATCACCATTAGGGGCTGAATAGGTGCTGTTGAGACAATCAAAAATCATGGTCCACTTAGTTTTATTCATCTCTTTCCCTTTCTCAGAGCATGAGGTACCTCTATATATTTTTATTTCTTTAATTAATTAATTAATATTTTTTCTTTTTTTTTTGAGGCGGAGTCTCACTCTGACGCCCAGGCTGGAGTGCAGTGGCGCCATCTCGGCTCACTGCAAGCTCCGCCTCCCGGGTTCCCTCAATTCTCCTGCTTCAGCCTCTAGCGTAGCTGGAACTACAGGAGCCTGCCACCACGCCCAGTTAACTTTTTGTATTTTGTTTGGTAGAGAGGGGTTTCACCATGTTAACCAGGATGGTCTCGATCTCCTGACCTCGTGTTCTGCCCACCTCAGCCTCCTAAAGTGCTGGGATTACATGCGTGAGCTACCACGCTGGCCACTTCATATATTTTTAAAATGCATTACAAATTGTAATCTTGATGAGGCCATAGCAAATTCACCATATTCACTGTTACATTTCAGTCTCCCGCTTTCGGCCCATCTACTACTTCCTTCCGGTCACACTGAGGAAGAAGACAATATTAGTCTATATTATTCTAGCAACCAGTGCAGCGTCTTGGATCTAACAAGTTGGATTGCTATTGAACTCCAAGCCTGGACTCCTTTTCTGTCTATCTACGTTATCTTCCTCTAAGGACGTCTAGTACAATCTACTAAATAGAAATTCCTACCCCTGTTCCGGGTTGCTTCTCTTCCAAATGGGTCTCCATGTGTGTGTTTGTTTGACATTTGCAAACGCTGGAGGTCATACTTTGGTTTGTTTCTCTTTAGCATATAACTGATTTCAATACCCCTTCCCTCTCTTTGGCCTTTAGAAATATAGATTAGGAACATTAACAATTTGTATTTTCAGTTCTATCAGCGATTTGCGGAGATTTATAAAACATTATCACAGGACTGAAGAGCTATAGGCAATATAAATTAAGATCAAGAATTGTTAAACCACACAGCCCTAAATCTCTGGAAGTCTACCAGGTTTGCATTTGTGGAGAATCTATGCTATTCCTTTGATACTTGCTATTACAGCCTAAGAAATAAGCAATTTAATAGTTACTTAGCTTAATATCTATTACTAAGTAATTTTAATTTCATCAAACTGTTCATTCCAGTTATAGCTCCATGCTGTGTTATGAAATTTAATCAAATATTAATTTGAATTCAGGTCGTAACACTTCTAGTTATCTCCTTATAATTAAACTCTCATTTCAAAAAGAATAAAAACAAAAGAATGTACTTATGCTTAGAATTGCCTGTCTGCTACTACTTGTTTTGTTGAAAACTGAAATAATTTATACTAAATATGATAATGATCTGTCATATATTTAGATATGCAGTGATAGGTATCTTATATTTTTATTTAAGATGACTGAAGTTGATCCAAAATAATCTTTTGACTTTAATCTATGCTATCATCTTGATATCTGCATATAAAAAGCCTTATTTGATCATTATATTTAAAATTAAAATTGTCACTACTACCCATTCACTTAACATTTAAAAATACTTAACTGCAGGCATTTTTTATAAACCAAGGTGAATGTTATAAATGATTTAAATGACTGTTTATTTTCTTCATGGTTTCCATATCATTTTGCATTGCCTGCCAATGTTAAGGCCTTTCAAAATTATACTTTCTTATTTGGGGGAGACCTGATTTTACTTCCTATAAGCTCTCCTACAAGCACATCGAAGGCAGGTACTCCTAGCAATGAGCACCAAGTTCTCCTAGCAATGAGCATACTGCCCTGAATTTAACAGGTGCACAAGGAATATTTGTTGAATTGTTCCCAAACCCCACATCCTACATTTTCTTCATCTCAATTTGATCTTCTGCAGTTTTCTATTCCTGCCTACTAGTAAGAATATTCTTCCCTCTCCACAAAACACTCACACACACACACACACTCACTCTTATAATTTTAACCAAGGCCAGACACGGTGGCTCACGCCCGTAATCCCAGAACTTTGGGAGGCCAAGGTGGGTGGATCACTTGAGGTCAGCGGTTCGAGGCTGGCCTGGCCAACATGGGGAAATCCTGTCTTTACAAAAAATACAGACATTAGCCAGGCATGATGGCACGTGCCTGTAATCCCAGCTACTCAGTAGGCTGAGGCAGGAGAATTGCTTGAACCCGGGAGGTGGAGGTTGCAGTAAGCCGAGATCATAAGATTGCGCCACTGCATTCCTGCTTGGGTGAGAGAGTGAGACTCCATCTCAAAAATAAAAAAATAAAATAAAATAAAATAAAATTTTGATCAAGAATAAATATACAATTACAGTTCTTAGGAATATTGTAATTGTTGTGCATAGGCTAAATAAATCAAAATGTGTTACATCCCATCCTTCAGTGTCCTAGATGACCTTAATTCAATAGATACCTATAATGTGCTTAGATGGTAGCAGTATAGGTCTCGGGAATCCAAAGATAGTCTAAGACATGGTCCTGATCTTCAGGAGCTCATGATATACTGAGCAAAATAAGCACGTGTGTATGACAGGAGTGAAATGTACCGCACCACATGACAACACAGAGGAAAGTAGGAGCACATAGGACTAAGAGGCCAGGGAATACAGCACTGAGAAGATAAGATTTGTGATAGGTTTGGATGGAATAAAATGCTGTCCACTTGGGAGAAAAAAAAAAGGTGGAGGACATATTTATCTGAGGGAAAATTAGGGGCAAAAAAAAAAGAGCTATGAGAAAGGAAAATAATAAGTTTGGCATAACCACAAAATAAGCTTGAGTGGAATTAAGAGCTGAGGCATGACAAGTCAAGAGACCACACAGCAGCTTGAAACATGGCTTTGTAATATTACATAGGAGACAAGGATCTATTGAACATCTCAAACATGGATAATTCTAAAAGTCCATCAGCATACTCCAGAGTCAAAACAGGAGTTACAATGGAGAGGAAGATAGATGTTAGTTCATATGGAACATGAGAACTTGAACCAGGGAAGATTTATAATGTGCTTTTTATCTTATTTATTTATTTATTTATTTATTTATTTATGTGTGTTTTATTTATTTATCTGTGCTAGATAAGGAACAGCAACAATAAAAATGTACATTTGAAAACATTTTTTCAAAACCACTCAAATTATTCTTTTTTATATTGCTGCCCATCTATGAAAAGTTTTTCATATAATCACCAATATTTCCAATAGATAGTACACCCAGTATGTCAAAAGTGAATAGAAAGTCTGAATGATAAATAAATGAGTTACCTGTTACTACAAGGTATATATTTACACCTATCTCCAGGTAGAGATATTTATTCTAATATATTCCCAATTATACTAATAGGCACACCAGCAGACAGTCTATCCAATCCTGGTGTTTGCCAAATAGAATAATGTCCATTATCCCCCTTTCTCCCAGTGATTATAGTAAGAGAGAACACAGTAGCTTCTTAGTTCTAGAATTCTTATTCCTTAGTATGATCCACTGTTAATGGCTCTCTGAAGGACTAGAGTTTTCTGTAATGTGACTAAGCTAGAGAAGTTTGAACACTTTTGATATGGATTCACTTAATGCAGGTGCCAAAAATTGTTTATCTGCTTAGTACCTATAGGGTACTTCCTGGTTAACACCATAATCCATCCTCAGCCAATAGTAATTCCAGATGGCAAATAAAACTGTCATTAGATTGGCTGGCAGACAATATGACATCAAATAGTATGTGTAAGAATGTTTGACATTTTAATTATGTGCATGTGGACTTCAATAATGAAAAATCAATGTTAGCGTCTTAATGTTTGATCACCAAAATGAATGTATCATGTTTATAATTTCCAATATTTAAGTAGACTATTAATAATACTTCTTGCAAAGACAGTGGTAAGAAATAGAAGGCATATCTTGTTCCTTGAAATTACTTTAAATGTAGTAAGGAAACAAAGCTATATATGCATATACTTAACATTAATTACTAATTTTATAATATTTAAAATTTTATTGTTAATATTCAATATTACTAGCTTAATATTACTAATAATACTTGTTGATGTATATATAAACATCAGCATATTTTATATATGTTATAAAATACGGTTATATATGTTTGTGGCTAAGAGTTGTCCCTCAGTCTGTCCTCAGGACTGGAGTATTTATTCCCAACCCCCTGGACATCACCCTCAGCTAGAGAGAGCTGCCTTACCTAATGAAGTCTTCCTTCCCATGGGCAGCCTAAATCTAAAGACTGCTTGATATGGGAATCTCCCCTCTACGCAACGTAAGAAAACTGTGAAGGACCGCTGAGATTTCAAGGGCCCTTGCGGGTTGGCTGAGACCCATGTTGAGACTGCATTGCCTCCAACTTCTTCCTCTACTCAAAACTGCATCCTTCTATATAAAGGCATTGATCCTAACAATTTATAGTTGTCCCTAATAAACTTCCCACATACCAATCTGAGTATTAGGTGCTCTTTCCTAGTGAACTCAAGCTGAAATAATGTCACTTTATAAAGAAATTCACAATATTATTTTGGATGATGAATCCATGTGGCAAATAGTAAAGCGAATGTGAAATAATCTTATTTAGAGCAATGTTTCCAGAGAAGGTGAATCTTTATGAGCTTTACATTATCTTTGTGAAGAATAGATGACTCGCTTTTCGTTTAAGGAAAGGCAAAAAGTTGGGGTGAGCTGAATCTAGTATGAGCAATAGACTTCAATCAAACCACAGTGGAGGGGGAGCCTCAGTTTCTCATCTATATTTTTAAAGAACTGAAACTATTTATTTTTTTCTTGGTGTGCCGCCCAGACTGGGGTGCAGTGGTGTGATCTCGGTTCACTGCAAGTTCCACCTCCCAGATTCCAGCAATTCTCCCTGCCTCAGTCTACTGAGTAGCTGGGATTACAAGTGCCCTCCACCGTACCCAGATAATTAAAAATTTTTTTTTTTTTTTAGTAGAGACGGGGTTTCGCCAAGTTGGCCAGGCTGGTCTTGAACTCTTGACCTCAGGTGATCCGCCCACCTCGGTCTCCCAAAATGCTGGGATTATAGGCGCACATGACCGCACCCAGCTAATTTTTGTATTTTTAATAGAGACGGGTTCACCATGTTAGACAGGATGGTCTCAATCTCCTGACCTCGTGATCCGCCCGCCTTGGCCTCCCAAAATGCTAGGATTACAGGCATGAGCCACCATGCCGGTCCAAACTCTTTCATATAAATAATTTATTGGGGATGATAACTTTTATTAAATATAGGGTGGTATTTTTATTATAAGAAACCCAATATGGCACAGATTATAGGGTATCCCCAACATTCTATATGTTTTCATATATGTAGCTTTCTAGTTAAGTTGGGAACATGAACTAGTTCTACACAATGGCTTGTGAAAATAAGTGAAATGTATCACTTCTGGTCTAATGTATATGATAAAAATGAGTCCCTACACTATCTCTTTCCTTGTTCCAGTAACTCTTTGATGCCTCATCAAAATAAGGAGGACACTTGAATGCTTGAGTTACCAGATGGATTTTTAATCTGGATTATTAACCTAACCTACATATGACTTTGAGAAAGAAATGCATCTTTGCTATTTTAAGCCACTGAAATGTTAGGGTCTTTATGTTTCTGCAGCCTAGCCTAATATCCTGTCTATTTATCCTGTACATCTCATTGTAGCCCTTTTCTTATAAACATCTGCTTTAGGTTATTGTAATATCTGTGTTGATTTTTTCTATATGTTGACTTGAAGGTGGTGAAATATGGTAACAACACAACCATAGTTCTTTTTGCACAGAGTATATTAATCCCTTTGAGGCAATTTGAGGACCATTGTTCGAAATAGATACTTAGATTCTTTGTATCACCCATACTTGATACAGGGCTCTGATTGTGTAGAAGATTTCTGATATACTTTGAGAGTACATTGGACACTCTGAGACACTTTGAGGTCCCCAAGCAATCAGTATGTTTTTCTCCTGAAATGATCTATCCCAAAAATACAATTTGGATTCTTATCTGAGGAACCCACACATTTTTCATAGACAAGAAAGTGGCTGTGTATGTTTTTGCTTTCAGTGAAATAACTCTTGGATGTGATGCATGTAGTATGATTAAAGATATTATGATTATTATTCATTAAGTTAACAAATATTTACTGAGTGCCTATGATATGTCCTGGGAATATAGCAGTAAACAAAATAGACAAAACTCCTCATTCCTGAAGTTCACATTTTATTTGAAAGAAATCAACAGCAAAGAAGCAGAATATATATATATATATACACACACAGACACACATACACACACACATATATATATATATATTCTGTGTGTGTGTATATATATATACACACATGACACATGAAACTGTGGTATGTTTTTAAGTAAGATAAAATATCATCCCCTGCATAAAAAGAGAGTGCTAACTGCCATCATTTAGAGAAAGACAAAATATTCCAAATAATAGATTCTTAATATTCTACAGGATAAATATAGTGACATATTTAAATTATTTATCAATAGTATTTCTTTTAAAAGAGACCTTTTTGAAGTGGGTTGTATTAATTCATTTACATGTTGCTGATAAAGACATACCTGAAACTGGGCAGTTTATAAAAAAAAAGAAAGACAAAATATTCCAAATAATAGATTCTTAATATTCTACAGGATAAATATAGTGACATATTTAAATTATTTATCAATAGTATTTCTTTTAAAAGAGACCTTTTTGAAGTGGGTTGTATTAATTCATTTACATGTTGCTGATAAAGACATACCTGAAACTGGGCAGTTTACAAAAAAAAAAAAAAAAAAAAAAGAGGTTTATTAGACTTACAGTTTCACATGGCTGGGGAGGCCTCACAATCATGGCAGAAGGAAAGGAGGAACAAGTGACATCTGATGTGGATGGCAGCAAGCAAAAAGAGAGCTTGTGCTGAGAAACTCCCATTTTCAAAACCACCAGATCTTGAGAGACCCATCTACTATCACGAGAACGGCACTGGAAAGACCCGCCCCGGTGATTCAATCATCTCCAACCAGGTCCCTCCCACAACACATGGGAATTATAGGAGGTGTGAGATGAGATTTAGGTGGGGACACAGAGCCAAACCATATCATGGTTTAACTGGTAAGTATATTACCCAATGAACCCTCCTCTGCTGAGTATTGTGAGGTCTCATCTCCTCTATTGGAGGCTCATGAAGACTCCTCTTTTTTAGCTAAGGATCATGAGATTACCCTCCATTCAATTCTTGGAAGCTTGCATAAACTGCCTTCCATTTGGGGGCAAGGAAAGTGTTTCCCAGCTTTCTCTGAGTGCTCCTCTCTGTCCTTCCTTCAATGCAGTTTTTATAAAGGGCAAAGACTTGCTTGTAAATTCAAAATCGATGGGAGATTTTTCAAACACAAGTAACAGCAAAGGAGCATTGGCCATATAACTCAAACTGACAACTTGTATGAATAGTTTAGAATTCTCAAGTGGTGTCTTTACTGAATACTTTTCCTTTATCCATTTAAAAGCCCCCTTCAATAAAATATCCCAGTTAAACATGATTTTTTTAATTATTTTATTTTATTTTTATTATTATCTTTGACAGAGTCTCACTCTGTCACCCACGCTGGAGTGGAGTGGCATGATCTCCGCTCACTGCAACCTCCACCTCCCGGGTTCAAGGGATTCTCCCACCTCAGCCTCCCTAGTAGCTGGGAACACAGGCGCATACCACCATGCCTAGCTAATTTTTGTATTTTTAGTAGAGAACGGATTTCACTGTAATAGGCTGGTCTTGAACTCCTGACCTCAGGTGAACCACCCGCCTCAGCCTCCCGAAGTGTTGGGATTACAGGCATGAGCCACCGTGCCCTGCCTAAACATATGATTTAATCATCATAAGGGAATATGCCAGAAATGTCTTTAAATGTCAACACTTGTAGAAAAGCACCAAAATATAAGGTATAAAAATACTGAAACGAACATGATAGAGCATCATAATTTCTCCTCTTGCCTTCTAGCTTTGCCCCACCTCCTTTAATATCCTTTTTGCTATCTCTCTCCCATGCCTCAGGAACCTTGACTAGCTTATAAACCACAAGCATGCAAAAATAGTCCTGGAAAATACCATTTTGATAGTTGTTGTGACCCTAAGCAAAAGGCACAAAAATAGGAACAAATACTAGTCATGAATTTCACTAATAGTCAAAAATTGCTGCTCAAGTCAAAACCATAAAGGTAACTCCTCGAGTGTTTCCTGTCCTATCCAAACCCTGACTCTGCTTCAATCAGCAAGCCACTTCATCTTCAGATATTCTCTCTGTCGTATACCAGCTGAATACAACCTTTACCTCTATGAGCCACTTAAATTTATTTTGGAAATTCACGATCAGAGAGTTCAGGGCAAAGGCACAAAATTTTTCTTTAAGGCTTAAAGATAAATAATAGGCATAGCATAAGACTTCAGGACTAAATTATGTTATGCAGTAATATAATTTAATGTGTATTTTTATTCTTAGAAAAATTCCCTAATTTGGTTTAGGATTAAAATAAATTGTAAAGGCCTGGCTCTAACACGTCTATAGAAGTTTTTGAGGAATTCTGATCCCTAATTAGAGGAGGAATCATTTATTGTTTCATACACTGACTTTATAGTAGGTATTATGGTAATTGGTTCCTCAAAGATATCATATGCCCTTTGATGAACACAGCTTGAATACTCCAAGAAAATGTATCAATGATAGGAAATTTAAAAAATGATATAACCATTGAGATGATAAACCAGGAAGAACTTTTTATTTTTTATAAGTCTAATACTGTGGAACATCCTTTTCCAGTAGGCAATGGGATAGATCAGCTGTGGTTTCCATTTGTAGAACCAAATGTAACAATTATTGACATTTTAGAAATATTCAGTAAGTTAGTTTTGAAGTGTAAGTAGGTATATTGAAGATTTTTAAAATATTGTTTGATTTAAATTATATTAGAAACAATGTTTCAGTTCCCAATTTAATGCTTCTCGGTGTGTATGTGTTCCTATGTGTGTGTGTGTGTTCCTGTGTGTATGTGTGTTGTGTGTATGTGTGTGCCTGTGCTCATGCATTTGTCCTATGTATTGAATAGACTCTTTAAGTTTGTCTGTGGCTCAATTTATACAATTTTGAACCTGTGAACAAGTTATAGAACAGAACAGATAATGACATCCTGAGATACTTCTAAGGGAAGGGTAAGTAACATTATGTCTAGAACCCCAAATGTGCTTTTTGAGAAAGAAAGATGGAAGGGACAGAAGGAAGGAAGGAGGAAAAGAAGAAAGGAGGAATAAGTACACAAATAAAACTACTGAAGAGATACCGCATCTAAACAAATATGGGTCTCTAGATCAAATTATGTATTTCAGGTGGGCTACATCTTTACTGACTTTTAAAATCCTAATGGTAATGGAACACTCTGCAAGAGCTGTAAACTGGTAGACCGCTAGAGGTTTATAGCCCAGTGGTATATTTTATTTGGCCATTTTGTTATATTTGTACAGGGTTTTAAAAAATCAGTGGAATTAGGTGTGTGCTCTACTTGCCAGGATGCAAGCAACTTAGCACACATGTACACCTACAGTACACTTAAGATTCAGCCCTTAAGCAGGGTCCATAACCAGTGGTTATCAGACATCATTGATTTTAAAATTTGAGCAATTTGAAATCTTTGGAATTCTAAAAAGCAGCATCTTTTTAAAGAATTACACAACAAATGAGGAAAAGACTGTCCAGACACTAAATTGTTCCAAATTGAAGATATTGACTCAGCAGAAAAGGAGTCCGTGCTCAAACTCAAGTCATGCTAATTTAAGAGAATAAGGTTAAATGCCAAAAAAAAAAAAAAAAAAAAAAAAAAAAAAAAAAAAAAAAAAAAAGAAAAAGAAAAAAAAAAAGAAGAGGAAGAAGAAACACAAAGGGGACATTTGTAAATGTCTCCTTGAAAACTGTCACAAAATCTTTCATCATAAAAGCAAAGTGATTGCAAAACTGCTTCCAAATTGCCTTAAGATTAATACAAAAATGGAGTGACTCATGCAAAATAAAGGGAATGAAACACTCTAGCTTGACTCAGAGTTGCAATCTCAGTGTGAAGTACTGAAAAATACAGCTAAATATATTTAGTTTAGAAGAAAAATCAGCAGCTAGTATTATTGCTTTTGCGGATAGGTGAAGGGACAGAATGGCCATCTGCAAGGAAAATCTCTGAAAAGGGACATTTATCAGTGGAACAGAAGGACTTTAGATGTGAAATCTGGCTGCTACGTTTGCAGAAAAAGAACCATTTAAAACTTAGACAGTTTTTCTATTTCATGGGTGTTTTTTCACATGAGAAAAATAACTCTGGTTAATACGTAATTCAAAGAAATTGTTGCATCCTATGTGTCTTATGTTTATCTGCACTATAAACTTGCTTGGTTAGATATCAATAGGTGAACCTTGGAAGAGAGATGTCAGGGAGTACAATATTTCACCACAGTACTGTTCCTCTGATGGTCCATATTGCACACACTAAAGAACACCTACCTCTTTTTTTTTCACACCAATCCACAATGACAACTTTCCTCCTCTTTCCTTTCCCCCACCATATGGTCCTACCGTTGCTTGCAATTTTTTTCAACATGTTCCTACTCATCTCCTGAAATGAAGGATGGTTCGTCTTGGTTCAGCTTTCCTCAATGCATCTTGGAGTAATGCAGGGTAATCTTAACAATTCATTTTCATATAAAGAAACCAGGCAGGGAAAAACTAAGTAAGAGAACATTGTGTAGAAAATGTCAAGAAGACAAACTTTTAAGGTTTTAATATAAGGGAAAGTTAGGCTTACAAGTATATTTTATACTGTACATCTATGGTAATCCAGACAGTGTTATTTTGATGAAAGGGTAGATGCTTGTATCAAAGAAATAAATACCAGAAACAGATCCATAGAAATATAATCAACTGATTGTTCAAAGGCCATATTTAATGGACTAAAACAAAGGCTTTTTAACAAACAATGCTGGAAAAAACTTTAAGTTGTGTGCTGTTCTGGGTAGCATGGTAGCCTGATGAGATCTGGCACTGTGCGCTCTGTCCAGCCCAGGAAGTGAATTCTCCTTTGTCCAGATAATCCACGCTGTCTACATTCGTTCCTATTAATCCTCTCAATGATCAAATCTACTGTCAAAGCATGGCAGTGCTTGTGTTCAAGGAACTCTTATTTTACTGAATAATGGCTCCTAAGTGCAAAAGTCCTGATGCTGGCAATTTGAATATACCAAAGAGAAGCCATAAAGTGCTTCCTTTAAGTGGAAAGGTGAAAGTTTTCAAGTAAATGAGGAAAGAAAAAAATCGTATGCTGAAGTTGCTAAGATCTACGGTAAGAATGAAACTTCTATCCAGGAAGTTGTGAAGAAGAAAAAATAAGTTTGTGTTAATTTTGTTGTCACACCTCAGACTGCAACAGTTATAACCACTGGGTGAAAAGTGTTTAGCTAAGATGGAAAAGGCACTAAATTTGTGGGTGAATGACATGGACAGAAATGTGTTCCGACTGATGGCAACCTGATTCAGTACTCTCCATGATTTCAGGCATTCACTTGGGGTCTTGGAACATATTCCCTGTACTTAAGGAAGTATTACTCTATAGGTAGAAAAACCATACGAAAATAAATTCAAAATCATTTATTAGGGAAATGTATGTTAAAATTAAAGTGGGGATACTATGGCATATATTTAGATTATTTATTGCTTATAGCATTTAAAATATATTTAGAATTGCTTAAGTAGAAATCTGAAAATGAACTGACAATACCAAATACGTGTGAGGATGTGGAGCAACTGGAACTCTCATACCTGGTGAACAGGAAGGCAAAATGGTATCCTCACTCTGGAAAATAGTTTGACACTTGGATGATTTGTTTCCCATATATTTTGAGTAGCATTCCAAATTTCAGATATATCTGTTAGGGTACAAGTTCAATCTTATTATCCTAAAATGGTACATTTTCTAACTCAATAGGATATTATTAAAGGTAGACATGCTCTGTTTTGAATGCCTGCCTAATCTCATTAACTTCTTGAGTGAGGCCTTTTATTTTGTTTTTCTCTCTGCTTATTTGACATCATATAGCTTTTCTCTCAGTCTTTTAATCATATCATGTATGATGGTTAATACTGAGTGTCAACTTGATTAGATTGAGGGATGACAAGTATTAATCCTGGGCGTGTCTGTTAGGGTGTTGCCAAAAGAGATTAACATTTGAGTTAGTGGACTGGGGAAAGTAGATCCATCCTTAATCTGGTGGACACAATCTAATCAGCTTCCAGTGAATATAAAGCAGGCAGAAAAATGTGAAAAAGAGAGATTGACTTAGCCTCCCAGTCTATATCTTCCTCCTTTGCTGGATGCTTCCTGCCCTCGAATATCAGACTCCAAGTTCTTCAGTTTTGGGATTCAGACCGCCTAACCATCTTTCAGACAACCTGTTGTGGGCCCTTGTGATTCTGTAAGTTAATACTTAGTAAACTCCACTTTATACCTATCCTATTAGTTCTGTCCCTCTGAGAGAACCCTGACTAATACACCATGCAACATTTTTCCTACTTTCTAGGTCATGTATAAAACACAAAATAAATTGACAGAAGACACGGAAAACTAGTTCAGAAATCCTTCTGAGTATTTAAAGTTTGGACCTCAAATTGAAGCCCAGTTTCTCTCCTTTTCCAAGCATTACATAGCAATCTCTTTTTCTAAGGTGCTATCTGTTGGCCCATGTATGAAACCTGGGTGATATCAGGGGTTATTTTGAAGCAAGTACTAATTTACTAAGATAAGGCTTTGTTTAGTTAGTTGATAGAATTCAATGGAATGTTAACCTGCAATATCCATGATAGTATTTTTTTTTTTTTTTTCTTAAATTTTTTTTGAAACAGGATCTTGCTCTGTCATCCAGGCTGAGTGCAGTGGTGTGATGTCGGCTCACTGCAGCCTTCACCTCCTAGGCTCAAGCAATCCTCTCACCTCAGGCTCCTGAGTAGTTGGGACTAGAGAAGCATGCCACCATGACCAGACAATATTTTTAATTTTTTGTAGAGACAGGCTTTCATCATGTTCGCCAGGGTGGTTTGAATTCCTGGGCTCAAGTGATCTGCCTGCCTCAGCCTACCAAAGTGCTGGGATAACAGGCACGAGCCACCACATCAGGCCTAATTTTTTATTTTGTGTAGAGAAGGGTTCTCACTATGTTGCCCAGGCTGGTCTTGAACTCCTGGATGAAAGTGATCTTCCCACCTCTGCCTCTGCCTCCCAAAGTGTTGGGATTACAGGCATGAGCCATGATGCCCAGTGTCTATACTAGTTCTTAGAGGCCACCAAATGATTATTTTTACCTTAAGAATCTGCTCCAGGATGCCTTCTAAAAATGCTAAAGAACCTTTACATTTCCACCAGTTTTGTTAGGGTACAGTCTGTTTCACAGAAAATACTTTGGAGATAGCCACCTAAGTATCTTAGGCAACATCTACCCATTTTCTAAGGCCTCCAGGCCTCATAAGTCACCTTAGTTATTCTCTTCCCACAAAAGTTTTTGCTTATGAGGTTCTTAATAGAATATAAAACAATTGATATTGGGAAGGTTTGATTACATATTTATTGGTCTATCCTACCTCAGTCTGTAAATTTCTTTCTATTTTGTTTAGGATTTAGAAGTCTTTCACATTGACTCTTGGCTCAGACTGAGACCAGGGCTTAAGATCAATCACAATGGGCCTGCTCTGTTCTGAATGGCAATAACTTTCAGAGGCAGTTTATCTTCGTAAATGTCTGGCCAGCCAGAACTAAAGGTAGGTGAGTCTGAAAGGAGTATGGGCAGAATGTAATGGAGGGTTATGTAGTGGAAGGGGAGCAAGAGTGGTGTAAAGGTTCAGTTTACAGCGTGGAGAACCTAAAGGGAGAGCCTAAATAGTAAATATCCACAGATTTAACTTGCCTTGTTCAAAGGAACTTTTAAGGATGCAATGTTGTTATGTAAAATTACTTTAGAACTTCCTCATATCAATGAATACATGGAGATCACTAGATGCTTCAAATTTTTCTCCCTTTTTAAGAGATGTCTGTACATCTAAAATAAACACTATTTATATTCAAAGTTCACAAAGCATCTACTATAATTTTAAATTATCATTGGTAAAATTATGCCAACTTAGAAAGAAAGATAGAAGTTAGAATTAGAATGTTAATACATGTAAGAAAATAGAATCAGACCTAGCAGAGACATAGACTAAAGTGAGAAGACATCATAAAGGGATGGATGGCAATGGTTGGTCAGCTATGTTGCTGGTGCACCTCATGGTTCAGGTTCCCACCCTAATGACTAGTTGGATCCAATTACAAACCGAACAAATCCAGCAAATGGAAGTTTTTGAGATGGGATCTATCTTTGAATCATACTCTCAAAGACCAGACAACAACAACAAAAGCCACAAAGGAAAAGTCTCATGCATTTTAAATAGCCCAAGTTTGTCGTACAAACACAGCCTACTTCAGCAAGGGAGAATGTAGCATAACATTAATGAAGATTCATAGTTTCTCAGAATGGAGTGGTCATTGTATAATATTTATTAAGGTTTAGGGTCTGGGCTAGAATAGTTTAAGATGAATCTTTCTAGGAATGGAGTTATCTGGGATGGAGAAAATTTGTGATATAACTGTTTAGTATTGAATTAAACAGTATCAAAAGAGTCTTGCAGTGTTTAGAAGTAAGTTGCAAAAGTAAGGTGAGCAATATATTGTCTTCATAGAAGAGATTTTTGCCCTGAAGCAAACTATTTGCCCAGATAAATTGGTTTATCGTAATTTCCTGAAGCAAGCAGATAAGACACATTAACATAGGTGGCCTCAGTTGTCCGTCCTGATAGTTTACCTGTGTGACCAAGGTGATCTCAATTCTATATTTAAGGGGAAAGAAAGTCAAAACAAAGAAAGGCACATGCTTTGAAGCTTCAGTTCACATTCCAGTTTTTCTGCCTTCTGAGTATCTAACCATGAACAAATTAATTAGTATTCTGAGGTCATATTCATAATGAATACTGTAATTGTATCTTGAACAGACATTATCAATATTAACTTAATAATGCATGTAAAGAAGCCAGCACCTCTTATATAGAAGTTGAACATTGAAAATAAGTTCTTTCCCCCTTGAGAGAATTAAATCAATAAGATGAGTCATGAAAATAATATTTTAAGTCCCTGGAGTGTAGAAAGAATCTAAAATTCATAAAGGAAAGCCTAAATACCTGATAGAAAAATGGGAAAAAGACAAAAACAATTCATTTGCATGTGTACCCAAGAGATAGGAAACATCCTCAGAAAGATATGTTTATTTCCTTTCATGTTCAGAAGGCAAACTTCTTTACATACACATTTGAAGTACTAATTAAATTGTGTTGGTTGATAATTGCCATATTAGAAAATTTATTACTCACAAAACTTACAGTGTTTGGAGGATACATTTATGACAGCTTTAATGAGTTAAATTTTTATTTTTACTGAGTTACTTGTCATAAAATTTACACATCATAAATGTATAGTTTGATGAGTTTAGTTAGATGTATACAATCTTTCAGTCATTATCATGTGTGAGATTTAGAATACATCCCCAAAGTATCTTCATTGTCTATTTACAGTCAATCTCTACTGCCACACCTTGCAATGGGCAACCACTCATGTTTTCTGTCTTTACAGTTTTATTTTTTCCTGGATATTTCATATAAATAAAAATCATATAGTTTGTAGTAATTTGTGTCTACTCATTTCTACTTAGCATAACACTTTTGTGAATCATTCATGTTTTGGCATGACTCTAAAATTTGCTCTTTGATACTGGTTAGTATTATTTTGTTGTATGGATGTACCACATCATGTTATCTACTCACACATTGATTGACATCTCATTTTTAGGTTTTGGTTATTATTCATGATGTTGCTATAAACACACATGTAAAAGTCTTTCTGAGGATATGTTTCCTATCTCTTGAGTATGTATACCTAGGAATTAGTTGTTTATTTATTTTTCCCATTTTCTATCAGGTTTTTAGGCTTTTTCTCAATTTTAGAGTTCTTTATAACTTAAGAAGATTAGACTTTATCTTTCACATATGGGAGAAATATTTTCTTCTAACATTTATATTTGACTTTGCCTACATTGCGTTTGCATATACAATCACAAATTTTTTTTATTGCCTCTGAATTTAAGTCACACTTAGAGAAAATTTTCCCACTCTCAGGTTACAAATGAGTTTATTTCTGTTTTATTGTGGATCGTATACAGTTTTTTGTTTGTTTGTTTTACATTTAGATCTCTGGATTCCTTGAAGTTAGTTTGGCTGAATGGCTTGAAGTATGAGTCCCTTTTTATGTTTTTCCAAAGGATGTCTTATTATCCCAACACCAATTTGTATGAAAGTATATTTCACCTCCCCCCTGCCAGTGACAAGATGTTGAAACAGGAAAAGTTCCCTTATCCTCCTCCTGGGGCTTGCCACAGAGGGAGTGGTTCACTTTTTCAGTGCCCTACAGCTCAGACTCCTAGGGGGAGAATGCAGACGGGCAGGTCATTGGGAGTGCGGACTCAGGTCCCACAGTAGTGTCTAGGGTTGAGTGCTTACAGCTCCTGAAGCCCCAGTGGGTGTGTGTTACAATATGCTCTTTCAGCTTAGCCATCCACAGGTGTCTTGTGTTAATCAGCTCAATTAGACCCTCTGCCTTATCGCAAGGACAGAGGGCTTACTGTCTCCCGGGGTTCTTGACTTAGTGGACTGCAATAAATCAGATCGCACATGGGCTTGGAGAATGAGTGCAAGGTTTTATTGAATGGTGGAAACAGCTCTCAGCAGATTGAGGGGGAGCCAAAAGGGGGATGGGAGTGGGAAGGTGCACTTCCCCTGGAGTTGGGCCGTTCAGTGACTGGGCTCTCCTCTGACCACTCTCAGCTGAATTTCTCTTGGCATCTGGCTTCTGTGTCATTTTGCTGTCAATGGCCTGTTGGCATCTGTGTGTTCTGCTGCTGCTGTGTTCCTCCTGATGCCCAGCTGCTTGCGTGTTCTTCCACCAGTGTGTTTCTCTCTATGTCCAGCCACTTGTGTCTGTGCCTACTAGGGTCTCAGGGTTTTTATAGGCGTGGATGGGGAGCGTGGCAGGCCAGGGTGGTCTTGGAAAATGCAACATTTTGCCACAAAACAGGAGCTGTTGTACTCAACCTAAGTCAGTGGGCAGGCACAGGCCCCAGGGTGGAGCCTTTGCCAGGAACCCCACCCTTCTCTACCCAGCACTTCCCTGCCCCACTCTCGTATCAGTGTGACTTTCTTCATATTACTAAAACGTTATAATATACTGGATTATTTTTTAAAACTTTCTTGTCTTTTCCACACATCTGATAACTTATGTGTCAGTTTCATACTACTCCGATTTTTGAGTCTTTAAAGTATATTTTGTTATTCGGTAGGTCTAGTTTCCCCTCGTTAATATCCTTTTACAGAGCCTTCCTAGCTTTTGTTGAATGTTTGTTCCATATACTTTAATTTCATTTCTTTATCTCCCAAAATCTTTCTTTTTATCCAATTTTTATGTTGATATGGGGATAATTGACATTTGTATAATGTTCTGTGTCTTAGTCCATTAGGGTTGCTATAACAAAATATAGTAAGCTGGGTAGCTTAAACAGCAAAGATTCTTTTCTCATAGTCCTGGATGTTAGAAAGTCCAAGGTCAAGGCACTGGGTGAGGGCCTGCTTCCTTAGTTCATAGACAGAAGTCTTCTTGCTGTGTCCTAGGATGGCAGAGAGAGGAATCAAACGCTTTCAGGACTTTTAAAGGACACTAATTCCATTCATGGAGGCTCTACCCTCACGTCCTCATCTAATTGTAATTACCTCTCAAAAATCCCTACTGCCTAATATTATCACATTAGGGGGTAGAGTTTCAACATATGAATTTTAGGACACAAATATTTAATCATAACATTTGGCCATCATATCTAAGAACATAAGATATTATTTAAATTTAACTTTATATCTTTTCAAAGTGCTTTTCAGAGATTTTCTCTGTCAATTTCTCAATTTTTAAATTAAATTTATTCACAAATATTTAATACTGATTATATATGGAACTTTCCCCTTATATCTTCTAACTGGCCATATTTTTACATATAAAAACTGATTTTTATACACAAATTTTAGATTATTTAGATTATTTTATCATTGTGAAAATTTTATCATTGTATTTCTTAGGTTATCTAGAAAAACTGTCAAATCATCTGCAAATGAAAATAATTATTATTTGCTGGTTTTTAGGCATGTAATTGTTTTCCTTTTTCTAGTTGCTTTGAATAATATGTCCAATAAACGTCAAATTCTAATGGAGTTAGTGGGAATCTTTACACACTGAGATAGCATATATTTAATAAAGTTTTCTTTCACTTGTTAAATGAATTAGCCACTTTTAGGACTGAGAAAAGTGTGTGTGTGTGTGCGCGCGTGCGCGCAAGTTTCTACTTTACTATATGTTGAAAAATTAGGAATGGGTATTGATTTTTTTGTCAAAATCTTTGCAGCACCAGCATGTGTAGAGACATTTTCTCCCGTATCTCCTTTTATAATTTCTTTTAGTTTGAAATGTTTTAGGACTTATAAAAAACTGTAAAACGAATACAGAGTTTCTATGCATACTTCACCCCATTTCTCCAATTTTTTTTTTTTAATTTTTTTTTTTTTTGAGACAGAGTCTCGCTCTGTCACCCAGGTTGGAGTGCAGTGGCGTGATCTGGGCATACTGCAACCTCCGCCTCCTGTGTTCAAGCGATTCTCCTGCCTCAGTCTCCTGAGTAGCTGGAATTATAGGCACCTGCCACTAGGCCAGGCTAAGTTTTGTATTTTTACTAGAGACAGGGTTTCATCATGTTAGTCAGGCTGGTCTCAAACTCTTGACCTCAATATCTTACATAACCATATAGCATTGTCAGAGCCATGGGATTGACACTGATACAACACTAATCACTGAAATATAATTGGTATTTGTATTTTACCTTTTTATTATACATGTACTATTTACATTTTAGTACCCATCACTGAATTTGCCATAGAGAATTGTTCTATTATCACATAGAAATTCTGTTGTGTTATCCTTCAATAGTCATACCTTCTTCAATCCTAACCCTTGCAACAATCCATTTGTTCTCTAATCTTTTTTATAGAAATGCAATTATATAACACATAACTCTTTGAGATTGACTATTATTTTCTTCATTGATCAGGTGCCATTCGGATTTATCCACACTTTCATGTGTATCAAAATCTATTGTCTTTTATTGCTGAATAGTATAATGGTATGGATGCACCATAATCTGTTTAACCTCCAACCTGTTGAAAGATATTTCAGTTGCTTGAAGGTTGGGGTATTAAAAATAAAACTACATAAATTCATGTGTAGGTTTTGTGTGAAATTAAGTTTTTATTTCTCTAGAGAAATGTCCTGACGTATGTTTGCTGGATCATACAGGCTGTGTATGTTTAACTATATGTGAAATTGTCAATTTTTCAAAGTTGCTGTAGCATGTTACATCCTCCATCAGTATATGAGATATGTAGCTGTTCCACTTTCTCACCTGTACTTCATCAGTTGGTATCTTTAAAATTTTTTAAAGTCTATTCAAGTAGGTGAGACCTTTTACCTTATGTTACATTTATTTGCATTTCTCTAATCGCTAATGATTCTGAACATTTTTTTCCTGTCTATATTCGCTGTTCACATGTCCTTTTTGGTGTAGGGTCTTTCTTCCTATTGAATTTAGGAAGTTATTTGTATATGCTGGATCCAACTCTTCCATCTTGAAAACATGACATTTATGAATACTTTCTCCTGGTCTGTGGTTTTTCTTTTCACCCTCTTTATAAAAATTTTATTTTATTTCATTTTATTTATTTTTTGAGACAGTCTCACTCTGTTGCCCAGGCTGGAGTGGCAGTGGTGCCATCTTGCATCATTGAAATCTCTGCCTCATGGGTTCAAGAGATTCTTGTCCCTCAGGCTCTAAAGTAGCTGAGATTACAGGTGTGTGCCACCAGGCCCGCCTAATTTTTTGTATTTTAGTAGAGATGATGTTTCACAATGTTGGCCAGGCTGGTCTTGAACTCCTGGCCTCAAGTAATCTGCCAGCCTCGGCCTCACAAAGTGTTGGGATTACAGGCGTGGGCCACCGCACCTGGCCTTTTTCATTCTCTTAACAGCTCCTTCTGCAGAGCAAAAGTTTTAAAATTTGATAATATCCAATAAGTATTTTTAAAATTTTATTTGAAGCCATGTCTAAGATTCTCTGCACACCTTTGGCCATAAATATTTTCAACTGTTTTTTAAAAGTGTTTGAGTTTCACATTTTACATTTTGATATAGAATCCATTTTCAGTTAATTTTTATATAGGAAGTGAAGTTTAAGTCAAGGTTTATTCTTTTTCCTGTGAATATCCAATTTTCCCATCACAATTGCTTGAAAAACCTGTACTGCCACTGTATATCACTTAAGGATAAAAATAGTCTAATACTGTTATCAAAATTGGGAAATATAAAATTGATATAATACTATCATCCAATCTATAATATCCATTCATAAAGGTGCATCAATAATATCTTTGTAGTACAAGAATATGAAGGTGAAAAGATAAAAAAAAGAAAGAAAAGAAAGAGAAGGAGGAGAACAGGAAAAGGCAAATAAAAAGATACGGGAAAAGGAAAGAAGAGGAACAAATTTTAAAAATTTTCTGCTGCTAGATGATACATGAGTAGATATGTATCTGGTTTCTTAAAAACTTTTTCTGAGCCTTTTTTTGCCTTTCTTGACATGGACATATTTGAAGAGTATCAGCTAATGTTTGTATGCTATCCCTCAGTTAGGTTTGTTTGATACTTAAACAATTATATTACTGGATTTTTAGCATAAATATGACAGTTTTGATTTTTCTCTTTGAATTATTCTGATAAGGAGATACCAGATTATGTTAGTTTGGCTGATTATTGGTAATGCTAACTTTATTTACTCATTTAATGTAGTATCTTCCAGGTTTCCCTATTATATGATTAGTTCATTTTCCTGTTATTAATTTTAAAAAATTCTTGTGGAGATACATTATGATTATATATATTTTGTCCTTCATCAAATTTTCACCCATTAATTTAGCATTCATCTATTTTAATACATAAATATCCTTTCTGTTTTAATTGGTATTTTTGTCATAATTGTCTTATTATCTTATATATTTTACTATTTTATTATTATGCTATTATTTCGTTGTGCAATTTTCTTGCTTTTTCAGATTTAAAAAATTATTTTGATATTTTCAAAGTTTGTATTTATATTTAGGTAGTTACCATTATGAGATTGACCTTTAGAATGACATTAATGCCCTTAAGCATCAATTATTGGATAGCACAGATTTAAATGATATCCTTTGATGTCAACCTCTTGTGTATGCTTTTTTTTTTTTTTTTTTTTTTTTTTGAGATGGAGTCTCGCTCTGTCGCCCAGGCTGGAGTGCAGTGGCCGGATCTCGGCTCACGGCAAGTTCCACCTCCTGGGTTTACGCCATTCTCCTGCCTCAGCCTCCTGAGTAGTTGTATATGCTTTTAAAAAGGAGCTTCTTTTACTTTAATTCTGCCCCCTTCTTTTTGAACCCATTTATATAATTGTATTTTTTCTTCTTGTCCAAGGCATATAGGATTTATATCCTAATCTGCCACTCTGCCCCCAACTTTTATATCATTTTATATATGTTCCCATAAGTCATTGGACTAAAGTGTCCCCTGTCACCTTTAGTTGGGTGATGTGCTGCTTCTAGTAGACATCTTAAGTGCTATGTATGCATACAGAGTGCTCCCTGAATGCTTGTAGCTTTAAAATTATTCAACTATAAGCATATTCCTAAATGACAGGTGAGCTGTATATATATTGGCTTTTGTATTTTAAATTTAATTTAATCTGTAACTGACAAAAAATAAGTGTACATATGTACAGGGTATAATGTGACTTTTTTTGGTTTGTTTTTGAGATGGAGTCTCACTCTGTCACCCAGGCAGGAGTGCAGTGGCGCGATCTCGGCTCACTGCAAGCCAATGTGATTTTTAATATAAGTTTACAAATATTCACACACCGATATTTTGTTCATCTTTACATATCTAGGATATAAAATATGACCTTGAAAAAAGCAGGTGATCCATAAAGGTTTAGCAATTGAGTAAAATAATGTAACCAGAAGAAAACATTATATTTTAGTTGTAGAGGGATGGAGCTCAACTGCGTGTAGATTCCTTAATATGGAATGACAACATCTGTAGAACTTTTAGAGGACTTTTTTCATGAGAATATTAATATACTCACATTCTTCCTTTTCAATATTGAAGCAACTTGGTCCTGTCTCTAAAAAGTCATGTTTTGGCAAGTTCCATGTATATGCTCTTAGATTCAATTTCTTCTTTTAACTGGCTAATTAATACTTCACCTATCTAACAGTTCTGAGAGTCAGGATAAATGCAAGTGAAACCCCATTATAAATTATGAATTAAATTTCACTACAGAATTGATTTTAAGAGAGTGAAAGCTTTAGTATGACTTTCTTTAGTAGAAAAAAAGATTTTCATGCAATAGTTGAGACAATATCAGTTATCTAAGATTGAATCCCCCTCCCCTTTTTTCTATAAATTACTTTTTTAAACTACTCAGATAAAAAGTAGATTTAGAGTAACTTTCCCTCATTTTTAGATATAAAGATTCATAATTATAGTAATATGACAGGATATGCTGAAAATCTGGTTAGAGTGGCCTACTTTTTCTTTGCTGTGGTAGCACAGATCTCTCAAAAGACCACTGAGATTTTGTTTGCCTTTGTCATTCTTCTAAAAGTGTTTTAGTTTCACATTTTACATTTGTCATATTTAGTTTGTCAACTTCGTTTCATCTTCTGTTAGCTAAATGTAATATTGTACATTTTCTGTAAGAGACGTGAGACAAAACATCTAGGTCATCCTTTCTTATAGTAAGCTTAAAAAATATCTTTCCCACTGGAAAGTTTCTCTGATATTATAATAATGAATATGCAGTGAACTTTATTTTGCCAAGTTGCCTCGGTGGTTAGGAGGGATGTGCAGCATGTGCCTCTCTAGTTATGAGTGAGAGATGACCTCATTTAGTTTTAATAACATGTTAGGTGATTATTATTTTATTATTTCTTTATTTCTTTATTTTGCGATGGAGTCTCACTCTGTTGCCCAGGCTGAAGTGCGGTGGCACGATCTCAGCTCGCTACAACCTCTGCCTCCCGGCTTCAAGCAATTCTCCTGCCTCAGCTTCCCGAGTAGCTGGGATTACAGATGTGCACCTGGCTAATTTTTGTGTTTTTAGAAGAGATGGGGTTTCACCATGTTGGCCAGGCTGTCTTGAACTTGCAACCTCAGATGATCCACCCTGCTCGGCCTCCCAAAGTGCTGGGATTACAGGCGTGAGCCACTGCACCCAGCCAATTATTTTAATGATGCATTTTCTACTTTTTATTAGCTTTGGAGAGAGTCATTGGCAATAGTGGTCACTTGTGGCTGGAGTGTATAAGCAAGTGTGAGTAGCACATGCATCAACGTTTAAAAATATATTGCAACCCCACACAGTGTGTAGGCCAAAAATCTGCAAAGTGGTATTATTTTTTAAGCTATGTGGTACTTTGCTATTTTAGGCAAGCTATACTTCTTATAAAATTGCACTTCCAAACACTATATTATGGAGCAGATGGCCATAAAATCAATTGTATTTCTTCAGAAATAATGCTATATGTAGATGCTATGCTCTTCATCAAAAATGTGTTCTCATGATAGCTGTAGAATTAACAATATGTCAAAAAATTAAAACATTAAACCTCAGAAATACGCAGCTATTTGGATAGAAGGCACATGTTTTCATAATCATATTATTTCAATGATACAGATACCCTAAAGATCAGAATTCCAAGATCAGAATTTAAACCAAATTTAATTATTTGCCTTCTATTAACTATCTAGTTTTTGAAAAATATAAGACTAGATTCTAAATCTCTGTACTCCAGGCCTAATTACATTTCAATTACTTTAAAGCAACCTCCTTTACAAAAATCTAAAAACTGAAGTTATTTATAAGTGAGTTAGTTTGTCTGAAGATACATCATGTCTGACAGATGTTCTATTAGGTCTTGCACCTGCACAGCTCAAATACTTTCGAAGAATTTTATTTACAACCAGATTATGAGACCCGTTTTGTAGGAAATATGTAACAACTGCAGATATAAACAAGACGGCTTACAGAATGGAAATTTACCATTTTAATTTAGATTCTGCTGGAAAAGGCAGGGGTGAATAAGAGTTACATGTCCATTTCTCACTAGAGTGGTTATGACTAGAAATTCACAAACCTGACTTTCTATTTTTTTTTTTTTATTTACACATTTACTCAATAAATATTTATGGAACACTCACATTTGACAGGACCTGGTTTCATCATAGGGATAAAATAATTCATGACCTCTTATTGCATATTTACTCTGCTTTCATAAAATATCATTTGAAGAAAGTGTATTGAACCTACAAGGTATCTGCTTTTCAGTCTTTGGTATGGAAAGTCTCTAGTTACTGTTACTATACACTGTTACTCTACAGTAGTGTAGCACTCAAAGAGGTAGAAACACAGGAAGATTGTGACTAGTACTTAATACATGGTAGTTGTTCTTTTTCATTTTTCTCTAAAAAGCCATACGTGATTATTCAGTTGTATGTATAAATGAGCTCCGCTGTTGGCCATCTTTTTGCAGAGGACCTCTGTGGGGAACATGAATTGCCTTTAAATCAAGTAGGCTTATATGAAGGAACTAATTCCCAAGCCTTAAAGTGGTTATGCATTCACATAAGGAAGTATCAATCATCAAAAAGTCAGATAAGAAAAAATTTACATGAATCAATCAATGGGAGATTTCCTGGGTGGCCAGAAGATACCTGATTACTCTGGAACTTCACAGAGCTGTTTATATTTCTAATCTGTGTGCTAGGAAAGAATCTGCCCAATGTGAAAGTCCCAAGACTAATCCAGGTAGTGCTGAATAAATCTCTAACAGTGATTAGCGTGGCTCTTAAAAGGGAAGACTTTCCTAAGTATTGGTCCATAAAAGATAAAAAGCACAATTTAATGTCCAAAAATTTTTTTAAAAGCTAACAGGAGAAAGCTTCATACCTACCTTTTTTATTAGTTTACAGTCTATGCAACAAACTGTGGTGTCTAAGGGCATGGTTACTGGAACCATAATTATGGAAACCACTTCCCACCTCCAGCACTTTCTGCGTTTCCCCATCTGTAACATGGAGCTCATAAGAATACCTAATTCAGAAATTACTTGTAAGGATTAAATGTGTTATTACATACACATATACAACATCTCTCTACTTATTCACCATTCTAATTTCATTATTATTATTACTATTATCATTTTTGTGACAGGGGCTCACTATTTTGTCTAGGCTGGTCTTCAAATCCTGGGCTCAAGTGCTCTTACTGCCTTGGTATACTAAAGTGCTGGGATTACAGGTGTGAGCCACTATGCCAGAGTAATTTTACTATTACTTGATAATGACGACAATTATGATAATGACGACAATGATGATAATGACAACGAGGTAACTCTTCTCTGATGTCTGATATTTTGTAAATATCTGAAGTCTAGAAGTGACTTCAGATAGTTACATAAATCTGCCAACATTTTAGTAAACTAAGAAGGATAAGTTGTTTTAAAATAAATAATAAAGGTTTTACAAATCAGAATCTGTAGTAGTGGAGAATTACCAAGAGAATTTCATTAATGAAAACATCAAAAATATCTTCCCATCATGACTGTAACACTTTACTACAGATAATGAATGAAAAAAGAGACAGAGAGAGAGAAATAAGCATTTCTAAAAACTAAGATAAATTTGTGTTTAAAAATAAAAGAGAATAGAATTATTATTATTTGTGATATGGGCAGGAGAGGGAAACACTGATAAAATAGGGCGGTTCCCCAGCAAAGGCCCCACCCTCAAGCCTGAAGATCCCTGGCCCTAAATGGAAACAGGCATTTCTGGTTTTTCACCCAAAAAGCTGCCTTTTGGACTGCCACATTCCCCTATCCTGTACCCATATAAACTCCTAACCCCAGGCTCCAGAAGCAGATGAAAGACGAGACCCGGAAACAAGCAGGCAAGCAGAGGGACAGTGGAGCAACACAGCAGAGAAAGAGAGGAGGAGGAACCTCTAAATGCCCAGAGGAGTTCGGCTGGGAGTGTTCAGAAAGGGGTTTGGCCGCTGGATAGCCAGGATCCAGGGAAGAACATCTTCCCACTCCACGCCCCTCTTCCAGCTCCCCATCCATCCCACCGAGGGCCACTTCCACCACTCAGTAAAACTTCTGCACTCATCTTTCGAGTCTGTGTGTGACCCGGTTTTCCGGGAAGCTGGACAATAGCTAGGGATACAGAAAGCTGTTGCACTGCCCCTCTCCCCTTGCAGAAGTCCATTGAGTTGATTAACACTTAAGCAGCAACTGAACAGGTGAGCCACACCCTTGTCGCATGTCCTGCGATGGGGATCAGTGAACTCTCCCGTTTCAACAAAAGGTCACAAAATTTTCTTTAAGAAAATCAAAAAGAATCAGATAAAATAAAATGGAAATCATTTATGACTCAATATAAAAGCTAGAAATAAAACTAAAATGCATAAACATTTACATATAGGTCAGCCAAAGTGAAGAAAAAAAAAAAATATAACAGAAAAAGACACCATTTCAAATTGAGAAAAAATTTACAACAGATTTAGCAATATACCAAAGAGAAAATGTTCAAGCCTCCAGGGAAAAATATCAAAGACACAAAAAACAGTGCCAGAGTGAATGTTAAAGTACTAATTGTGTTTTCAATAATTCACAAATTTAACACATATTGTTAAATTATTAACAATAATTCATAAATTTAAAAGTTCAATAAGATTATTGTAGAATTTGGAAAATGATCCTCATCTTAACTTTTAAAAGTACAATTTCATAACCAAGAAAATTATAAAAAATTGATGACAAAAATTAAATAAGTATCTTATATAACATAAGTATCTTATATTACATACTACAAAGTTATAGCAATCAGACATGTAACATGAGCACAAGAAATAGACAGCTGGACTAGTGAAATCGCTAAAAACTGCTGTTTCAGAGATCACAGAAGAGTTATATTACCTGTAATATGAGCAACAGAAATAGACAACTGGATTAGAGAAATGGCCAAGAAGCAGATTCATGAAAAAGTTACTTTTAAATATGTATGGAAATTATAAATGCCATTTGTATACAGTGATTGATTTTCCATTAGGGAAAACTCTTTATTGTCCAATTTACATTATACACAAAAATACAAGAATTAATTCCCTTAAATATTAAATAGCTAAAGGTTAAAGACATTATTTTTAACTGGTCAAATATGAAAGAATAATTTTATAGAACTGTGGGGAGAATACTTTTTTAAGCAACACAACAAATTGAACAGAAAATCAAAGACTGACAGACTTGATGACATAAAAATTAAAATTTCTGCAAAAAGTTTCATGAAGAGAAATAAGAATAAGCAACAACAAAAAATAGAGTAAGTGACACATTAAGGATAAATATTTTTAACAGATAATAGTTAAACAAAACAGAAAAAACAACCCTATTAAAAAACTGGGCAAAAAATATAGGCAGATAATATACTCAATGAAAGCATGTGAAGTGGCCAAAATGAAAAGATGTTCAATCTCTATAAAAATATGGAAAAAATATCAACCTCAATAGTAATGCAAATTAAAACAAAAATAATTCATGTTTTACCCATCCAGTTTGGGAATAATTTTTAATCCAGTTTTGGCAAGTTTTAAAAATGAAGTGTAAATTGGTTTAACATTTTTAAATGGCAATATGGCAAAATCTAGCAAAACTTTAAATTTGCATACTCTTTGTTTCAGCAATTCTACTAATCTGGACACATACTCACACATACGTAAAAAAAAAGGGTAACTGCTGCATTTTTATAATCGTTCAAAATTGGATGGAGCTTTGAATAAATGATTGCCCCTAAGTACTATAGCAGACACTGTTTCTGATACAAAATAGTTTTTCCATTAACATTTACTATAATTTTAGTAGTAATTATCATTGTTAGTATCTGTGTTGGATATTTTCCATTTCTCTTCCAGATCTCCACTCTCTACCTATGTCTATCTCGTCTGGACCTGGGAAGCTAAAGTCTATGGAGTACAGCCACAGACCTTTGCTTCTGTTTGGGCCTCACTAGTAAGTGGAAGGATGATTAGAATAAGGCTGAATATTTATTATACTGACTCCCTCCCTGCTAAGTCACTGTGGGTTAGATGCTTCTCTCTCATACAGGCCACAATTTCAGTCAGGTCCCCTTTCTGGTAGAAAACTTTGCTTTCCTTGTTTCTTCAGGCCTGAGGTGGTAACAGCTCCCTGCTATAGTGAGCGACAAGGTTCTGCACCGTCTATTGTCTGGATTTTTAAGCCCCACTCACACCTTTGTAAATGGTTCCTATAGTTAACTCTCCTCAAAGTTTCAGTGAATCATTGATTTATTGCCAGTACCCTTTCTGACACTATACATAATAATGTTTAATTTTTCTTTATTGCAGACTATAATAGACTGAATGTTTCTGTCCTTCCCCAAATTCTTTTGTTGAAATCCTAGTCACCAATGTGATGATGTTAGAAGGTGGACCCTTTAGGAGGTGGTTAGATGATAAACGTGGAGCCCTTGTGAATAAGATTGGTGGCCTTGTAAAAGAGGCCCCGGTGACTTTTTATCCCTCTTTCTGCCACGTAAGGATACAATGGGAAGATGGGCGTACACAACCTGGAATAGGGTCTTCCCCAGGGGTTGACCATGCTGGCACCCTGATCTCAGACTTCCAGTCTCTAGAACTATGAGAAATACATGTCTGTTTTTCTTTTTCTTTTTCTTTTTTTTTTTATTAGCCATCCAGTCTATCGCACTTTGTTATAGCAGCCCATATAGATTAGGATACTAGCAAAGCTCTATTTTATTTGCAGGCCTTTGCCTTCTCTTTTACAGCTTTTTTGTTCAGAGAAGGTAACTTTTTCCTCAACATAATGATCAATCTTGATTACTCTGGGTTAAACATGGTAATTCTATTAACTGGGAAAAATTGGTTTACAAGTGGCTAATGGGGTATGAAGAGAGGGGCTTCTAGGGAAAGTTCTCATGAAATTAAAAAACAAAAAGATGAACAAGAAGAAATGTTTTCCTGGTGGACATGGTCAAGTCTGGGTTGATATCTGGCAGCCATTTTGTAACCATTACTGGAGCTAACTTGTGCACCACACATTCTTGCTAATGTGGCACGGAAGGCAATGGCAAGACCCTGGGCTTTGAAGGACATTGATGAACTGACAAATCTATCAACCTTAGGGTTGCCTTCTCTTGTGTATCCTCTTTGGTGAGATAATTGTCCCTTATTATTTAGTAACCTACTTTGAGTTGATTTTCTCTTAGTTGGAATTGAAGACATGACCACTGACACAAATACTATTGAATGTTGAATATTGAATGTTGAAAAGCACTAAAAAGTATGGTAAATTGGCTGTTATTGAGTTGCCAATATTTCTGAGAATAACTGTTCACAAAAGAAAATTAAATGAAGATTTTATATATATATATGCATATATATCATTGGATATTGCTATACATAAAAAAAACATCATTAGATTATACATATTTATAAAATAATATTATGCCTCATATCCCCAAACAAAATAAGTATACATGTTATCTATGTAATTGGTTTATTGAATGTTCTGGAATCAATAGAATATAAAAAGAAAACAACTTATTTTTACCTCATGCTACTCCATTGAGCCCACTCATCCACTTATTCTTCCCT
>NW_012103543.1:3246011-3280859 GCF_000951045.1 Mandrillus leucophaeus
GTGTCGGTCAAAGTAGAAGAGAACATTTAATATTCATAGTATACACTTCTTTTTTGTTCAGATTTTTAAAATGAGCATTCATATATCATTTATGTACCTGTAAACAGCAACAATAACAAATAAAAAAGATGTGAGAGCAACTAGACCTTTGGAGCCAAAACTATTGGAGAATTCATTAGATCACAAACTGTTCAATAATGGAATTATGTATTTTTGTATCACCGCCTCCTTGTACTTACAATCTTGATGCATGGAAAGTTTAATAAATCTGTGCTGAATGTGGAAACAGAAGTGAAAACAATATACTTGAAGTTTCTAATCATGGAGTCAGGGTATATTATGTTTAGACAAGTTGAGGACACTACCACACCAGCTAGAAAGAAAACAGGGGCACACATTACCCTCAAGTATTATGCAGGAAAGGGAACATGTGTCTTTTTCCCCCAACTTTATGAGATTCATGTGGAATTAAGATTGACTGTCCTGAGAAGTGAAAATGACCACCTAACCTTGTTGCCTTTGGCACAATTAATATGGTTTTTTGGCAACCTACATATGTAATAAAACATTTTATCTGACTAGGAATTCCTAGAGTAAAAGAAAAAATCTAAACCCCTGGGGCTGCACAGGTGGAGTATTAGATTATGGCAGTATTAACAAAAAGACTTTTCTAGTTTTGTTTGACATAAACACAAAATATACATAAAACATTAATTATGTAGGGAGATTTCACTTATGAAAATATTAATATACAAAAAATGTAACCCTTTTCCAAATTTAGACCATGAAAAATGAATCTACTAATCACCCAAAATGCTAAGTATATTTTTGATTATGTTTTTGCTTGACTTAAAATTTAGAAGGGCTTTCAGGGATGTTTTCAAAATCTGTCATTAAAAATCAAACAAAAAAAAATGCATTATTATAAAGCAAGCTGAAGTATTCAAAATCATTCTTCCAAAAGCTTATTTGAATAATGATCCTTGTAGCAATCTCAATCTTTAGAGACAATGCTAAATATTGCAATTTCTAGGGATTAGAGAACGCAGTCCTCTCTTACCATGTACATCTCTTGATCATAGCCTCTAGCACCCTCACCTTATTTCTCTACTCTCCCATCCCCAAGTTTAAAGGCAGAACACAAAGGAAATAGTAGTTTGTATGTCCTAAAAGACAAGAAGCATGACCAGGACTGTAGGATAAAGGCAAGAGCGGGCAGTCTTCATTTGCTGTGATGGAGGATGGGAGAACGAACCATGAGCTAATTGGCTTCAGGATGTTCACACCAGCTGTTGGAGCCCTTTTCTTGATCATTGCTGCAGGGTTGCTGACTAT
The DNA here is from genome assembly GCF_000951045.1 of Mandrillus leucophaeus. Taxonomy (NCBI): domain Eukaryota; kingdom Metazoa; phylum Chordata; class Mammalia; order Primates; family Cercopithecidae; genus Mandrillus; species Mandrillus leucophaeus. Next base: position 3,247,347 of record NW_012103543.1, read on the forward strand.
GTGGGACTCTGCTATAGAAACTAACATCAAGTAAGAAAAGGTCTGAAAAGAGAGAAATAGCTGTTAATTGGACAGTACTGAACAAGCTGAGCAGTGAAAATGTGGGACTGCCATACCTTGAGGAGAAATTTGGCCAATGTGATAACCTACATATTAGTGATAGCAAAGAATGTCTGCAAAGGATAATTTTCTAAAGGTTGAGACTTTATTCTTGCTTAAAAGTTCCTTACATAGCAAAGGGGTTTATCGTTCACCTATCACTGTCACAAAAATAGCGAGGGCTTTGAGGCTTTCTGCTGAACTTTACAGATATTTGCAAAGCATTTATGTGGCTCTTAAAGGTAAATGTGTTTCACCAGACTTACATAAACACTATTAGGATGAATACAGCTTCTCAGCCATTTTTCTCTTTTTAATGTCTTTGAGTTTACAAATATTGCCTCTGGAATGTAAATGGAACTTCCTTGTTCTCTTACTGTGGTATAGACTCTCAACTCTAATATTGAAACAGAATAAAATTATCTTGCAATGCAGTTGAGATCCTGTATTTGAGATCGTATAATAAAGAATCATTTGTGTGCTAAAAATTTTGACACAGAAGTCTGAGAGGTATAATGAACAATGTGAACTCCCTGAATGCATACAATCCCCATGCACTTTTGGCATTTTTAATAGGATTTTTAGGCATAACATCTTACATAACCACACAGAAACTGTTTCATTTCTAGTTTTTTATCATAAGCAAGAAATCAGAAAACAGTGCTTTCTATGCTAAAGAAAAATTTGCTGGTAATTACACTTTTTATAGTTGAGTTCCTTATAGATGATTTTTCCCACTTGTAAAGAAAGTGATAGTAACCATCTCATATTTTAACAGAAGAAATGGAAGGAAATAGATCCATTTGCATCACATTGCATTGTATTGAGTTTGTAAAGAAGTTCCTCAATCTTCTGAGATTTTGTTTACAAAGATAGTTTCTATATACTTGGCAATAGTTTCAGTGCCTCTGCAGTTTACAAGCCTCAAAATCTATGAGATTGACAATGATCCACATATACAACCATGCAACTGCTCCAGAGGAAATCTTTTCCCTTTTCCTTTCTACTTTAGACGAATGGCCAGTGGGTATTTTAAAATGGGTGAAGGTCTAATTATATATACATTTTAATGCTAAGAGGAATAAGATTTTTCTAATAAAGTTGGGATGGCCACAAAGAGCAAGGCATTGCTTTCTTGGATATTCAGGGACTTCTAAACATTCTGTGGAAAATACAGACAGAAAATCTACACAATATAATTTAGTTCAGTGCCTTCCACATATAGAAAAATTATATTTGAAAAGCCAATATTCAACTAGAATGGGAATCTAGCCTGTATTTGGGAGTCAACATTAATATCAGAAGAAATATTTAACTTTGATTAATGAATGACAGAACTTGGGAATTTTTAATAGAAATGTATATGTGAATTATTTTAATTAGGGTACACTCAAAGTTTTATAATAATGACAATAATATTGAGCACTATATAAAATACCAAGGGCTAGTTATGCTCCAGATCCTGTGAAGGATACTTTGTGTACATTTCATTTATACCCAAGCCAATTTTATGAAATAGATACTTTTATTCTCAATTTACACATAATTTAAACCAACAGTTCTGAAGTAATGTAGCTGGAAATCGTTAAGCTTAAATCCAAGTACTAGTCCCTTTGATTTCTTAGCTTGTGCTCTTGGCAATTGTTTTGATTGTTAATGCTACACGACAAATCACCACACACATAATGGTGTGCAACAAAAACAATACTCACTTATTAATATTAACTTTATGATTTGGGAGTTGACTGTGCAAAAGTAGCTGAGTCTCTTATATTACTACACTCAGTGTCTGAGGCTGGAGTTATTAAAAGATTTCTCACTCACAGGCCCAGCTATTGGGCAGAGAACCCTTACACACGGTTTCTTCATGTAGCTCAGGCTTCCTCAGAGCAGAACAGCAAGGTTTCAAGGGGGGAGTGTCCTGAAAGACAGAGCTCAGAGGAACCTTTATTGTCTTTTCTTAACTAGTCTTCAAAAACACAGCAACACTTCCGCAGCATTGTAAATAGTTGAAGTGACTCACTGAGGCCAGCGTATTGTCAAATGGAGGGAAAATATGCTCTGTCTCTTAATGGAATCAGTGTCAAAGATTTTGTGAACACATTTCTTCTTCTTCTTCTTCTTTCCCATTCCGCTCTTTTACCCATTTTTATGCATTTGGGTCCTCACAGCTTAGCTCCCACTTATGCATGAGAACATATGATGTTTGGTTTTTCATTCCTGAGTTACTTCACTTAGAATAATGGTCTCCAATTCTACCTAGGTTGCTGCAAATGCCATTATTTCATTTTCTTATGTCTGAGTAGTATTCCATAGTATGTATATGTTTTATTTATCCCCTCATTTTCTTTATCCACACATTTTCTTTATCCACTTATTGATTAATGGACATTTGGGACGGTTCCGTATTTTTGCAATTGAGAATTGTCCTGCTATAAATAGGTGCTAATATCTTTTTTATGTTATGACTTCTGTTCCTCTGGGTAGGTACACAACAGTGGGATTTTTGGATCAAATAGTAGATCTACTTTTCGTTCTTTAAGGAATCTCCACACTATTTTCCATATGGGTATACTAGTTTACATTCCCAACAGCAGTGTAAAAGTGTTTCCTTTTCACCACATCCACACCAACATCTTTTTTGATTTTTTAATTATGACCGTTCTTTCAGAAGTAAGTTGGTATCACATTGTGGTTTTGATTTGCATTTCTCTAATAATTAGTGATGTTGCACATGTTTTCATATATTTGTTGGCCATTTGTGTATTTTATTTTTAAGAATTGTCTATTTATGCCCTTAGCCCACTTTTTGATGGGATTGTTCATTTTTTTTTTTTTTTCTTGCTGATTCGTTTGAGTTCCTTGTAGATTCTGGATATTAGTCCTTTGTTCTATGTATAGCTTGCAAACATTTTCTCCCATTATCTAAGTTGTCTGTTTACTCTGCTGATTATTTCTTTTGCTGTGCCGAAGCTTTTTAGCTTAATTGAGTCCCATCTATTTATCTTCGTTTACCCTTGCATTTGCTTTTGGGTTCTTGGTCATCAAGTCTTTGCTTGAGCCAATGTCTAGAAGGGTTCTTCCAATGATGTTTTCTAGATTTTTTTATGGTTTCAGGTCTTAGATTTAAGTCCTTGATCCATCTTTAGTTGATTTTTTATAAGGTGAGGGAAGAGGTCCCAGTTTCATTCTTCTACATGTGGCTTACCAATTATCCCAGCACCATTTGTTGAATCGGGTACTCTTTCCCCACTTTATGTTTTTGTTTGCTTTGTCAAAGATCAGTTGAATGTAAGTATTTAGCTGTATTTCCAGTCTCTGTTCTGTTTCATTGGTCTATATGCCTGTTTTTATACCAGTACCTGCTGACTTGGTGACTATGGCCTTACAGTGTAGTCTGAAATCAGGTAATGTAATGCCTCCAGATTTGTTCTTTTCCTTAGGCTTGGTTTGGCTATGAGGGCTCTTTTTTAGCTCCATACAGATTTTAGGAATGTCGTTTCTAATTCCATGAAGAATGATGGTGGTATTTTGATGGGAATTGCATTGAATTTGTAGACTGCTTTTGACAATATGGACATTTTCATGATATTGGTTTTACCCATACATGAACATGGTGTGTTAGTCTGTTTTCACACTGCTGATAAGAACATACCTGAGATGAGGCAATTTACAAAAGAAAGAGGTTGATTTGGATTTACAGTTCCACATAGCTCGGGAAGCCTCACAATCATGGCAGAAGGCAAGGAATAGCAAGGCACATCTTACACGGATAGCAGCAGGCAAAAAGAGAGAGCTTGTGTAAGGGAACTCCTCTTTTTAAAGCCATCAGATCTCATAAGACTTATTCACTTCACAAGAACAGCACAGGGAATACTTGCCAACATGTTTCAATTACCTCCTACTGGGTCCCTCCCACATCTCACAACATGTGGGACTTCAAGATGAGATTCAGACTTGTCTCCTCAGACAACAAAACATGTCACATGGGGTATGTTTCCATTTGTTTGTGTCATGTAGTATTTCTTTCAACAATGATTTTATAGTTTTCCTTGTAGAGGTCTTTCACCTCCTTGGTCAAATGTATTCCTAAGGATTTTATTTTATTTTTGCAGCTATTGTGAAAGGGGTTGAGTTTTTAATTTGATTCTCAGTTTGGTTGCTGTTGGTGTATAGCTGGGCTTCTGATTTATGTACATTAATTTTGTATCCTGAAATTTTGCTAAAGTAATTTACCAGTTCTAGGAGCTTTTTGGGTGAGTCTTTAGGGTTTTCTAGGTATACAATGATATAATCAGCAAACAGTGACTGTTTGCTTCCTCTTTACTGTTTTGGATGCCCTTTATTTCTTCCTTTTGTGTGATTTTCTGGCCATGACCTCCAGTACTATGTTGAATAGAAGGAAGTGGTGATAGTGGGCATCTATGTCATGATCCAGTTCTCAGGGGGAATCCTTTCAAATTTTCCCCATTCAGTATACAGTTGGCTGTAGGTTTGTCATCAATGGCTTTTTATGAACCTTAAGATATGTCCCTTCTATGCCAATTTTGCTGAGGGTTTTAATCGTAAAGAGATGCTAGATTTTGTCAAATGCTTTTTTTTTTGTATCTATTGAGATAATCATGTGATATTTGTTTTCAATTCCATTTATGTAGTATATTACATTCATTGACTTGCAGATGTTAAACCATCCTTGGATCCCTGGTATGAAACCTACTTGAACATGGTGGATTACCTTGTTGATATGCTCTCAGGATCACTTAGCTAGTATTTTGCTGAGGATTTTATATCTATGTTCTACGACTATTAGTCTATAGTTTTCTTTTTTTGTTATGTCCTTTCCTGGTATTGGTATTACGGTGAAATTGGATTTGTAGAATGATTTAGGGAGGAGTCTGTCTCTCTATCCTGTGGAATAGTGTCCGTAGGATTGGTAACAACTCTTCCTTGAATATCTAATAGGAATTCAGCTGTGAATCCATCAGGTAGTGGGCATTTTTTGTTGTTGCTGGTGACCTTTTAATTACCATTTCAATCTCACTGCTTGTTTTTTGTCTGTTCAGAGTGTGTATTTCTTCCTGGCTTAATCTAGGAGGGTTGTATATTTCCAGAAATTTATCCATATCCTCTAGGTTTTCTAGTTTAGGTGCATAGAGGTGTTCATAGTAACCTTAAAAGATCTTTTGTATTTCTGTGGTATCAGTTGTAACATCTCCCATTTCATTTCTAATTGAGCATATTTTGGTCATCTCTCTTCTTTTCTTGGTTAATCTTGCTAATGGTATATCACTTTTATTCATCTTTTCAAGGAATCAGCTTTTTGTTTCATTTGTATTTTGCTTTGTTTTTTGGTTTCAGTGTCATTTAGCTCTGTTCTGATCTTGGTTATTTTTTTTCCTCTGCTTTGTTTGGGTTTAATTTGTTCTTGTTTCTCTAGTTCCTTGAGGTACGTCCTTAGATTGTCTTTCTGTGCTATTTTGGACTTTTTGATGTAGGCACTTAATGCTGTGAACTTTCCTCTTAGTACTGCCTTTGCTGTATCTCATATGTTTTGATAGGTTGTGTAACTATTATTGTTTGAGTCAAATAATTTATTTTCATCTTGATTTTATTGTTGACCCAATGATCATTCAGGAGAAGTTTATTTAATTTCCATGTAATTACATGATTTTGAGGGTTCTTTTGGAGTTGATTTCCAACTTTATTCCACTGTGGTCTGTGAGAGTACTTGCTATAATTTTGAATTTCTTAAATTGGTTGAGACTTGTTTTGTGGCCTATCATATAGTCTATCTTGGAGAATGTTCCATGTGCTCATTAATAGAATGTATATTCTGCAGTTGTTGGGTAGAATGTTCTGTAAATATCTGCTAAGTGCATTTGCTGTAGAGTATAGGTTAAGTCCATTTGTTGACTTTCTGTATTGATGACCTGCCTAGTGCTGTCAGTGGAGTACTGAAGTCCCCAACTATTATTGTGCTGCTGTCTGTTTCATTTCTTAGGTTTAGTAGTAACTGTTTTATAAATTTGGGAGCACCACTGTTAGGTGTATATAGATAGATAGAGAGAGAGAGAGAGAGAGCGAGAGAGAGAGGATTGTGATATTTTCCTGTTGGACTAGTCCTTTTATCATTATATAATAGCCTTCTTTGTCTTTTTTAACTGCTGTTGCTTTAAAGTTTATTTTGTCTGATATAACCAACTGCTGCTTGCTGTTGGTGTCCATTTGCATGAAATATCTTTTCTATCCTTTTACCTTAAGGTTATGTGAGTTCTTATGTTTCGGGTGAGTCTCTTGAAGACAGCAGATACTTCGTTGGTGAACTCTTACCCATTTTGCTATCCTGTATCTTTTAAGTGGAGTATTTAGGCCATTTACATTCAATGTTAGTATTGAGATATGAGGTACTATTCTATTTATTGTGCTATTTATTGCCCAAATACCTTGGTTTTCGTTCATTGTATTGCTGTTTCATAGGTCCTGTGAGATTTACGCTTTAAGGAAATTCTATTTTCATGTATTTCCAGGCTTTGTTTCAAGATTTAGAGCTGTTTTTATCAGTTCTTGTAGTGCTGGCTTAGTAGTGGTGAATTCTCTCAGCATTTTCTTGTCTGAAAAAGACTGTATCTTTCCTTCATTTATGAATCTTAATTTCACTGGATACAAAATTCTTGGGTGATAATTACTTTGTTTATGGAGGCTAAAGATATGACCCCAACCCCTTCTAGCTTGGAGGGTTTCTGCTGAGAAATCTGCTGTTAATCTGATAGGTTTCTCTTTATGGGTTACCTGATGCTTTTGTCTCATAGCCCTTCAGATTCTCTCCTTCATCTTTACTTTAGATAACCTGATGACTTGTGCCTAGGCTTTGATATTTTTGTGATGAATTTCTCAGGTGTTCTTTGAGCTTCTTGAATTTGGATGTCTAGATCTCTAGCAAGGCTGGGGAAGTTTTCCTCAATTATTCCCTCAAATGTGTTTTAAGTTGTGGCAACGCATGTAACATGTAACATAAAGTTGACCATCTTAATCATTTTTAAGTGTACAATTCAGTGGCATTAAGTAAATTGACACTGTTATGCAACTGTCACCACCATCCATCTTCAGAACATTTTTCATCTTTTAAAACTGAAATGTGGTGCTCATTAAAAAGCAATTCCCTATTATCCCACCCCTGGAACTACCATTCTCTTTCTGTCTTTATGAATTTGATTGCTCTATGTACCTCGTATAAGTGGAATTGTACAATATTTATCCTTTAATGACTGACTTATTGCACTTAGTATATCCTAAAGGTGCATACATGCTGTAACATGTGTCAAAATTTCCTTTCTTTTTAACATTGTGTAATATGCTATTGTCATTATGTAACACATTTTGTTTATTCATTCATCTGTTGATGGACTCTTGAGTTGTTTCCACGTTTTGACTACTGTGAATAATACTTTATGAACATGGGTATACAAATATTTCTTTAAGGATTGAAAATGATGAATCATATGGTAATTCTATTTTTGATTTTTTTTTTTTTTTTTTTTTTTGACACAGAGTCTCACTCTGTTGCCCAGGCTGGAGTGCAGTGGTGCAATCTCAGCTCACTGCAGCCTCTGTCTTCCAGGTTCAAGCAATTCTTCTGCCTCAGCCACCTGAGTAGCTGGACTACAGGTATGCACTGCCATGCCAGCTAATTTTTGTATTTTTAGTAGAGATGGGGTTTCACCATGTTGGCAAGAATGGTCTTGATCGCCTGACCTCGTAATCCATCTGTCTCAGCCTCCCAGTGTTGGCCTTACAAGTGTGAGCCACTGTGCCCAGGCTATTTTTGTTTTTTAGAAATATTAATCTGCTTTCCATAGTTACTATACTGTTTTACATTCCCACCAACAGTAATGAAGAATTCTAATTTGTTCATCTCCTCACCAACACTTATTTTCTGTAGTTTTTTAATAGTCGTCATCCTAATAGATAGGAGGTGGTATCTCATTTAGTTTTAGTTTGTATTTCCCTAATGATCAGTGATGTTGAACATCTTTTCAAATGCTTTTGGCTATTTATATATTTTATTTTGAGAAATATATATTAACTTTTTTGTCCATTTTTAAATTGGTTGTTAGTTTTTTTGTTGTAGGCGTTCTTTATGTATTCTGGATATCAATTTTTTATCAGGTATGTGATTTGAAAGTATGTTCTTCCATTCTGTGGATTGCTTTTTCATTCTGTTGATTGTATCCCTTGATGCACAAAAGTTTTAAATGTTGATGTGGTTCTATTTATTTATTTTTAAATTGTTGCCTGTACTTTTAATGTCGTACCCAATAAATCACTGCCAAATTCAATTGCAAGAAGGTTTTACCTATGTTTTCTTCTATGAGTTTTGTGGTTTTAGATCTTATGTTTAGGTCTTTCATCCATTTTGAATTAATTTTTGTATATGATATAAGATAAAGGTGCAACTTCATTCTTTTACATGGATATACAGTTTTTCCAGCACCATTTTTTAAGGAGACTGTCATTTCCCCATTGAGTGGTCTTGGCACCCTATTGACAATCATTTTGCTGTATATGTGAGGATTTATTTCTGGGCTGTCTATTCAGTTCCATTGGTTTATATGTCCGTCTTTATGCCAAAGTTCTATGGTTTTGATCAATGTACCTTTGAAATATGTTTTGAAGTAAGAAAGTGTGGGGCCTCCAGAGTTTCTCCTTTTTATTATTGTTTTGGTTATTTGATGTCTCTTGAGATTCCATATGGATTCAAGAACTTTTTTTTTGCAGTGTATATGGGATTGGTTTCTTAATTTCATTTTTGGATTGTTCATTGTTAACTGTATAAAAACACAATTTTTGTGTACTTATTTTTCAGCTTACAAGTTTATTAAATTCATTTATTAGTTCTGACAGAATTTTTTACTTTGGTTTGGTTTTGTGTGTATGTAGAATCTTTAAGGTCTTCTACATATAGGATCATGCTATCTGTGAATAGAAAAACTTTGGCTTCTTCCTTTACAATCTAGATGCCTTTTACTGCATGTTCTTGCCTAATTTTTCTGGCTAAGACTTTCAGTATTATGTTCAATAGAAGTGCCAAAACTGAACCTCCCATCTTCTTCTTGATCTTAGAGAAAAGCTTTCATTTTTTTCTCATTGACTACCATGTTAGCTGCTGACAACATCTTTTAAATCACCATAGGAATTTTTAACATTTGTTTAATGTATTTTTTTCTAGAACAAAATTGTATTTTACTTATATTTGAGCCACAGGGAATCACTAACATAACTTTTGGTCAGTTATGCAAAAATGAAAAGATAAAGAAGACTGACAAAGCAACCAATGGCAATGACAAAAACATTAGCCAGCTTATCAGAAATGGTATGGTGAAATCAAGTACCATTATTATATTCAAGGCATGCTGGCTTATTTGTAATTATTTTTAATCCCCCAAAGATTAAAACTACTACCTTCATAAAAATAGGCAATCAAGTTTTAGTTTCAGATTTGTTTAATTATGTTTAAGATTACTCTTTAAAACACATTTTAAGTATGGCAATGGTAATATTTCATGTAAGTGAGGAAATAATAGATTACTTAATAAGTCATGTTGAGAAAACTTTATGTTGTTTAGAAAAGAAAAATTAATTTCAAGCTTTAACTACCACGGTCCCCAATCTATTTTACAAGGACTAAAAAATTAAACAGGAACAATAAAGCCATCAGAATATAAAAATAATATAAGAAGACAGTTTTTATAATATTGGGTTACAGGAGACCTTCCAAAGAACGACATAATAACAAAGATTGTCACACATCACAAAATAAAAGTTAAAGCTTCTGAATAGCATATGACACAAAAGTGAAAGGCAAAACATAATGTAACATGTTGTTACAAATATGAACAAGAGTTATTATCAAGAATGGATAAAGAAACTCTACCGAAGACATTTTTTAAAAGATTTACACATAACCCAATATAAAAATTTACTAATTACATAAACTGGCTATTCAGAAAAAAAGGACAACAAATGAGCAATGGACATTTAAAATCATTTGACCCAACTACCAATCACAGGAAAACAATGATGTTCATTTCTCTGCTAGAGTGGAAGATATTGACACACTTGGTGATCTCTAGAGTCTGGCGTTTACTGGTTATTTGCCTATGTACTCTTCACTCCAATTTTTGCTAATATTCTTCTGTGTTCTTCATGGTAGGAGGGCTGGCGCTTACAGAGCACATTATCCAGCTAATGTCCATTGCCTTCCAGCCACTTTTGACAAAGTAATGAACCAGTGGAAGACTGCAGATTGAATCAAAAGAGTAAGTCAAGTTATTTTTTACCCCCTTCATTCTAGTGTAGTGGCTGTGACTGGCAACACTGCTTCCTTGGCTTTGTTTCTAGCTGATAAATTCAGCTTCCTGGCTCTGGTAACACCTCATCTTCCCACTGTCCCTCCACCAGTGTCATACCCAGTGCAAAACATTGGAGTGGTGGGTGTGGGCTATAAGGGAGTACCTTGTAGGAAGATAATTTTAAAATCATATTGAAACCTACTAACAACCATTCTGTTTTTATTATACCTATGTGCTAGCAATTCTAAATAATGTCAGTGACAAAATTCTCCTCTCACCAAGGCTACCACTCCACATGTACCCACCTTAATTCCCAGCTTGACATACCATAAATTCATACCACATGGGAGTAATAGCAGTAGCCTTCTAACAATAAGCCTTCTAATTAGTAAATCCCAGAATCACTTCACCACACTTGGTTTGGTTTCTCAACTCTTCAATTACCTGTGTCACAAACTTCCTGTTTTAAATGTAGAGGGGCCAAGGCGGGAGGATACCTTGAGCCCAGGAGTTTAAGGCCAGCCTGGGCAACAGAGTGGGACCCCACTTCTACAAAAAATTAAAGAATTTATCCAGGTGTGGTGGTGCAGGCCTGTAGTCCCAGCTACTAGGGAGGCTCAAGTGGGAGGATTGCTTGAGCTCAGAAGTTCCAAGCTGCAGTGAGTGGTGATCATGGCATTGCACAGTAGCCTGGGCAACAGAGTGAGACCCTGTCTCAAATGAACAAATAAATAAATGTAGAGATACCTGTTTTCCTATTTGAACCCTGACTCATACAGTTAGTGTATGTGGAAGCTGGCACATTCATCTGTTGTGGGTGTTAATGAAATAGATATAAATTCTTAAGATGGCAATTTGATAATATCCAATTTTAAATGTGCATTTACCTATTATAGAAGTGAGAGTGAAAGGTAACAGAGCTTATGTTTTCTAGATTAAATTCTTTTGTATTAGTTACTTGCACTACTTTTTAAGTAAAATTATGTGTTTCCAATTTGAAAAGGAAAAGAAAGTCGTATACTTTAAGCATATGTGGCATACTGTCAAGCTGAGAATGTAAGTGTGCATTTCTGATTGTCAAGGTGTGTCTACATAGCAGAAATTTAAAAAAAAATAAAAATATTAGTTAAAGACGAACATGACTGGAACAAAAATCCCAAAAAATAGAGGGAGGGAAATAATCAATGGTGAAAGATGGACCTGCTGCTAAGATGCAATTAATTTCCAAACAAAATACATAATGAACTGGGGTGTTACAAGGTATGTTATGAAACCTGCTGTGAAGAAACGAAAGGTAAGTAATCCTGCCAGCTCAGAAGGATGTATTCTAGTTTCATCAAAAGTTTAAGAAGTAAGCAGGCTTTCAGGGATCACTTTTGCCAAGCTGCAGGAGGTCAATGAAGTGGGAGCCATGTGTGTTATTGTAGAAATGTGATGGATAATTCATAGCCAGATAAAGCATGCAGTGCTGAGTGGTGTAAAACACCAGTTCTCAGAGTTTGTGACACAGGCACCTGGGGAATGCCGTTATTGTCCAGGTGCTACACAGGCAGCATGTCTTGGCTGTAAACTTACTGAGTAATATGTCTGACACATTACTATGAGAAACAAGCTATCAATGTATCTGGAATCAAGCAGACCTGAGTTTGAATTTATAACCTCACTAGCAGTGAGACCCCAAATACATGACTCAAGCTCTCTTAGTTTCTTTCTCATCTACAAGATCCAGATAAAAATCCTTACATCGTATACTTAATGTATGACATGGGTAAGCACTTATAATAGCCCAATGCTCTTCTATTATTCAAATACTCATAATTTGATGAATAATTAATCAAAATTCATTTATATTCAAAACTGGTTTGTTGTCATTATGAAATATTCTCAATCAGCTACTGTTGAAAGTAGGCCGACTATTATATTGAGTTCCACAAAAATGATTTTTTACAGCTTAGACAGATTGGAACCAACTAAATGTAAATATTATGAATATATGAAGTGGTGACACTAAAGTTTGCTAGGGAGATACCCATATTACAAAAAATAAAAGTAGTCATTTTAAATGACATCAGTGTAAGTGGAGAAAAATCTCAACAAAATAATACACGTTAGGAGACAGTAAATGTCAGCAATCTGACTGACAGATATTATGTGGGATTCTTATCCAAGTTCTGTGATATGAAAAGCAATTAACAGCTTCATGTGATAGTTATTGTACATTTTATAAGAAACAACACAGAAAGCACTTACTATGCACCAAGTGCTGTAGCATCTCACATAAATTAACTCATTTCATCCTTATATAAACATCATGAGATGAATGTTATTATTATTCCCATTGTACAGATGAGGAAAAGTAGAGGGTAGGTATTTGAAGTTAAGATATTTTAAGTTAAGAATAGAGGTATCATATTTTCTACTTGAATTGCTAGCTCAAGAGTAGACTAACATATAGTGCACAAAGCAAAACTGTGAGGTATGGTGATATCGTTTGGCTGTGTTCCTACCTAAATCTCATCTTGAATTATAATCTCCCTAATCCGCCTGTGTCTAGCGCGAGATCTGGTGGGAGGTGATTGGCTCAGAGGGAGCTTCCCCTATGCTGTTCTCCTGATAGCCAGTGAGTTCTCACAAGATCTGATAGCTTTATAATGGGCTCTTTACCCTTTGCTATCATTCTTCTTTCTCCCGCCATCATGTGAGGAGGTCCAAGCTTGCTTCCCCTTTGCATTCCACCATGATTGTAAGTTTCCTGAGGCCTCCCCAGCCCTGTGGAACTCTGAGTCAATTAAACCTTTTTCCTTTATAAATTACCCAGTCTCAGGTGTTCTTTTATGGCAGTGTGAGAACAAACTAATACGAACTAAATGAACACTTGGAGTCTATTTCAAGTGTTATATCTCTGTTGTTAGCATTTCAGTTCAAAAAGATGTTACTATAGCAACTCTGTGATGGTGTTTCTGTGCCTGTGTAAGTTTTTTGAGGATTTCTTTCATCAGAATAAGGAAGTTTCTATTAATTACTACTTTTCTGAGAGATAATGCATTTTTAATTGATGCTACTGCATTAAGTTGATCACAGGGCTTTTCTCCTCTATTCTATTATTATAATAAATTAGATTGGTTTTTAAACTGCTTTAACATTTGCTTTTTGAGCTAAATCCCACTTAGTCTATGCACTAGATCTTAGTTTATGTGCTATCATTTTTCTAAATATACATTGTTGTATTTGATTTGCTAATTCGTTGTCATGGGTGTTTATGTCTAAGTTTATAAACGATGTTAGTGATCTGTAGACTTATTTCTTTCTAAGGTCTTGTCTGGTTTTGGTAATGTTGTCCTTATAAAATTCCCTAAAAAACATTCCCTTGCCTCTGTATTTTCTGAAAGAGTTTGTATAGAATTAGTATTATTTCATCCTTAAATATTTGGTATAATTTACCAGTAAAATCATCCAAGCCTAGAGTTTTCTTTACGGGTTAGTGTATTTAATTTCTGTAGTAGATACATAATTATATAGGATATGAATTTCTTCTTTACAACTCCATATATCACTTTCATATAAATTACTAATATGTTGGCAAAATTTTTCATAACATTCTCTTATTATTGTTTTAATCTGTAGGGTGTTGTAGGAACAACTCCTCTTTAATTCCTAATATGAGTGATTTTTGTCCTCTGTTTTCTATTGATGGGTTCAGCTAGTTGTTTACAACTTTTGTTGACTATTTTCAAAGAACCAGAAACAAAAAGGTTGATTTTCTTCATTGTCTTTCTTCTAGTTGGTTAGTTTTATTTCTATTTTTTATGGAGTAGAACCTTGAGTTTTTGACTTTAAACTTCTCTTTGTTTAAATGAAACAAAATTAAAACAAAAATTTTACTTCTAAGCATTGTTTTATGTGTATCCCCAAAAGTTTTATATGTTTTTACTATTATTCAGCTTGAAAAATTTTCTATTTGCCTTTGTGATATTTTTCTTTTACCAATAGATTTATTATTTATTATAGATTTATTTTACCAATTATTATTTAATTTTCAAATATTTGGTGGTTTCCTAAATATCTCACTACTATTTATTCCTACTATAATAGCATTGTGATCTCAGAAGATAATTTATGTGACTTTAATCATTATAAATTAATTGAGAATTATTCTACGTTCCAGCTTCTTGGTGAACATACCATATGCACTTGCCTAACGTGTATTCTAAAGATTTTGCATATTATATTTTATAAATATCAACGAGATTAAGCATTTGTGAATGGTATGCAGATGCTCTACATCTTTATTTATTCACTTTTTGGTAGATTGTTTAATTAATTGTTGAGAGAGAGAGGCATTAAAATATCTTCCTGTGGTTTAGAAGTGGTTATTTTTCTTTTTCATTTTGTCAAGTTTGCTTCATGTATTTTGAGGCAGTTAGAAATATAAACATTTATTATTGCTATTTCTTCCTGATGAATTGACCTCTTTTTTGTGGTTCTGAAATGCCCTCTCTTTATCTGAGTAATACTCTTTTATCTTGCAGCCTATTATGCTTCATATTAACATAGCCATTCCAATCTTCTTACGCTTACCATTTGTATGGTATATATTTTTTCTATTAATTTTCTTCCAGTTTCTGTGTATCCATACTTTCTTTATACTTCTTGTAGACAACACACAGGTGAATCTTGTTTTTTATCTATTTTGATAATCTTTGACTTTCAAATGGAGTTTTTAGTTTATTAAAATTTATCATAATTAGTGTTATGTTTGGATTTAACTCAAAAGAAGAACTTGTTTTCTGTTTGATCTCACTGATTTTTCTTCATTTTGTTCACCTCTCTTGTCTTCTTCTCTTTAATAAATTAAAAATTATTTTATTTTTGGCATTTTTTTCTATTCCTTTTGACATTTTTTACTGGTTGTTATAAGGATTAAGACATACATCCTTAACTTTTTTCACAGCCTACTTAGAATTAATATTTTATCACTCTACATAAATGCAGAAACCTTTCAACCTAGGCCTATTCAACACTCATGTGCCATTCTTCATCTCACTGTTTGTATATGCACTATATCTCCATATATTATAAACCCTAAAACATAGCATTAACAAGTTTATTTTATACAACCATATTAATTTTAAAGAAAGTAGGAACAAATATATATTTTTTTCATTTAGCAGTCTGATTTTATTTACCAACATGATTCACAGGTTAAACTATCATTTCATCGCTTGCATTGTTTCTTCATGCAAACCCGAGAAATATTGCCAATGTTACAGTGTTCTGAGACCATGTTTGAAACTTAGAAAATAGATCTTACTATACATAATTGTTCTTAAAAACACAGAAAATGAACCTAACCATATGTCTATGTAATAATACAATTCTGATGCTGCTAAAATAGACATATAAAATCAGCAATTATTTTAAAATCAGAAAATTAATAGTTAAAGGATTTAGTTAGTTAATACATGTTTTGAAACTTTTATTCACCCATCACAAAGGAACTTTTCTGCTATCTTGCCATGAATTTATTTTGATCAAATATCAATCTGCTTTTTTGCCATACTTTTATGTTCATACACATTTTTGTTTCCATGCTGAATCAGTGTCATATTTTTGAAGATATTTTAAGAAGCAATTAAGCATAGCACATGTAGTATTAATAATGCACATAACTCAATTGATTTGAAGACCATATGAGCAACTATGATTAATTTTAGGCTTTCTGAAGAAATGACACCTGTATCCTGACTGCTGCCTGACCAGTCGTTAATTTTTAAATCCTCTCTAATGCAGAGATCTCAAAATGTGCAAATGCATTTCTTAGCATACATAACATACTGCTAAATATTTTACTTGATTTTTTAATCAAGAAAATAAGCACACCTATTGCTTGAAGAAGGAGCCATTCCTCTAGATAAATATATAAGACATTTTTACTTGATCCTTAACAGAGCATTTTGGTCTATTTGTTTTCATATGTTAAAATACACAATTATTAGAAATTAATGCCACAGACTATATTTTTTGAAAATAAAAAAATCCAGAATCAGAAGTTTGGCCAACTTTCCAGACTGAGAATAAATTAACTTGAACTTTATTTTATATTGTGGTTTGTACCCTCCCTACACTCCTATATATCATATGTTCTAATATAGAGTTTTTGATGTCTGTTGAAAGAACTGCATAGAAAAAAGTCTGAACCTCACCTTCCTCTGTGCCAAGGCTTGTTTGTCTCATAAAATGAATAGAAAAATTGGGAGAAAGGTCAACTTGTGTTATCCTTTTAAAATAATAGAAACCATGTAGAAATAGTATATTTCCTAATAAGCGCTCTTATTTCCAAATAAACAATTCTGATGAGGCACATGTAGGGAGCAAATTTTAAAGGAGGATTTTAATTAGATATGTATATTGCAAATTTTAAAATAATTTGTAGGCATCTGATCTGCCCCCAAGGACCTCATCCCACCTGCCCTTTAGTTTGAAATCTTTTTCTTCTCCAGCTCCTTGCATTTCTGCACCATTATGATGTTTTTCACCTGTATGTCTTCTTCATGTGCCCCTGTTTCATGACTTGACTTTCTTTTTCATCTTTGCTTAACTAAACTCTTTTTCATCCTTTAAAACTCATGGCATTGCCTATTCTAGGAAGTTTCCTCTGATTTGAGGATATTTTATTCTAATCCAAATTTTAGTTAAGAGTTTTTGGGGTTCTTTTTCTCCTTAACTTTTTTTTTTTCTTTCCTCCTTTGGAATATAGAGTTGGAGTGTTCTGGTTCTGTGTTAGTCAGCTTGGCTACCAGAACAAATCCCACAATCCCCGCTTCTGGAATTGTGATGTGTAACCCCATCTGTGGCTTCAACGTTAGAAATTTATTTTCTTACAATTCTGGAAGCTGGGATGTCGATGATCAAAGTGACAGCAGATTTGGTTTCTGCTGGGGAACCTCTTCCTGGCTTCTTGCAGGCAGCTGTCTTGTGCTTTCTCATGTGGCAAAGAGAGAAAGAGGTGGGGGGAGAGAGAGAGAGAGAGAGAGAGAGAGAGAGAGAGCGCTCTTTGGTGTGTCTTATATAAGGACATTGATCCTATTGGATTGGGGCCCCACCTTTATAATTTCATTTATCCTTAAAGTTTCTATCTCCAGACACAGCTGCCCTGGGTTTTAAGACTTCAACATATGAATTTGGAGAAGACACAAACATTCAGTCTGTAACAGATTCTTTGAGTAGTTCATTGAAAATCTGAGAAACAAAGATGCACAAGAGGGCAGCTGCCTGCAAGAAGACTGGAAGGGGTACCCCAGTAGAAACTGAATCTGCTGTCCTCTTGATCTTGGACATCCCAGCTTCCAGAATTGTAAGGATATAAATTTCTAACATTAAAGCCACAGATTTGGTGTGTCTTATGTAAGGACATTGATCCTATTTTTCTGTGTAAAAACAACTGTTCTGTAACCTCATGGATCATGCCTTCAGGGTCATGAGCAGTAATATAATCTCGCTCTTGAACTGAAGTGGCATCATTACAAAATGTGTTGAATAGTAGAAGGGATTGCCACCCAAAATGGAGTTAGGTTCCCATCCTTTTTCATTCCCCGCAGGTCTCACCCACTAATCCTCTGCGATTCCAAGATTCCCTGGGTATTATTTCTCATTTGTTGGTTTTTCATTTACTCTTGATTTTCTGGTGTCCTGGGTATTTTCATTTTCCCTTCAGATCCACTCTTTATTCTAACCCAGTCTTGACACAGCAAATGATTGGATTAATAAGTATAGTTCTTTATTAGCTACATTTTCAGTCCTAAGTTTGTTGTGTGTTATTGTTACAGATGTGGTCCATAATATCTAGAATCATTCTGGAGTCTGTCATTTGGACCATCGCGAATTTTCTTCTGAAATGCAAAACAGGAAGGAACAAGTTTTTCCTTTGTGCAGTAAAAATAAATAGTTAGGACAGTAAATCAAAACTCCAATCAGTATATCCTGAGTTTATGGTGGCTATCTAACATAGAGTTTTCTGAAGACCATTTTGGATTAAGTAAAATGTTGATAGAGCTTGTTGAAGAATGAGGAGTGAATTTTATCTTATAGAAATAGAATATTGGATTTGCCATCATGGTAAGGCACACTAGAGGAGACAAAAGGGGTCAACTGAATATTACAGAGAGAGGGAGAGAGAAAAAGCCAAATTATCTGAGCATGAATAGAGAGAGTAATGGTAGGATTAAAATTCTGATATGAGACATATTGTCTCATGGATCTTTTGAATTTGAAAGGTGTGATTTTGTTCATTCTTTCTGCTTCTCATTTGCATGTAGGCCTGATGGCTGAATTTAGATAATTTGCTGATATAAATTCTCTCGCTTGATGACTCTTGTTGAATATGCCTTCTTTCAAAGAGGCACCAAATGGAGAGAAAAAAATATATATAACAATTAGGATGTCTCAAAAAAATTACAGTAGTCCTTTGAAATGAAGACACAGATGGGAAAATATAGTTCTCGATTTTCCTAAAAATACATTCCTTTGTTGAGGATGGGGAAGCCTGTGATACCTACATATAACTGATTAGATGGATAGTGCTATTACATTTAACTGGAAAATCCAACTGCAAACTACCTGCAAATGTTCTCTAGAAAATAATGAAGGTGATTGGTGTAACAGAGCTTAATCTGAAGGAGGATATATAAATATAAATATAATGCTATATTTAACATTATAGAAAAATCATTGTGCTTGGTCTGAGGAAGACAAAGAGGATGATAAAATGTAGTTTTTACTTCGTGCTGGTATAGTGGTCATAAGGGTGCGAAGATCATTGGTAGACCAGTGCTTGGGACCTCAAACTGGAATGCACCACCACCTTGAACACACAGAGTCTATGGTATAGAAAGACTTTCTCTTAATAATGGTTTAGATAATTTATGACAGAATCTGGAGAATTGTGCATGCAGACTGAATAAAGCATTAGTTAATCCATAGTCCCAGAGATCTGTTCTTATAGTATATAGAAACTTATGAATGATTAGAAAATAGTTTAGAGTTGAACTACCTAGATGTTTTTATTATTCTTTCTGTCTTCCTGCCCCTATTTCACTTGCTTTTTATTGTTGTTTAAGAAATGCTGTAATATTCCATATGGTGCATCAACCTTCAGGACCTGGAGAACATTTCCTCTAGCTAATTTAACACCTGTATATTCTCCCAGACATAGCTGGGTCTGGTAGCCTCATGGACCATGCCTGCTTTCGTGAAGGAGGCAGAACTCACAGTTCTTACTGAGGAATCTCTTCATCAAAGTATCTCCCCATAATATTGTAGCTTGTTTCTAAACAGAAAAAAATATTTATCCCAAATATTCAGTATTCCTTTTGTTCTGTATAAAATAAAAGAATTTCTGATTTTAATATTCTTAAAAGCTAAATTAGCAATATAACAGCTTAGCTGCATAAAGTGTAATATGTAACAAATTGCTGTGTTAAAATAGAGATCTAATGATACCTTCATTAACTCGATCACTGAAATGGCAAACCCTTTTCCAACATAACAGTTTCTATAGATACCACATGCTTATGATCAAAATTGCTTTTCTGAATGTGTTTTACTCTCCCATTTGATTGTATTTTATATCTTCTTTCTGGCTGTAAGTTACAATTAAACATAAGGAAAAATAGTGCAAGGCAAAATATACTCTGCATCTGTTTTACTGCTCAAATAAATACACAATCTGCACAAAACAGATTTTCCTAGTGAGCAAATTTCAAATGACTCCCTAGATAGGTTCTAGATTTTTTTTAATGCCACCAGGGATGCACCAAATGTTGCTGGAGGAAATTTCCATGTATTCTAACTACCTACCAAATAGCTAAATACTCTGTCAAAAATGTTTAATTTAAGCTCTTATAATAATTGTTACCATAAAAGATGGATCCCGGTTGATAAGTAGATTTTTATCCCCAAGCATAAATATATTTCCCTATTAAGTATTGTTTTGCAAACATACAAATAATTGTTTTGGGAAAAGAGCCTTTGAAACAAAAGGAAACTTAAAAAAAAAAATCAATGACAATGCTTGATTTGTAGAAACTGTCATTTTTTTTCTCTGTAACTTTCAAAGAGTTTTATTAGTGTTTTGTATTTTTTTGTATTTTCCCCATATATTATAATAATAAAATTAAATCAGACCACTAATGATGAACCAAACAAAATGTTATTCTATTTGCTATGAGAACAGTTTTATGTTTGAAATTTTATACAGATAATTTCTAACTAAATTATGGATAAAATTATGGCAAGGAACCAGTGGACCAATGAACCATACTGAAGCCTGAGGCAAAAGGAAAATCTAGTAATGCTGGATTTATCTTTACTACAATTTTTGACATTTTGTCCACCACAGATTTTTTGGATTATTTTTGATTTTTTAAAATGTTGCATTAAGATAAGATTTCTCTTGGTTACTGAGGTTTGGCACGCTCTTAAATTTTGCATGTAAGATAAGTGTTTCACTCATCTCATTACCTTCACTGTTGTCATAGTTTTGCAAAGAGTGATATGTTATAATTATTAAAATTGTTGAACAGTAGTTTTAATTATTAAAAACTGAAAGAACTATTATGAATTTCACAAGTCTGATTCATTTCAGCTTGGACATCATGATACTATCAGCCATTGTAGCCCCAAAGATCTCCAAATAATTTGGCTTGCACCCTCAGCAGAGGTTGTGTTATGATAGTGATATTTTATATAGGTTAGTGAAGTACTTTATAATTTATGGAATGTAAGACTATCACTTTAGTTAATGTACTCAATAGTTCAGATATTTCCACATTGATGTACTTTTTTGTTTCCACATTAACATATTGTTTTAAATACTCTGACTCAAGCTACATTTATCCCTTGTGATGTCGAAAGTTCTTACGAAAACCTTTCCCATGTGCAAATTATATTTAGAAAAGATGTACAGGACATCCTCTCTTGAAACTTCACAGTTCACATTAGTATGTTAAATACTCTAAATGTTCTGTAATAAATGCAATTGTTTAATTTTGATTAATTCAGTTTTTCCCAAATTATTGACCCTAAAATCTTTTAGTCCATTTTTGGTACATAAAACTTGTTAGCCTTTATAAGTACGTAGGTGTATTAGTTCATTCTTGCATGGCTATAAGGACATACCTGAGACTAGGTAATTTGTAAAGAAAAGAAGTTTAATTGACTCATGGTTCTGCAAGTAGTGCAGGAAGCATAACACCAGCATCACTCAGCTTCTGGGGAGGCCTCAGGAAGCTTTTACTCAAGGTGATAGATGAAGAGGGAAACAGGCATGTCACATGGTGAAAGCTGGAGCAAGAAAGAAAGAATGGAGAGGAAGTGCCACACGCTTTTAAATGACCAAATCTTACAAGAACTCACTGTCATAAAGATGGCACCAAGCCATGAGGGATCCACTGTCATGATCCAAACACCTCCCACCAGGGCCCACCTCCAGCACTGGAGATTACAATTCAACCTGAGATTTGGGTGTGGACAAACACACAAACTATATCAATATAATTTCTCAGAACACAATTTAGGAAATACAATTTTGAAAGAAATTAATAGACATTTGTTATGCTGCTATACAAGAGCATTTATAGTAGTTTTTCAGCCTCAATTCTATTGGATTGCAAATGGATATGTGTTTGGAAATATTTCACATGTATATGACCTCATTTTACAGCTTTGGAAACTAAAGAATATAAGGGAAAGAGGTCAAAGATGAAATTACTTTTCTAACCCTAAGCCATATATTAATTCAACAGAAAATGATCCTTTGAAAAGCATAAGAACTATATTCTATTTCAAATATGAATCCTTAAGATATTTATACTGTCCTATAAACCCATTAGTTCTCCTTTTCAAAATATTTTCCAACGTCTTCGAATATCTAGACTTTCTAATATCTATCCTGTATTTTGTCAGGTGCTTTGGTAAATATTCCATGCTTTCCTAACCAGTTTCAAAGTTTTCTTGTCTTAGTACACAAGCCTACTCCTCAAAGAAGTGTTTTAGGGAAGATCCAAGCTGTTACTTAGATATTTCTCATCATAAAATTCCTCTACTATCCTGTGAGGCCTTTGAAGCTAAAAGTTGTGCTTTATTATTTAAATAAATTACAATGGGTGTCATATTGCTAAATAAACAAAGGTGTATCATTAAAATTTCTGCCCTAATTAAAGTAGCCAAATTATGGGTAATTGTTAAAGTTTTGATAAATCTCCTTCATCAGGAAGAAATTTTATATTATTTTCTTTTCAACAAATGCCAATTGAGACATTACCAAGTGGTAGAGGGTAATACTGAATACCATCTGGCATAGTTGAAAGTCTGGACTATGTAGCAGTTATACCAGGGATCAAATGTTCTTCCTTTATATGTTGCAGGCAATTAAGATGTCACCTTGAATGTATATTACTATAAAATGGAGATTTTGCTGGACTTCTAAAGGGATTAAGTGGCATAATATATTCAAAAGAGCCTAGTAGCTCCTGTCAGTTCTCAAGAATTTCTTAATGAAGGGTGGCAGAATATACCACCCTAAAGCATGCCACTTTGACAAAGGATTCATTTGAGATAAAGACACTTGAAAAACAGCAAATCCAAGAAGAGCATTTTAATCTCCCTTTTCTTCCTGAAAACAGGAGATAAAACCTCCCATGTGGAAGATGCCCTCCCAGTACCAGGAGAAAAAAGAATTCTTCCAAGGCATGTCATAGCTGAGAAAATTCTGCACAAACTGACCTTGTTAAAATAATTCTTAACTTTTTTTGTCTCCTCACACAGTTTTGTTACTTTAACCCCATATGAAATTTAGGTTTTGTCAATTCTTTGTGTCTTTATTTTCTTATGAGGGCTCCTGTGTCCTGTAAAATGTATGCCTTTCTCCTGTTGACCTATCTTATGTCAATTTAATTTTTAAGCCTAGCTGAAAATGCTGATAGAGGTAAAGTTTTGCCTCGCTTACACTAAATACTTACTGGGAACACTGTATTATCTTCAGCATTGCCTTTCCTCAAAATAGGCACTTAACATAACTTTAACATTTCATACACAGGACTCCACAGAGGGAAAGCAGAAAGTATTTTATTTTCGCCCATGTCTTTGCCTGTGGATAAGATCTCACTCTGGTTCCATCACTTTTTAAGTCACTTCTATATAATAATAGACTGTTGATCACCTTTATTTTCCCAAGTGGTTCAATAGGTGATATGGTTTGGATGTTTGTCCCCTCAAAATCTCATGTTGAGATGTTATTCCCAGGGTTGGAAGTAGGAACCGGTGGGAGGTGATTGGTTCACGGGAGTGGAACCCTCATGAATGGCTTAGCATCATGCACTTGGTGATGAGGGAGTTCTCAGTTCACATGAAATCTGGTTTTTTAAGAGTTTGGGACCTCCTCCTTTTTCTTGCTCCCTCTTTCACCTCACCATGTGATACTGCAGCTTCCCCCTTTGCCTTTCATCATGATTATAATCTTCCTTAGTCCCTCACTAAAAGCCAAGCAAATGTTGATGTCATGCTTGTACAGCATGCAGAACCATAAGCTATTTAAACTTCTTGTCTTTAGAAATTACCGAGCTTCAGGTATTTCTTTATAGCAGTGCAAGGAAAGACTAGCACATAAAATTGATACTGAGGAGTAGTGTGCTGCAGTAAAGATACCTGAAGATGTAGAAGTAGCTTTGGAACTGGGTAGTGGGCAGAGGTTCGAAGAATTTGGTGGGCTCAGAAGAAGAGAAGAAGATGAGAGAAAGTTTGGAACTTTGTAGAGATTGGTTAAATGGTTGTAACCAAGATTGCTGATAGAGATATGGACAGGGAAGGCCAGGCTAATGAGGTTTCAGATGGAAATAAGGAACTTACTGGGAACCAGAGTAAAGGTCACATCTGTTATGCACTAGCAAAAAGCTTGGCTGCATTAAGTCCAGGTAATAGGGATCTGCAGATATTTGAACTTAAGAGTGATGATTTAGGGTGTTTGGTGGAAGAAATTTCTAAGAAGCAAAGCATTCAAGAGTTAGTATGACTGCCTATGATCAGATGAGAGCTAAGAAATGACTTAAAGTTGGAACTTATATTTAAAAGGGAAATGGAGAATGAAAGTTTGGAAAATTTGCAGCCTGGTCATGTAAAAGAGAAAGAATCCAAGCGGGCTGCAGAGCAACCACTTGCTAGAGAGGTTAGAATGACTAAAAGGGAGCCTTATGCTAATATCCAAGACAACAGGAAAAAGGCTTTGAAGGCATTTCAGAGATCTTGAAGATAACCTCTCCATCACAGGCAGAGAGGGATAGAAGGAAATAATGGTTTCAGAGATCAGGCCCAGAGCCCCACTCAGAGCACTGTTCCAGAGAGTTCAAGTCATAACCTTGGTGGCGTCTACCTGGTTTTAAGTCTGCAGGTGCCCAGAATGCAAGTATGAGGGAAGCTTTTTGGCTTTTACCTAGATTTCAGAGTATGTATGAGAAAGCCTATATGCCCAGGCACAAGCTTGTTGCAGGGGCAGAGCCCTCACAGAGAACCTCTACTAGGGCAGTGCAGAGGGGATATGTGGGGTTGGACCCCCAAACAGAGTCCCCACTAGGGCATTGCCTAGTGGAGTTGAGGGAAGGAGGCTGCTGCCCTCCAGACCCCAGGATAGTAGAACCACTGGCAGCTTGCATCCTGACCTGGGAAAAGCCACAGACACTCAATTCCATCCCATGGAAGCAGCCATGTCGGCTGCGCCCTGCAAAGCCATAGGGGCACAGCTGTCCAAGGCCTTGGGAGCCCACCCCGTCCAACAGTGTGCCCTGGACGCAGGACATGGAGTCAAAGGGGATCATCTTAAAGCTTTAGGATTTAATGACTGCCCCGCCGTGTTTCAGACTGCATGGGGCATGTAGCCCCTTTCTTTTGGCTGATTTATCTTTTTGAAAATGAGAATGTATACCAAATGCCTGTAACACCATTGTATCCTGGGAGTAAATAATTAGTTTTTGATCTCACAGGTGGAAGGAATTCATCTTCAGGTGAGACTTTCAACTTGGAACTAGGAGCTTGGGACTTTTGAATTAACGATGGAATGCATTAAGGCTTTTCAGGACTATTGTGAAGGCATGATTGTATTTTGAAATGTGAGAAAGATATGAGATGGGGGGGAGCAGAACGATATGATTTAGATGTTGAAATGTAATTCCCAATGTTGGAGGTGGACCTGGTATGAGATTATTGTATCATGTGGATGGACTCCTCATGGATGATTTCGCACCATCCCCTTGATGATGAGTGAGTTCTTGGTCAGTTAGTTCACACAAGATCTGGTTGTTTAAAAGAGTCTTGCACCACCCCGTTCTCTGTCTTGCTCCATCTCTCAGCATGTAATACCACCAGTTTCCTCCTTTATCTTCCACCATGATTGTAAGCATCCCAAGACCCTTACCAGAGGCTGACCAGATGTTGGTGCCATACTTCCTGTACAGCCTGCAGAACTGTGACCCAATTACATCTTTTTTCTTCATAAATTACCCAGCCTTAGCTCTTTCTTTTTAGTAACACAGTAACGGATTGCCATGGTAGGTAAAATATTCAATTTAAATTAATCACAAAATCTTCAAACTATAAAGTTAAGATTATTTTCCCTTTTTCCTCTTGGTAATGTTTTAGGTCAGAAATGAACTTTTTCCTCCACCTCTCCACCACCTTTCAAACTGTGACTTTGACTTCTTCAGTGTTTTAGGATGTGTTGGAAAAACGAGGCAAGGTAAGTTACAGGAAATGTATTGCTTGCTGGGTACTGGTGTCATTTCACTTTGGCCTCCTCTGAGTTTAGTAGATTTTCTAAGCTGGTTCTTTCTCTCATGGGAATAGTTTCTGCTTCTCCAGGGTTTTGCTGAGACTGTCCCTTCTGCATTAACATGTCATGAAGAGGATTAATTTCATCCTTCAGCCCCTGGACATTTCTCAGTCTACCTGCTTTGCTGGGTTGCAGTGACCCTTCAGTGATTATTCATTGACAGGATTTAAAATGTCACCAAGTCTGCTCTCTTCCATGGGGCCCATATTGGTCCATGAAAAATATCCACATATAATTTTCCCATATCTGAAGTCGGAGTTTAGCCAGTTCTCAGTTACATTAGTACCTTGGGGCTTCCATAACAATGTACCACAGATTGGATGGTTTAAACAACAGAAATTCATGCTTCACAATTCTAGAGGTTGTAACTCCCTGATCAATGTGTTGGCACTATATGTTTGTTCTGAGGCCTCTCTCTGGCTTGTAGATGACCATTTTCCCTGTGTCTTCACATGGTCTTTGCCCTTTGTGTTTCTGTGTCCCAATCTCTTTGTACAAGGATACCAATTGTATGGAATTAGGGCCTACTCTAATAATATCATTTAACCTTAATTCCTTCTTTAAGGACCCTATCTCTAAATACAGTCACATTCTAAGAAGCTGGGGGTTAGAACTTCAACATATAAGTTTTAAGATGACACAGTTCAGCCCATAACATCAATATAGGCCAAACTTTCTCTGTCTCTGTCCACTATTCTCTATGGTTAGCCACAGCCTATGCATCATACATTGAAATTTGTCAAGACACTCTAAAAACTAAGATTCTATCTCCTAAAAATACCGAGAGATAGATAGATAGATATTGCAGGTTTTCTGAGCAGTCCTCTGTAATTTCTCCTACTTTACTTGAGGGGACAAAAGAAAAAAATTGCACATCTCAGCAATTTTACCTAAATATATTTTATTTTATGGCCTTCTTTTTCAATTGTCACCCTTTTTACATGTTTGAGGTGGTTATTAGGCCAAGATTTGCAAAACATTTTTTCAAGTCTATCACAAATTTTCTAATAACTCATATTAAAATACACAAACAATTAATTCATTCACTCACATTTAGAGACTTGGCTACGTTGGGGGAAAATAAATTAGATTATAGCAGATACATTTTCTCACTTTTTAGGTATTAAAAAATACAGATTTTCCAAATCTTTCTGTTTTTGCAAGTGATTTGAACAGAAAGAAACAGAGACAGAGAGGCTGACAAAGCCTGTGTCCACAGAGTCCCTAAGATGCCTTGATAAAATTTGCTTTTCCACATCTCACTTTTATCATTGATTCTTAACATTCACAGGGTTTCAAAGCTTACTAAAATGTTAGGATTTTTCTCATCCCTTTTCCTAAACCTTCTAGGAGACAGAAAATCTCTTATTTAAGATTATTTTGTATTGCTGCTGTACATTCTCTTGATAAGCCAGAAAAAGGGAGCAAGTACAGGTCTGAGAGAAAGTAGAACCTACCATGTATGACACATGTGTGCACATGCACACCCCCCCCACACACACAGATACACACACACATCCCACATCAAAAAGAAATTTGCCACTTTAGAGATGATGCTCAATATTTTCTGAAAACTTGGAGAAGAGAAAATATTGAATAGGCAAAAATGATCAGTGATGTTTTGGCAATATTTCTATGTATGCTAGGTATAAAAACTGCCTCAATGGTAAGAATTTGATGTTTTTATTTAACACAGAGTCGCTGGAGGATCCTTAGCTAATAATATATATTTTTGAAATTAGATATATATTCAGAGGACTTTCCATCATCATAAACTTGATATATGAAAAAATAGCATATTAGCTACTTTTTTTGTCTTTTGAGGTCTTTAAATTTAGGGGACTAGTATTTCCTTGCTCTCAAATACATTTGAAAACATAGCCTCTAGAATTAGTAAGCTAAATTATGCTTCCAAATGTGCTCCTATACACAAAACTACAAAGTGGAGCCTATGCTCCATTTCCCTTATGCACTATTTCTCTTCATTCAGATGGAAGATATACTGATCCACCTATCAATATATATTTGGCCTATGAAACTTGAACTTTTTATAATTTGAGAACCATATTCACTAATAAATGGAACATTAATAAAATCTCTTTGTCCTTGTCTTTGTTTTTCCATTCACGTAGTTTTAAAAAATACTTTTTAAAAATTATTAATTTGATCCAAATTAATCCCATTATAGGTCAATGCTTTGTAAGTATTATGTAACATAAATTACCTTTTCCCATAACCAACTATTTCATAAAGTTCAGATGTTTCTCTTCTACTCTTGTTACTCTGTCATATCCAATTTGAAAAGAATCAGCAGTTTTACAACATATGTTGTGTCAGAGTGCACATTAGAAAATGATTAACTCAGTTGAACCTATGGAGAAGGAAAAAAAGAATGAACAATTCTACTATGGTTATAATATATGAATTAATATATTTACCTCAAAAAAGTGTATAAAATCTGTATGATATTAAAAACTGAATTACTTCCTTTCCAAAATAAGGATCAAGACACAACAGAGTTGATAGATTTATACAGCAGTAATGTCAAGCATTTTCTGCCATTTTTAGATGGTGAGAATAGCATCACCCAGCATCTGTGTTGTTCAGTGGATGCCTCCTAGCAATGTGTTAAATAGATCTCCTCCTATATTTCAAACACTCAAACCTAGGTGCTGATATGTTTTCCTGAGATAAGAGAAAGATATATTTACCCATTAATGAAGGGAATTTCAGAAACCCAATTTCACCAACTCTTACCTCATCATTCATTTTCTTCTTTTTCTGCCTGACTTCTCAGAATAATGAGAAAGGTGACTGAGAAATCTGGAATATGAATGTGAATAAGCATCAAAGATATGATAAATCTAAAATAGTTGCTGTTTTTTCAAGTAGTGTCACCCTGCTTTCTATTTCTATTGTGTTCCTTGATACTGTGTAGAAAATGTAAAAAATATACAGCCCTATTTCCTGTCTTTTCCTCCTCCAAAAAAAATTAATATAGTGTGTATTGTGAATGACCGCATTCACATTAAAGTAATAACGCTTGAATTTACAAAACCATTTATATAAATTGATTAAGGATTTAGCATGCTACACCCATTTTTGGACTCTCATGTTGCCCAAACTTTAATTCTTAAAATTGATGATAATAAAATCATATCCATATGTCCCAAGACTCACCAGTCTTGACTATTGAATGAGGTCAATTTTATTATACATGAATCAATTATAGGAATAAGGATTGATACCAACCTGAATTTAGGCAGCTAGACCCATCAAAATGTCTTAACTGAGAGATACCAAAGAGTGACACATAAGAGCCCTAAAAGGTTTAGCAACTAACTTGTCAGAGAAAGACTTTGAAAAAGCAACCAATGCTATGCTAAGGGGAAAATTTAGAGTGAAAATATTTCAAACAAATATTTTTAACAGAAATTTCAAAGTTGTAGACCTCCTTCCTCTATTGCAAACATCATCTTTCCTCTACAACTCTTCTTTGGCTAAAATGTATAATCCAGCCCTGGGTCAGCCCTTTGATCCCTGGTGAAGACAGAGTATGAGATCTAAGATCGAGGGCAAATCACCTCTAAACTGAGGACACTCCTCCCTTTACTTCTGACTTCTCTCCACCACTCTTCTTCTCATGCTTTTAACTCAGGTGATTTGGAGTTATAGTCTGGCTGCTGTTCCTTTGTGGCAAAATCAGTTATCAAATATCTTTTGACATTTTCCTTCTACCATATTCTGTCTTCTTTTGTCCAAGATACTTGGTGAAGTCTCACTGATGAGTCTGTTCATCCCTTTCATAGTCCACAGGGACCCTGAGCTTTTTAGCTCAGGGTCCCTGTGGACTATGAAAGCACATAAAGTGCTTTATGTGGTTCCCACAAGAGTGGTCAAGAAGGCCCTGGTCCCCAACTTTAAGCCACTGTTTGTCACCTAGGACTTGAAAATATTCTCCCTCCACCTAGAGTCTTACCATGTCTCTATGAAAAAAGAACCCACTAGTTTCTGGTTCTTTCACTTGTATCCATAGAGATCCAACCTGCTCACAGGACTCTTGAAATAGACAAAGTTCCAGCTTTTAACATTCTCCCCTAAGGTTCTCATTATTGTCTCTTTCCTAGTTAAAAAAAAATTTTTTTTAGTCATATTTACAGCTGTAACCTAAACAAAAAAGGGGTGGATTAAATGAAAACAGTATCCCCACTAAGAATACCTGTGTGTTGAATCATTTCATTTTTCAGATCCACTCTTCACCCTTCTTCATCTTGCTCTGTGCCCCTGAGGGTACCCTTTGTGGATTTCATCAACAGATTGCCTTTTCTTCCAGGTTGAATTGGTTGGTGAGAAGCATGAGGGAAAGTGAGGTCAGATTATCCATCCTACTGAATAGCTCCTGGATCAATCTCAGCAGTCAACAATGTTCCTCTGTCAAAGACCACAGCTTCTATCTACTATCAGGTGGCCCTCTCCTATGATTTTAGGTTTCTTGGATTTCCAAGCAATGACTCCTTCTTGGCTTCAAGATTAGAGGTTACAACGGTTCCTCACTTACCAATCCTAGGGCTCTTTGCCAACTCTGGTCTGTTTCCTTTGTGACCTCTCCTCAATCATCTCATTTGGATGTGGAATCTGCTTCAACATTCTCACTCAATCTGCTCTCTATAATAGTAAACCTAATATGCCCTGTGATAGCACTTTAAAAAGAAAAGATATAAAAACATCTAAATCAAAACGTTGTGATGTCCCTCCACCTACACAGCTAAGGATTTTCAGCCTGGGTCCTCTTACCTTCTTCCTCTATTCTCTTGATTCTCTTCATATCCTGAAACATTGTGACTTAGATAATAAGGGAAATGTTAACTAGCTTAAATTAGTGAGCCTTTTATTTATATGTAAGTCATTTAGTAATATAAAATAAATCATTTTAAATAATAAATCAAAACGTTGGGTGTGGTGGCTCACACCTCTAATCCCAGCATTTTGGGAGGCCAAGGCAGTTGGATCACCTGAGGTCAGGAGTTCGAGACCAGCTTGGCCAACATAGTGAAACCTCATCTCTACTAAAAAAATAAAATAAAATAAAATAAAAACCAAAAATTAGCTGGTGTGGTGGTGTGTGACTATAGTCCCAGCTACTCGGGAGGCTGAGGCAGGAAAATCACTTGAATCCAGGTGGAGGAGGTTGCAGTGAGCCAAGATCATGCCACTAGATCATGCACCCCAGCCTGGGCAACAGAGCAAGACTCCATCTTCAAACAATAATAATAATAAATCAGAGAATTTTTTCTATATGATGAGAGCTTGCTTTATGTTCAAAAGTCAAAAGAACAGTTATGTAGAAAGTATTGCAAATAGAAAGTTCCTTTAACCCAGTTTCTTCTTGCATTATGGAGATCACATAGTCGATGACTATTCCCACCAGGAACATTTCTCTGAAGTAATAGTCATTCTTTGATAAGTGAAGGCCAAGTCACAATCACAAAAAGGCCACTACAAACCATTGCTTCCCACTACCAGAGAATTTCCAAGAAAGTGTAATTCCCAGGCATCCCACTAGATTTAAAACAGTACTTCAGAAGTCCACTTACTTAACATATGCTAAAACGGGCCACCTTCATTCACACCACTCCACTACTCCTCAGCTTAACTCTCCAAGAATTCCTTTATATAAAAACCAGTTTTCCCAGATTTTAAATAGCAGTTTATAGGTTAGGGAATAAGAGCACTTGAATAATAAAAGATATATAAGTAGATAGTTTTCAAAATTTATTCATAATACTATCCTTACAAACATAAATTGTTAAAATATTGTATTTGTGGTCACACTGTTCATACAGTTTTTTTCCTGTATTTTTATAAATATTATGTCAAAAGCATTTGCTCTGTTTCAAAGCATATGTCTTTGAAATAATTTTTTTCATGCTGTACCATATTTTTTACAAAATTACATGATAAATACTATAATGTGCTGAGAGATTCCCTGTTGTTGGGTATTTAGAAGTTTTCTAGTTTTTAGTTATATTTTGGATTCTTTTATAATGAACTTCTCAAAAGCATAATTCCTATGTGTTAGGAATTATAATTATGGATAATTATTAAACCCTTGACTTTTATTACTAAAATAGATTGCAAAATCATGCTTTACATTCCCCCCAAGAATTAGAAGAGAAGTCTGTTTTCCCACACTCTGATCTATTTCTTAATCCTAAAGGGAACTACATCTTAGAGAGTTTACGCAGTAAATATCCAATGCAGAGATAGTATGTACATTGGATATTAGTTTAATTTCATAGCCTTTGTATTGTGAGACTTTAAAAAATATTGTGCATATATTCTACATTGAAGGTTAGTCTATTTCATTTATGTTTTAAAATTATGAATTTTTAAAATCTGTTTTGTATCTTGAATATGTATCATCTTCTCTGAATATTGTAATTCTCTACCATGAACATAAATTAATAATGTTTTGATTATCTTGAGAAAACAATTAACTTCTTTGGAAATAATACATTTTATCTCCATGTATATTACTAATTTTTGGAAAAAAAATACGGGAAATATTTTAGTTCATTTAAAACATTATAAAATCTGTCCATTTTAAAGTACTCAGAAAGTCCTTAAAATATAGCAATGCAGAAAGTAAATCGTACTTCAGTTGCCATCTCTACTTCCATTTTCATTAGTTTTACTTCTTTTTTTTTTTAATTGTACTTTAAGTTCTAGGGTACATGTGCACAATATGCAGATTTGTTACATATGTATACCTGTGCCATGTTGGTGTGTTGCACCCATCAACTCATCAGCACCCATCAACTCGTCATTTACATCAGGTATAACTCCCAATGCCATCCCTCCCTTCAACCCCCTCCCCATAATAGGCCCCGGTGTGTGATGTTCCCCTTCCTGAGTCCAAGTGATCTCATTGTTCAATTCCCACCTGTGAGTGAGAACATGCGATGTTTGGTTTTCTGTTCTTGTGATAGTTTGCTGAGAATGATGGTTTCCAGTTGCATCTATGTACCTACAAAGGACACAAACTCATCCTTTTTTATGGCTGCATAGTATTCCATGGTGTATATGTGCCATATTTTCTTAATCCAGTCTGTCACTGATGGACATTTGGGTTGATTCCAAGTCTTTGCTATTGTGAATAGTGCCGCAATAAACATACGTGTGCATGTGTCT
>NW_012103543.1:3280909-3304808 GCF_000951045.1 Mandrillus leucophaeus
ATGGACATTTGGGTTGATTCCAAGTCTTTGCTATTGTGAATAGTGCCGCAATAAACATACGTGTGCATGTGTCTTTATAGCAGCATGATTTATATTCCTTTGGGTATATGCCCAGTAATGGGATAGCTGGGTTCTAAAAGTTGAAATATACAAAAGAAATTGGTAGCATTTTACCTTTATAACTTTAAGACACTCACTCAAACTATTCTGTAAAACAATTGGCACTTTCTGACCTTCTCGTTGTTCTTCTCATATCCAGGACATCCAAGTACGTTGCAAGATGTTACGGGAAACTGCTCCCTAAATGTGTGTGATACATGATGTTTGCCTTTACTCCTCTAATGACGGTTGAAAGTTCAGATCACTGCTTTCCTTTCAAAGGACAGAGCAATGGAAAAATTTACAAGTGTATTCCTTACAACAGAATCGTTTCCAAAGTCATGTTTACATTTACTTATGTTGCCCAATCAGACCAATATTCTAATACGCCAAGTCCAAATCAGGACTCTCCTGATGAGGAAAAGTTGTTTTTCTGTTCACATATGAGAAGAATGAATTGTAGGAGAATGTGAGTTACCATTGCCCAGGGCAGAAATATGGTTTCTAGAGATTCCTGTTTAACTTCCCTGCTCAATATTTAGCGGTACACTGGGAAGTCAAAGCCAGCAATTCAAGGAGCCAGCTGGCAATGTAGAGAACAATTTGGCCTTGAAATTTGACCCTGTATGAAGATGAAATGAAATGACTGTGTAAGCTCCTTAAAAAATATAAAAGTGTTATAGACAAATGGAAGGTATTATTACTTAGGTCAGATTAAATTTGTGGACAAAAACACCTCTTTTTCTTGCATTCTCTGGGCAGTGTTAGTAGTATAGTTGGGCTATGATGTGGAACTTTCATAGGCTTTAAGATAATTCCTGGAGAAGAGTAAGCCCAGTGGCCTTTTTATTCTTTTAGAGGGCAAACAAGAGATATAAAATAAAAGGTAGGCTCCAGAAACAACAGTTACACAGGACTAAACAAATAATCTAAAACTTGAAGGTCACAAATTTATGTTTTTGTTTTAGACAGAAATTTACTTTTCTAGAAAGATAGATGTAGAGATAGCTTTAGGAGGGAACCTAAGTGTGTCATTTACATGCGTCATTCCTCAGTGTATTCTCAAGCCCTAAAGAAGGGCCTGGCACAAAGGATGTTCTTTTGAGTTAGTGAATAAAAATTTGGCATGCATTTTGTCCAAACGGTCTCTAATTACCAGATCTCCTCAACAGAGTACTCTTGACATTGTTTCCCCACTATCTTAAAGCAGAACCACAGAATACAAGAACAAGTTAGCTGATAGCCTGGATTACGATAATACACCCTGCCACTGACCTCAAAATGATGTTCCTATTAATCTAAAGAGATTTCTTCTCTCTGACACTCTTAAGCTCATATAACCAAGTTCAAATCCATCTATCTTGTCATGATACCTCAAAGGATCAATATTTTTCAGTTTATAAAATACTTCCCTTGCTAAGCTAAGTTTATGGTAGCTATCCATATCACATATTACCTTCCTATACATATTCTCTTACCTATTATCTCTGATACTGTCCTTGGTTTTTGCCCTAGTAAGTACTAAAGCAGCTCAGTGAAGCTGGTTTGTTGTCTGTTGATTGCAGACAGGACATTTTGGGTTTACACTTCTACTGAATCATCCAGACACTGGCGATAGATAGCAAAAAGCAAAGCTGAAATATGAAACAAGTGCATGCCCACTCTGGTAGTTCCTCTGGAGGCCATCTACTGGAAGTCAAAATTTCTGTGCATTTGATACCTGTGCAGTTAACCGATCAATGAGGACTCTGATTCTACAAGACTGTTGGGTGCATGGATGAGGCACCCAGTTTTCCTTTTGTCTCTATCACCCATGGCTCCTGCATGGGGTTTCCACTAGCAAATCACTGATCTAGCTTACTGACATCATTGGTTTCCTAAGGATGCTGCAGTAAATTGCCACAAACGTGGAAGCTTAAAACCACAGAAATTTATCCTTTCATAGTTCCGGCCATCAGAAATTCAAAATTAGTGTCAGCAGGGCCATACTGTCTCTGAAGACTCTCAGACAGAATCTTTCCCTGTTTCTGGTGGCTCCAGGCATTCTTTGGCTCATTGCTGCATCACTCCAGTCTGCTGCAGTCTTCACCGTACCTTCTACTCTGTCTCCTCCTTTTCTACAGAAATATTTGCCATTGGATTTAGAGACCACCCCATCCAAGATTATCTCATCACAAGATACTTAACTTAATTATATCTACAAAGATACTTTTTCCAAATGAAAGTTTCTGGGGTGTAGATATATCTTTTAAGAAGATCACAATTCACTACTCACTATACTGATAAATAAAGGTTGACTAATATTCAAGATTCCCACTGTCCCCCTCATGTACAACTACTCTGTTTCCCAACTTTTGCCCACCTTTAGCAAA
Source organism: Mandrillus leucophaeus (assembly GCF_000951045.1). Taxonomy (NCBI): domain Eukaryota; kingdom Metazoa; phylum Chordata; class Mammalia; order Primates; family Cercopithecidae; genus Mandrillus; species Mandrillus leucophaeus. The sequence goes on from NW_012103543.1 coordinate 3,283,381, forward strand.
AACTCCTCTCTGTGTTCTTCCCTCACCATAGCTCTTGTTGAAAGTCTCGGTGGAGCATTACATCTGGAGTCCGAATGGTAAGCAACTAAAAACTAGCCCTTAAGAAACACAGATCTTAATTGTAAAATGAATTTTTGTAATTCCTCTCCTTTGAGGAGAGGGTGGTGAACTTTCCAATCATTCTATGACTGAATAGCTCCTCTTGAGTAATGAAAAAGTCAAAATAGGCCAAAATCTGGTGATATTGAACACATTCACCTATTCTGTAAACCTTGAACAACTAGAGTCTGCTAAATGTACACACAAAAACTAAGCATACACTTTCTATATTTAAGTATTTAACTATGTAAGAAGAAAGTATTTAGAAATTAAACAATTACAAAACAGCTAAATAGATATCTTTCAAATTTTGGCTTTAATTGAATCTGACAGATTATTATGTTCTGAAACTAAATGACCACTGGTGAGACAAATGTGATTGCTGGCTACTGGATGTGTTCTGAGATGTGTTGACAAAAAGAGTCAAACTCTGTAAAATATTTGAAGAGATTTATTCTGAGCCAAATATGAGTGATCAAGGCCCGTGACACAGCCCTCAGGAGGTTCTGAGAACACGTGACGAAGGTGGTCAGGCTGCAGCTTGGTTTTATACATTTCAGGGAGATGTGAGACTTCAATCAAATGCATTTAAGAAATACATTGGTTTGGTTTAGAAGGATGGGATGGCTTGAAGTGGGGGGTGCAGTGTGTGTGGTGCTCTCAGGTTATAGGTAGATTTAAAAATTTTCTGATTGACAATGGGTTGAGTTTATCTAAAGACCTGGGATCAATAGAAATAAAATGACTGGATTAAGATAAAGGATTGTGGAGTCTGAAGTTCTCATTGTGTGGAGACGGAAGCCTTCAAGTAGCAGGCTTTAGAGAGAATAGACTATAAATGCTTCTTTTCAGATTTAAGATCTGTTGATATTAATGCCAGGGAGGTATACTGGGGCATGTGTCACCTCTGCTTCTGGTCATGGCCTGAACCAGTCTTTCAGGTTCAATTTTAAGAGTGCCCTGGCTGAGGAGGAAGTTCATTCAGATGGTTGGGGGCCTTAGAACTGTATTTTTGGTTTACAGCTGTGTGTTGTAGGATTGTGCCACTATTTTGTTCACCCAAGTGACTGACTGACTGACCTTTTTCCAATATTGGGCTGAATTGGCATTTCTACTCTTTAGACAAACTCTGTTTCTTTCTCCTTATTAGAATAATGAAAGAGGTACTATTGAGTGCTAATACAACTTTTAAAATGCAACGATAACACCAAAACCAATGCAGGACTGTAAACTCTTAAGCAATTAAGTAAATTATACAATTAATCTCCAAAACAAATCCATCCACACTTACTGGCTTCAAGTTTGGGATGGAGATTCTGTATGCTTACACCTTTTGGGTTGAAATGAGGATGCTGACGTCTGGAAATTTAACTCAACACCAAGGTGTCTAGGGAATTACTTTTTTACATGTAAAAAGTCTTGCTTTAGTCTGAGAATTAGGTACTGAGATGAATTTTCCTCTGGCTGAATTTCAAGCAAATCAGGTAATATGTGTTGTTTATTAGAGGGAGAAAAGGGATAGCCATAAAGTCATATCACTCAATTTTTCCAACTAGCTCTAATACCGGTCCTGTGAGCTATAAGGGACACTTTTTAACTGTTTCTCAACAACTACTTTTAGATTGCAGACTGATGAAAATATATTGTTCTTCACTACATCATTGTTATTCAAGTAGAACACAGATTGTTATATATGGAAACTACTGTCCCTATAGAAAATGTAAACAGGGTCATTGTTATTCAAGTAGGACAGAGATTGTTATGTATGCAAACTTTTGTCCCTATAGAAAAGGAAGAGACACAGAGTGGAAGGTTATATTGAAGACTGAGTCAGATGGTAGTGATGAGACATGAGCCAAGGAACACCTGCAGCCACCACCAGAAACAGGGAAAGATTCTCCTTGAGAGCCTTCAGAGAGGAAGAATGCAGTTTTATGCTTAGTCTCAAACACATAAAGTAGATAGGAATACTGTGGTTCTGCAAGTGTCTAGAATAGTCAAGTAAAGAATGTGTGGGTCTCAATACTCTAATGTATTATAGTGTTATGCATTGAATTGTGTCCCTCCAAAATTTGAATGTTGAAGCCCCCACCACTAATGTGACTGTGTTTGGAGAGAGGGCCTTTATGGAAGTAATTAAGGTTCAGTGAGGTTATATGAATGGGCCCCTAACAGGATATATAACTTGTGTCCTCATGAAAAAGAAGCGACATCGCAGCTTGCTAACTCTCTGAGCAAGCACAGAGGAAAGGCCATATGAGGACACATCAAGAAGGTGGCCATCTACAAGGCAGGAAGACAGTCCTCACCAGAAACCAAATTCACCAGCACCTTGATCATGCTCTTCTGCCCTCCAAAACAGTGAGAAAAGAAATATCTATTGTTTGAGTTACCCAATCTGTGGTACTTTGTTATGGCAGCCTGAGCTGACTAATACACATGACAAAGTGTCATTGGTCTCTATTATTCCACATAATAACCCTACTCTGCACTTTGCTGTCCAGCTTTAGCTATCACTGTTACCTGTGGAAGTTATCCAAGTTACCAGCTGCAATTCTGCATGGGGTCTGCAGCAACCTCAACTATTGCTTCCTCAGAATAAAGAATTCAACTGAGGGTCATAAGGCAGAAGAAGAGACCCAGGCAAGCTTTAGAGCAGGAATGGAAGTTTATTAAAAAGCTTTAGAGTAGGAAAGAAAGAAAGGAAAGTACACTTGGAAGAGGCCCAAGCAAGTATCTTGGAAGTCAAGTGCAACATCTGACCTTTGACTTAGGGTTTTATATGTTGGCATGCTTCTGGGGTCCTGCATCCCTTTTGCTTGATTCTTCCTTCAGGGTGACTTGCCCACATGCATGGTGGCCTGCTAGCACTTGGGATGTGAGCATGTGCAGTGTATTTACTGAAGTCATATGCATGCTCACCTGAGGCATTCTTCCCTTTCCTAGCGGAATGCCCCTGGAAGGTCATACTCTGCCATTTTTGCCTCTTAGTATGCATGCTTGAGCTCACTCGCCCAATTCTTAAAAGGTGCTGATTATCAATTACAGGTGTTTTTATCTATTGGGAAACTACCTTTCCCTGGGACTGTCTTGAAACCAATTATTATTTTAGAGAGGCAGTGTGACAACTGCCTGACCATCACCTGGTGGTCAGCTGACATTCCCGGTGGGTGAGGGGAGCGCTCTCCTGCCCCACTCATGCATGGTTAGCTACCTACTGTAACAGTAACTGTAACGTCAAAGTTTGACAGAAATGGTTTCATCTGTGACTTGGCTGAGACATCGTCAAAGCATTCTGTTTTGCAAAGTATGGGAAATTATTTTAGGTTTAATCAAGTTCTTAAAGGACAAAAGTTGGCATCACAAAAACTCCCATCACCACTGGCACTAATTAGTCTTCTTCCTGACAGCTGAAGTAGATATGACTAGGACTGAATATTAAGCCAAGATGGAATAAATCACTTTCTCCCTTAGAGTTTATCTTTCTTTCCCATGGTTGAGATATTTCTCCCTAGAAGTCAATGGAAACTTGTACTTTGCCATTCTGGTTTTCTGATCAGTTATTTTACTATTTTGTCATTATGACATATTCCACACAACAAAAGGGTAGAAACAAAAAAGCAACTTATGACTCCTCCAAAAAGTGATACACAACAGTAGTATATTTTGAAAACACCTGAGTAATATAAAACCTTTTGTTCACATTAGAAATGATGCACACAGTGTTCATTCCTATATTTCTGAAATGAGTTTTTTAAAATGTACTAAAATGGCATGTACTAAAATGTACTTAATTTATTTCAAAATGTAGAAGAAAGTGTTCATTAAATCCATAAATCATTGAAAATTCAAATTGGTTGACCATCAGGTGAGTCTCTTCTTTTTATTTAGCTTACTTAGCACTTCTACTTTGTACTTTGAATTTGCAAAGTGCTTATCAGCCTTATTAGTTAACCCTTGTAATGTGCCCATGAAGTAGATGGATGGCAAGCATTAGCGTGACATACATTAGTGTAGTCCTTTGAGAGATGCTATCAATGAAGCACAGGGAGGTTAAATGATTGCTACACAATTGCCCATCAAGCCCAAAGAAAAAAGTCTTGGTCTCAATTTCCTACCTTCTAACCCTTAGCAATAACAAGGGTAAAACTAAACATAAGATCATCCACAAGCATCTAATGTGTAGTCCCCTTTAAAAATGAAGGCTCTCAAATGCATTTTCTTAGGGTACTGAAAATCTATCCATTGAACAAGTATATTAGATATATATTTCTTTGTCACTTCCCTATTTAAGATGGGATCATCTTAAAAGGCTGTGACATAAATTGTTGTGGAAAAGATCGATTAGTTTAAAAGCTTTTTCCTTTTAACAGATCAGATAGTCATTATATTTCACCCTTTTGTGTGTGATTTTCATTGAGCCATTTTAATCATTTATTCATCTGAAGAAATTTCACCAAAAACCAGGACGTTCTACAAATCATTTATCAGTTCTGGCTTTCTGTGCTAATCACTGAGTTTGAACTTCTGGGAATTGGGGACAACTGCCTGACTCTAGAATCCATATCTTCAGAAGCAGATTTTCTTGAAGAACTCTTCAATTCTCCTCATGGGTGAGGCTCACTACTTCATTTATAATCCTTTATCTCATTTGAGAACATCATTAGGAAATGTTTATGAGATGTCAAAGAGGGCTATGTTTTGAACCCAAAGGTAAAGGGAAGATATTGCAGTCAGCTCGATGGGAAGAAGCCTAACTATTGCCTTTTTTTGGATGAATCAATCTTTTAATTTCCCTTCTTTCACCAGTATTTGGCTCCTTTGTTATTTCACAACTGCATGTCACCTTTAGTTGGAAATGAACACAGAGAAAAAAAAGCATTCAAGGTAAATTCATATTATTCCATTGGCTCTTTTGTTATATAAATGAAAAACTGGCATAAAAGTTAAAACTATTAAGATAAAAGGAAATTCACAGATATAAATTATTCCACTACTTGGACCCCATGCTAGAAATGCTAGAAATTTCTAGCATTTTGAAATAGCATCATAAAATAGTGACTGATATTTGTAATAATATTTGCATTTTATAAAATACTCCCATTTTAAAATTTAACTCGATACTTATATTAAGTTTGAGAAGCTGTTATTATATATTATCAATTCTAGATGACAGCTCTAAAAAAAATAAAGTTCAAAGAACCTGAGACATGTTAAAGTCACACGGATGATATAAGTTATAGAGCCAAGACATGAACCTCTTGACACCAAATCCAAACAAATTATCTTTATAATTTCCTCTCACTATTTTATGCTATGGTTCTAATAGTCAAGCGTATTCACGCACATATATTGTATCTTGAAATATCTGTGTTATCACCCAGTTGTACCTAAAATGACAAATACAAAAGTCGTGGCTGAGACAATACCAACATAGATCTTGACAAACATTTGTTATATTAACCCATATTAACCCACAGATATAGGCCCAAATATCATTTTCAATAAGCCGTTAGAGATTTTTTGACATCTTATCTGCAATTAACCAAGTGGGTGGTTTCCAAATGAAAATTGATCCAGAAATACTTCATGTGATTATTGCATAAGAGCAAAAAATTACTTTTAAATGTTCCAGAGAATAAGTACTTAAGTGTTAATTTAGTACCTGTCTATGTGTCCAGCAATTGCTACATCATCTAAAAAATATTTTCAGTACTTTATGTATCTCTCTTATGGGCTATTAACGAGAGTTAATGTGCCCTGAGAAAGACCCATCCCATGGTAAACAGTTTCTGCCCACTTCATGAAATCATGTTGCCTACAGAATCAAGTCAAATCCTCTTACCCTGACATTCAAGGCCCATCAAGATGGGTCCCAATTTCCTCTCCAGCTTTCCCCTAACTAATCATATTCATAAATCTACTTTTATTGCTAAACTCATCTCCTGTCCCTTCTTTAGATTTGCAGTGTGTTCTTTTACATGCGTACTTAAAATATCTTATCCTTCTCTCCTGTCTATCCAATGCTTATTCACTTGTTACTATCCAAATCAAGACAGAGTTCCTCTAAAATATCTCTTTACTATTATTTCAACTGTAATACATGTAATGTCAATTTGAAATGTAAAAGGCACTGCTATTCTTGCATCATATACAGATTTTTAAATCTCTGACATCATTCTACTTTCACAATTTCATTTTTTAAGTGGATCAATATAATCAAACATAATGTTTGCTAACAATCACTAAATGTTAGGGTCAGACACCGGCTAAACACTTCAAATACATGTCCTCACTCAGAACGACAATGCAGAAATTGCTACTATTATTGTTATTATTTCAAAACTGAGCAACCCGGGGCCTAGAAAGGTTTAGTTACATGACTACTGTTACAATGGGGAGACAATTGACAAAACAAGAATTTGAAATTAGGTATTTCTGATCCTAGAACCCAATGTTATCTTACTTCACTATCTCTATCAAGGATCACCAGTAAGGATGCAAGTTATGAATTAAAATAATTTATATCCTTAATGCGATGATGTATTCTGTATTAAATCCCGGAACAGAAAATAACATTATTTAAAAACCTGTCAATGAAAATAAAGTCTGTGGTTTAGTTAATAGTAGCAAATCAAGTTAATTTCTTAGTTTCGACCAATGCTCCATTGTTATAAATGATATTCGTATTGGGGAATCTGGATATAAAAAGTGTCTCTGTACTGTCTTTGAAACATATCTGTAAATCTAAATGTGTTTCAAAATTTTTTAAAGTTTTAAAAATTCATATGAATAATTTATATCTGCTCATAATTAATGTTCTATTTATAGTTTCTCAGTCATCTAATTTTCTCTTCTTTCATAGCCTCAAAATAGTGTATTTACCTGTTTAACAGAATTTGCCTTGTTACTTATATTTGTGTGTGCATGCATATGTGTATGTGTGTGTGTGAGAGAGAGAGAGAGAGAGAGATTCTTGATTTTTTCCATAAGCTTTTGCTAAAGTATCATATATAATGAAAGTGTAAATGAAATTTGTTAAATTAATTTCAATTTGAGTTGATAATTTTGAGGTGATTTTTGGAGTTGTGATCAAGTTTCACATAGTCATCCTCCTTCCCTCCACTTTAATTTTCGCCACATGTATATAGCAAGATGACCATTAAGACTGATAACTATAGTTTGTGGTTGTTAAATAAAAAAGCTAAGGCATATGATCTCAAAACTATGGCACATGACACTGCTATAAAAATTCGCCCCCAGATGGTGGTTTTAGAGACATTTTGGAGAATGAAACCCAGTATTATGTAATATCCGTCACCCAAGAAATGTAGATTTTGAATTCAGAAAATAACAACGGATGTTTCTTTCCAAATGCAAAATCATAATCTGATGTGTTTCCTTTCTGTTTTTTGTTTCAAAAATTTATTCATCCATGCATGGAAGTCTAAAATCTTTTCAAAAACAATTTTATTTTTTTCTTAGCCTGAAGAAGGGAAGAATTTCTAAAAATAATAATAATGATAATACTGAAAATAAACCAACAACTTTCTTTTGATGGTTAAAATTTCCCTGAAAACCAAATAATCTTATCATATAAGATGTCAGGACAATATATGTGACTTCATAAAGGCAAAAACCTTTTCTGGTCCCAGACTCCAGGCTCAGCTCTCAAGGAAGCGTGTCTGCCAGTGCATGCCTTGTTCCAATGAGTAAAGAAAGTGACAAGGGATGATGACAAATCTGTGTCTCCTACCCTAAGGGCTCAACCCTTCTTGAGCTCGAAGGTAGTTTTAAAAATTAACCCTCCAGCGTTACTGTGCCTTTTCTCATTGGTAAATGTAACAAATCAGCGACAGTTGAATTAGAGTTCTTTGCCCTTGACACCTCAAAGTACTGCTTAGCCCAGTGAGTTAGCGGGATATTGCAATGGCACATTACAGCATCCTGATTTCCGAACACTTTCATACTTAAGAACAGACTGACAGGACACTTTAAGTCATCAACCAGGGAAGATTTCTCCACTTGTGCCTTGAAAATGGGAATAAATGCCCAAATCTATACCATTGTGCTTCCTTTGCTATCTATCTTGTCAAAATGAAAATCGACGTGGGAATCAAGTCAAATGTGCTTCAGCAGATTAGAGAAAAATAATGTATATTTTTCCTCTTGAGTCACTCAGAGCAACTATCATTTCCTGCTGTGCTAATTTGTCTTGGGCAAGTGGTTATCAAGGTGAAACTTTGAAAGTCCTATATATGAGAAGCCAGTGCTACATAGGGTGAAATAAACACAGAAAGAACAAAGTGTGGATAATAGAATTATAGAACAACTGTAAGTTGCATTTTTTTTTTATTTTCAAGAGAATATAGTGTTCCCTTGAAAACTATTAGAAATAATTAAAAGAGAAGCTGTAAAATTATAAGTAAAATATTTTTCTAATAAAAAATAAAGGAAGCTGTTTGGTTATTTCTGTTTTTCATTCTGTGTGTTTTCTGTTATTTGATCTCAATTTATCCTGAGGCTCCCCTGTGTAAGGTCAGGGAAGCAGGGTTGCCCAGGAGAGGTGGGAAAGGCCTATGGAAAAAAAAGAAAGAAAGAGATAACTGATGGATAAAACTTGGACTATTTGAAGAATGAATTCTGGTCAGTGTCAAAAGCCAAATGTGATTCACTGTATAAACCACTCATTCATCACCCTGCCTACATGTTTGCTTTCTCTGCTAACACTATTATATTCCCTTTAGTGCACCCCTACCACCATGATAATTTACTCACCTCTGTACAGATCCATATTCTTTTTCAAGGAAATGACATGCTGCCCTCATTTCTAAGTCTAGATGTAATCTTTTTAAAGAAGAGACACTGGGATATTCAAAGCAAAGAACAGATAATTCTTAATAATGTTTTGCCTTCATGAGATCACTTTTTGAAATCCGTCAAGGCAACCTACATTGAAGACCCCAAATATTACAATGTCTCTATCCCCATCCTTGGGACTCACCAGCCAGTCAGGTTGTCTAAGAATATCTCATTGCTGCAGAACTCACTGTCCAAGCTACTGTTAGCAGAGAGGAAACAGGGAGAAAAGTAACCCAGGTGACTGTCTGCAAATGGGCACAGATTAACTGTTCTTTGTCTAGAATCCTGGTGGAATACTGAAGAGCTGCGGAAAGTCGTTTTCAGACACAACATTGAGAACAGAGCTGAAAGATGATACATGTGTGTCCATGAATTGCAATGAGTGTCACACACGTGGAAGAACCATCATGGAAATTAATTTGGCCTAAAATTGTATCCAAAGGAATAGTTTTAGGCAAGCTTCAGCATGTTCCTGCAGCTGACAATTTGTTTAATTAAGAAGGTTATAAACCATTTGGTTGAAATGGACAAAATTCTATGAGATTGTGGAGCATATTCATAGTCACAGGTTTATCTTCTCTCCTTGTATTCAACTGAGGATACTAATTCAATTCTTTCACAAAGCAATAGATTTTATTGTGGACAACGTTGGTTTCCTTCCAGGAATCAATTCCCATTTTAAAAGGAGGCCTAAAGTGTCTGGGCCTCAGCCAGATGTTTCTACGAGGAGAATGATTAAAATTATTGCTAATTCCATGGTGAGTATTTTTCTCACCATTCTCATATTCCACCTTCAAGAGTCGAAATGAACCATACTCTGGATTACATATTTCTGCCAAGGTTATTTTAATTTGTTTTAGTCTAAAATAAATTTTATGAATGTAAAAAGAATTTAGAGGAAGCACAAGTTTGATATGGACATATATACAACATTGAGACCAAGACAAATGATATTGATCTATGGAAAGATAAATGTATACTCTGAAATTATGACCATTCCTATTAAATTAAAATTCTTTAAAGAAGTTGTAATCACTAAGAATCACTTTGAAATTTTTTTGCAGTTAATCATACAGATGCTCCTTGCCTTATGATGTGGTTATATCCTGATAAACCCATCATAAGTTGAAAATATTGTAAGTCCATAACACCTTGAGTCCACGTAATCTATTAAACATTACAGTTTATCCTAGTCTACCTTAAACGTTCTCAGAACACTTGTGTTAGCCTTAGTTGGGCAAAATCATCTGGCATCACAGAATACTGCAAAGCATCTGTTGTTTGCCCTTACAATTATGCGGCTGATTGGGAGCTGTGCCCCAGTGCCGCTGCCTGCATCATGAAAGAGTATTGCACCGTGTAACACTAGCCCAGAAAAAGATCAAACTTCAGAATTCGAAATATGGTTGCTACTTAATGCATATGGCTTTCACACCATCATAAAGTCAAAAAATCCTAAGTGGAACTATTCTATATTGGCGACCATCTGTATTTTTAAGTCTTTACTTTTACAATATTTTAATCTGTATGTTTATGATACTAACCCACAGCATCTGCATTTTAGAAAAGGGCAGTAAAAGTGAAATGACTGGTTTCCTGTGAGAACCCAACTCTTATGAGTAACACACATATGTCAGCACCAAAACTTCAAATTCTAGAATTTATGGACAATATAAGACTTTCCATTAGTCTGTGATTTGGCCACAGGTTTGCCTGTCTGGTCATTTTTTTATTTCCATTACTGTGTAATACTTACAAAGATCACTGATCTTTCTATTGAAGACTGCTCAAAATCAAGATACTAAAATGTAAGCATCTGTTACAACTCTTTTGACATTTGTATTACTATTGCATTTGCTACTTAAATTTCAGTCTTTAAATACTATTATATAAATCTATGCAAGGCAAGCAAGTTAGGAGGTATGATTATGCTTTGTAATTATTTTCCAGAGAAAAGCACTAAAGAGATTTCACTGTCTGTGGTGCATACTGTCATAAAAGTGGTTTGGAAATCAAGTTGGCCTCAAGTAGGAGAAATTTAAATATCACAGCCCTCCTAAAAATGTTTATTTTCATATTCCAGATGAGGAAATTTAGCATCAGAGAAAATATCGTAATCAGTAAACCCTAGCCAATAAGAGAGATAGGCAGGAAGGCTAGGCAGGAAGGCTATGATGTAATCATATATCCTCATAGAACCCTTGGACAAGAGTTAGGGATGATTATGACAGCATCGGGTTAGTTGGGAAAGGCTTTGGCACCTCTCCTTATTTAGAGCACAGCACCTTCAAATGCAACTGGTTTATGTTGGAATTGCAAGTAAAAATTTGTTTGAATAATATATAAACAGCTTAGATGATTTACTACATTACACATAGAGTAACCCAACTGTCCTGGTTTGCCTGGAACTGAGGGAGTTGCCAGGAAACAGGAGTTTCATTGCTACAATGGGGAAAGTCTTAGAAAAACAAGGACAAGTTGGTAACCCTACTAGTCTACTTTCCATCAAAATATTAATTTTTTGAATATTTCAGACTCAACAGATAGGAAATAATGCATATTGAGGGCTCTAATGTGTGCGGAACATAGCCCTGGTCCATAGCTTCACATGATTCAGCATTGCGAGGGTTTGTACATTTCCCCTGGGCCTTGACTTAATGCAAGAAGGATGCAACTCAATATTGATCCATCTGACCATACCTATGCTCACCCTTTATAAAGTATGCATAAATATCTACATTTAGATATTAGAATTAGATCGTTTCACATACTACTTCCCTGAAGCAAGGGCTTTCAAAACTTTGTGACAACAACCCACAGTAAGAAAATCAATCTTACAATATTGCTTAGTACATGTATCACAGATAAGTGTTACAGAAGTTTCACAGATAATTTTTATGTTTGTTATTAGCCTTCAGAAGACTACATGTAGGGCCTTCATGTGCTACCAAGTTCAGTACCATGGATTTCTATTTCTGCAATCCATTCCAATACCCACTGAATGGCCTAAGGTTATAGTTCTCTACACATAGTGAACAAAAACATCACCAGGGAGTATATTAAAGTTGGCAGTATCATAGTACAACAGAAAGATATCTCAATTCCAGGCTTGATTATGAACTAGGACCAAGAAACTTGCTTTAGCAATAAGTAACCCAGGCCATGCTTAGAACACTGCCTTCAGGGCTATAGTCCTGAGCTGTCCCACAGCTTATATATTATCGATTTATTTTTCCGCTATTTACTTCTCTATCCAGCTATTACATGAGAAAAATAAATGGGAGATTCTGGAGGTACAAGCTTCACATTGCTAAAACACGGTTGACATAAATGCATACATTTAAATATCAGATAATCATTCTTATTAACAAAGTTTGCATAGTATTTCAATGCAAGATTTGATTTAGTTTTCCCTAAACCATAGGTAACTACTAGAGAAATTTGTGCAAACAAAGAATATCCCTATTTGCTGGCTATAGTCACTCTGTTGTGGAGGAAAGCAAGATAAGAGGTGAGGTGATCTGGAAAAAGTTGTTGGAAAAAATCAGGTAAGTGATGGTGAGGTAATTGATATGGTTTGACTCTGTAAATCTCATCTCAAATTGTAATCCCCACGTGTTGAGGGAGAGACCTGGTGGGAGGTGAATGGATCATGGGGAGGTTTCCTCCAAGCTGTTCTCATGATAGAGAGTTCTCACAAAATCTGATGGTTTAAAAGTGTGGCACTTCCATCCTCTCTCTCGCTCATTGTCCTGCTGCTTTTGTGAAGAAAGTGTTTGCTTCTCACTTGCCTTTTGTCATGATTGTAAGTTTCTTGAGGCCTTCCCAGCCATGTGGAACTGTGAGTCAATTAAACCTCTTTTTTTTTTTTTAAATTAATTACTTTGTATCAGGCAGTTCTTTATATCAGTGTGAAAATGGACTAGTACAGAAAATTGTTACTGGGATAGTGGGGTACTGCTATAAAGATAACCTGAAAGTGTAGACGTGACTTTGGAACTGGTTAATGAGCAGAGATTGGAATGGTTTGAAGGGCTCAGAAGAAAACAGGAAAATGGGAAAGTTTGGAACTTCCTAGAGACTTGTTGAATACTTTTGACCAAAATGCTGATAGTGATATGGACAATGAAGTCCAGGCTGAGATGGTCTCAGATAGAGATGAGGAACTTATTGGGAACTGGAACAAAGGTCACTCTTGCTATGCTTTCAGCAGAGACTGGAAGCATTTTGCCCCTGTGAAACTCTGGACTTGGGAGAGTTAATTTAGGCTATCTGGCAGGAAAAATTTCCAAGTAGCAAAGCATTCAAGATGTGAACTGGTTTCTTCTGAAAGCACACAGTCATACGTGTTCACAAAGAGATTATCTGAAATTGAAGCTTATGTTTGAAAGGGAAGCAGAACATGAAAGTTTGCAAAATTTGCAGCCTAACAATGTGGTAGAAAAGAAAACCCTATTTTCTGGGGAGAAATTCAAGCTGGCTGCAGAAATTTGCATGAGTAAAGAGAAACTGAATGCCAATAGCCAAGATAATGAGGAAAATTTATCCAAGGTAGTTCAGAGATCATCATGGCAGCCCCTCCCATCACAGACCCAGAGGCCTAGGAGGAAAAAATGGTTTTGTGGGTCAGGCCCAGGACTCTGCTGCTCTGTACAGCCTCGAGACATGGTGCCCTGTGTCCCAGCCACTCCAGCCCTAGCCATGGCTAAAAGAGGCCAAGGTACAGCTTGAGCAATTGTTTCAGAGAGCGCAATCCCCAAGCCTTGGCAGCTTCCACATAGTTTTGGGCATGTAGGTAGACATAAAATAAGAGTTGAGCTTTGGGAGCCCCCACCTAGATTTCAGAGGATGTGTGAAAATGCCAGGTAGAAATCTTCTGCAGAGTGGTGCCCTCATGGAGAACCTCTACTAGGATAATGCAGAGTGGAAATGTGGGGTTGGAGCCCCCACAAAGAGTTCTCACTGAGGCACTGCCTAGTGGAGCTGTGAGAAGAGGACTACCATTCTCCAGACCCCAGAATGGTAGATCCACTGATAGCTTGCACTGTGCACCTGGAAAATGCACAGGCACTCAATGCCAGCCCGTGAAGAAGCTACCCAAGGTCATGGGAGCCCACCCTTTGCTCACCCTTTGCATCAGTGTGCCCTGGATGTGAGATATGGAGTCAAAGGAGATCATTTTGGAGCTAGAAGATTTAATAACTGACCTACTGGATTTTGAACTTGCATGGGGCCTGTAGCCCCCCTTTTTTAAGCCAATTTCTCCCATATGGAATGGGAAAATTTACCCAATGCCTGTACCCACATTGTATCTTGGAAGAAAGTAACTTGCTTTTGATTTTATGGGCTCATAGATGGAAGGGATTTGCCTTATCTTCAGATAAAACTTTGGACTGTGGACTATTGGGTTAGTATTTGGAATAAATCAAGAATATGGGGGTGTGTTGGGAAGGCATGATATGTTTTGAAATGTGAGAAAAACATGAGATCTGGGAGGGTCCAGAAGTGGAATAATACGGTTTGTCTCTGTATCTCCACCCAAATCTCATCTCAAATTGTAATTTGCACCTGTCAAGGGAGGGACCTGGTGGGAGGTAATTGGATCATGTGGGCCATTTCCCCTATGCTGTTCTAGTGAATAATGGTTTAAAAGTATTTGGCAGTTCACTCTCACTGCCTCATCTCTCCTGCTGCCTTGTGAAGAAAGTGCTTGTTTCTCCTTTGCTTTCCACCATGATTGTAAGTTTCCTGAGGTTTCCCCAACCATGTGTACCTGTGAGTCAATTAAACCTCTTTTCTTTATAAATTACCCAGTTTTAGGTAGTTTGTTATAGCAGTATGAAAATGGGCTAATACAGTAATGTACTAAAGAGTTAGACCGAAAATGGTTGTAGATGATGAAGATAAAACAAGCAATAGGAAGTATAATCTCTCATAATATAATAGGACAGGTAGACAAGCAGGTGGTCATCCTGATGCAGTGAAACATGTTCTGTGCAAATGGCATTGGTAATTTGCAATGATTACAAAAGGCAGAAACCCACTTAGAAACACTGCAGTATGCACTGCAACTCTGTCTTCAAGCAATCAGCAGACTGTGGATGAGCATTTGACACTCAAATCAAGGTGGCTGGAAAACAAGATGAACTCAGAATCTTTAAATATCTTTTAATAAATTCCAGAATAAAATATCATTTAATATTGCAATGAATTAGAGACAAAGAAAGCAAAACTTCATTGTTATGCACTCAATTGTAAACTCCATCCATCTAAATGTAGATGCATAGAAGGCAGGGTGCTATAGTATTTAATATCTTAATTTTTATGTAACATTCTAACTTAGTCTACATGTAACATAATCATTTGTGGAAAATCCTCAGGACCTTTTTCCAAGACAATCCAAAGACTGATGACTCTCCTCCCCATGACATTCCTGTTCAATTAGGTAGAGGTCGTAGAGACATCTGCTTCATATTTCACCAATGAGTATTAAGGACTTCAGTGGAAATGAAGTTCTTTAATTTTAGGTCTTGGCACACACAAAGCAAATTCGACATTCATTTATAAAAAAAAGATGACAATTAGTTGAATTTTTCCACCAATTTTATTTTAGTTTTAAAAATTTCTCCATTTATTATTTATAACATGATTTCCTTAGCTTGAGCTCCCCTCTCCGACCTTCTTGTTTACCGTCCTTATATACAGCTTGACTTCGGATCAAATGCAGTGGAGGGTTTCATTAAATGCTGAGCAGCCAGTTTTGACAAACTCTACTTTCACATAAGTTACACAAGAGAAATACATAATATAATTTTTATGGTTGACTGCCTTGAGAAAATTTAGCACACCAGAAGCGTAATTCATTCAAGGAAAAAAAAAATCCTTTAGCTGACTTATTACCTGAGTGCAGCTCTGCTGCTGGAAATAAAGTTTGAAAGCTTCTGCGTACATAAGGAGTACAAATGGATTTTGGTCATCAATAACGTGACTAAGTTAAGAATCAGAGTGTTAAGGGATTTCCTTCTAGCAAGTAATAATAATACGCCTTGCTTTTGTGTCTGTGATGTGACAGAATCCATGCCCTACACTTTGCATGTGTTACCTTGTTGTAATTCTAACAGGCCTATCATATGAATATCATTATCCCCACTTACAGATGAGAACGCTGAGGATCAGAAAGGTTAAATCACTCCCACAGGATCACACTGCTGGTGAATGTTGAACCCAAGTCTGTGAAATTCCACAATGATGGGATATTCTACGACTTCCATGAAATTTTACTTCTCATCCTAGAAGGTTTGATCATCATTGAGTGTCTGTAAACCATGTATTTGATGCTCTGCCCCTTGTCAGTGCAAGTAAGAGAGAGTACTAAAAGTGCCTTAAGAGGTAATCTGATACAAACAAAAGAAATCAAAAGATTTTAGACTCAGAAACCCCATTCAGTGAATGTTTAACAGAGCAGTCGAGTATGAAGACAGAGGACAGGAGCCAGAGCTGATTCTGATGCTGATGCTCAAGCACATGAGGCTGTGTTTCCCTTGCCAAATCATTTGTTTGCTGTTGTTTGCAAAGTCTAATTGTATCACACTACAGAGTGTAAAATGCTAAGTAAAATGTTTCTTTGCCATATCTATTTATATATAGACAGAGCTTTGATTTCCGAAATCCAATATTTGCATATATCCAATATAGTTATAAAGACAGCACCAAACTGCAGTGGCATTTTAAGAAAGTCATTTAGAAAGTAAATGAGAAATAAATATAGGACCTATAACTAGGGATATATTATGCTTCTTTCTTTTCTGATTCCTGGCCTATTCCCTTTCTTCCTGTGACAATTAATTCATCTGTGTCATATTTATATTTAAACTCTTTGTTGTAAGAAACAAACCCTACTTTTCTTCATGAAATAAAAGGAGTGTGGTCAGATAAAAGAAGAATGAAACCTGGAAATGCAAAGATATCAGGCACTTGAAGTAGTACTGTTCTCTCATCTGTTGTCTCCACTCTCTATGGTTTGGGGTCTCTCTTCCCCTCTGAACTCAATCCACCTGGAAGGCATGGGACAGTCATTCAGTGACTCACAAGTTCATGTGTTATGAATGTCACAAAATGAAAGGACAGATAATCTTAGTGCTAACTTCAGTTTTCTGGAAAAGAAATGCCAATTTCCTCATTTTATTTAAACCTCCACTCTTAGTCTGTGTCATATGATCAGGTGCTCATAAAATACAAATATGGCTTTGGTTTTCCCCACTTAGAGAGCTAAGGTCAATCAAGAATCATCCTGAACAGAAAAAAATACTTCAAAATGATTCATTGTACCTTCTTTGGCTCAATTACTCAAGTAGTATCCTCTATACCTAAAATATCCTCTTCTTTCCAAAGCTTTCTCAAAATATCTTTGTAATAAAACTGATCTGATTATATTTCTCCATCCAGAGGAGGAGCCTTGGCACAGCTGAATGAGTCACTTTGGCTTTCTCACTCAACTGACCAATGTGGATCACACCATGCCTATTAGGTCATGGAAACTGGTGCCAATTAGAAAAGATTAAAATATTCACACCAATGTCTTACTTGGATTAGAAAAAATCTGTTTTTACCACTTACCACATATGTCCTATTTCCAGTCTATGCAACACTTGCATGGGAGCCCTAAATAGTTATCATTTGATTGTTAAATCCTTTTCTCCTGTTCCTTGTATAACTTTCTTGTTGCTACTTGCCATAGAAACTAATGCCATCTGTTTATGTACTTTAACCTTTTGAGAACAGGGGGAATAGTCAAAGAATTTTGCCTAAATACTTGTAAACTTCTAAATGGAAACCCTTAATGATTATCATTTAATGGCAATGATCATGAAGAAGATGATAGAAAATAAAATGAAACAATATATTAATCAGTAAAAGAATATAATCAGTAACTGAGAATAAAAATAAACATTCTCATTCCAAGAACATTATGCCTAGAGACAAAGCATCTGTTTCCTGTGGCTTAAAATCCTCAAATCACTTTAAGGAAAGTTGAAATATTTAGTGAATCATCATGCCAAAGCAGTAGGTCCATAATGTAGTAGAGGCAGTAAAATAATCTAAGAGCAAATATTATTTAACTCTTTTCATTGTAAGAAAAACTGGTTTTATGTTAGGTCTCAGACTAATAAAGCACACAAATATTCCACCAGAAAAATCTTTTGTAAAAATCTGATCTTGAATAAAAAACCTTTGTACTTATGTGACAAGAAACTCACGACTAACAAATTACATGTGAATTGGCTGAAGACATATTTACAAAGAAGAATATAAAACCCAGCATGTGTAATGACTAGTAGAAAAAATCATTGTGGAGAACTTTTATCATAAAATATAGTTTGGAATATATATATTTTTATATATACATATTTATTATATATATTATATACATATATATTATACACACATGTATATTATATACACACACATATATACACACATTTCCATCTATCAGAAGAGAAATATTAATACAGATGTAGAGACAGAGTATATATATAACTCCAGACATGTTGATAAACTTAATTTTAATTTATATGTGATCAGCGTCAACCTACAATTATGAGAAGGTTAAGCCAGGTGATATTTGAAAAATGCTTTGCTTAAAGTCAAGGTACCAAAGAGGCAGAGGCTAATTCATGGTCACAATTAGGAGAGAAATAATACATTAAGTCTGAAGGAATAAATGAGACAGTGTTTGCAGGCTTACGAAGAGCCGTTTTAGGGTAGGTTTTATATAGGAAGAATGTTAGTGTCTGGGATGTTCCTCCTTTGCCTTAAGTATCCCAAGTCTGTTAAGCTAGCTCCTTCCCTGTGCATAATCAGTTATATCCTCCTCCTACCAGAAAGGATCAATATCTTTAGCAAAGGTGTTTCCTCTGGACAGAATGGATGTCTCTTTGGGAGCCTCCCTGCATCAGTACTGATCTGAGCAGAGTCTGTTTTTCCTTGATCATGTTGACTAGAAAAGAGTAATGTAGTCAATTATTCTTTTCCTGGGTTTCAACTGGCTTGCTGCCCCCACCTCCAGAGCAGAGTTTAAACTGACCTTTAAACACACATGTCACTTCTTAGGTGAGGTATCTATAACAGACTTTAAAACTCCAAATTCTCTTTTGTCTCTCTGCAGTAGGTCATCTACCAAAGTTGTTACCTTTCACTGTTGGCCTTCAATTTGTCCATGGTTTCATTGTGTCATAATTTCAACTAGAAATTTGCATGTAAACTAAACATGAGTAAGGGAACATACCTGAAAGCAGGAAGAACACAGAAAAACAATGGGCAGAGTCTCCAGTACAACTCTTACAAAGATAGAGCTTTAAAGTGTCTTGTGTAGAAAAAAAGAAAAATACAAACTAAGCTGAAAATGCATTATTATCTCCTAATATTAAATTTCTCCTCTGAGATTGATCTGTATTTGCAGCAGATAATTTCACACATGTATCACAATTTACTTGATTCTGTAATAATCACCACATGGTGCAAAGAGTAATTTTTGCCAGCCTCACTTCATATTGGTCTCCTAAAGAGAGGACACATGGTGGCAGGTCTGGGTGTGAGGCAACCCAGGTTTTTCAGAGCCTAACAACAGCAATGGAGAAACCATGAAGGCTAAAGGAGCTATAGGAGACATTTGCCATGAACATATTAAGACCAAACTTTATGAACGCATTATAAAGTGAGGCCAATTTTGAAATGAAAAAAGAAAGGGTTCAGAAACAACAACTTCCATTTTGTGGATTGCTTTACACATGAAGATTAGTTGACATCAACAGGAGAAAGAAAAGTTCTGCTTAAACACCAAGATTCAAGACACTTTTAGAGAAATCCAAAAACCAAGATAGTATTTTTCAAAATCAGGCTAAAGTGAGTAAGTGACTGCTTTGGGAGTGATATGTAAAAAAGCATGCAGTCATGCTTTTCTAGGGAAACCAAGAGGGCTGGGGCTACTCTCTACCTCCATCATCTAGTTCCAAATTGTGACTGTTAACCAAGCAACTTTGGTAGAAAGTCGAAGGAAAATAAACTTTACGTTCCATTAGGAAATAATATCTAAGAGCATGATTTTAGCAAGAAACATTGAATACATGTTGAGGGTCATGGAGTTACTTTAGAAAGGAATTAATGTCCAATTCCTAACAGGGAGCTCTCAGGGCATAGGCGTATGTCTGTTGCCATATCTGCTTAATGAATTCTTCGGTACAAACCTGAGCCACATTTTAGTGACCACACTCACGAACATGCTTCCAATGTGGAGACAATTATGAGAAGCTTGGTGGATAGTCCTAGAAACCCAAAACCTCAGGATAGGTGGTAAAGTTGAAGGAGAAAGAGAAGAAGAAGATCTCCTGGTACCCTAGTATCAGGTGATAATCTGAAAATGAGAAGTTCTCCCTACTGGACCTCCAAAAATGAAAGTTGGGAAATTATGGCGGGACCTGAGGGCTGAACTTCTTTGACATCCAAATAATTGAAGCTCTCCATTCCCCAGGGAAGACGCAAGATCCATGGAGGAATACAGCAGATATGGCTAAGTGTTCATCTGATGATGCTCATATCCTGTGTGAGGGGTTAGAACGTCTCTGATTATGGAAGAAGTGTGGCAGAGGAGTAGGCTGAGCAGCCTGTTTCCTGGATTACCTTTAAATTTTAAACTGCTGTATATAACCTATGACATTTCCAGAGACATATACCAGCATCTCTTTGCCTCTTTCACTGGGTTTCTGAAATACATGGTATTTCAACTGGCTGTGTTTCCATAATATGAGAAACTATTGACCTGGAGGAAAGGACAAGAACATTTCTTCTTACCTTAGACTCCAGGATAAGCCAGAAAGGCCATTAAAGGGCCATCAGAGAAAAATCCCTCCAAATCCTTCATTGAGAACAAATAAGAGGAAGTGTTCATCCATGAGTCCAAATGTACCAATCTGTAACTGTTAATAATCTTCATCTCATGTACCAACAGGAAACAGAAATAATTGCCAATGAGCTAAAACTAGTTTCTCAGGAAGGCACTATAATGTGTGTGTGTGTGTGTGTGTGTGTGTGTGTGTGTGTGTGTGTGTGTGTTGTGGTATTATGTATTACCAGAATTTTCATGGTATTAACAAAATAATGCAGTAGACTGGAGGTACATTAACCCTTTCAATGGGACTGCCTTTGGATGGAGGTGTAAAGTATCAGAAGTAAGAAATTCAGGAGGGTCCAGGGCATGAAATGTTGGCAGGGCACAATTCTGTGCTTTCTGCAATGCTCAAAATCTCTGGATCGTTTAAATACATAAAATGTATGGCTTAGTTGAATTTTTTTTATTGTATCTTGTGAAATCAAGAAGCTTGCACTGCATTTTGTGAAACAGAATTTGGGCAATGGGTATGAACCAAAGGGTAGGAAGGAGAGGCAACAGAGGAAGGTTAGAGACGTAGTAA
>NW_012103543.1:3307143-3310973 GCF_000951045.1 Mandrillus leucophaeus
AGGGAGCTCTCAGGGCATAGGCGTATGTCTGTTGCCATATCTGCTTAATGAATTCTTCGGTACAAACCTGAGCCACATTTTAGTGACCACACTCACGAACATGCTTCCAATGTGGAGACAATTATGAGAAGCTTGGTGGATAGTCCTAGAAACCCAAAACCTCAGGATAGGTGGTAAAGTTGAAGGAGAAAGAGAAGAAGAAGATCTCCTGGTACCCTAGTATCAGGTGATAATCTGAAAATGAGAAGTTCTCCCTACTGGACCTCCAAAAATGAAAGTTGGGAAATTATGGCGGGACCTGAGGGCTGAACTTCTTTGACATCCAAATAATTGAAGCTCTCCATTCCCCAGGGAAGACGCAAGATCCATGGAGGAATACAGCAGATATGGCTAAGTGTTCATCTGATGATGCTCATATCCTGTGTGAGGGGTTAGAACGTCTCTGATTATGGAAGAAGTGTGGCAGAGGAGTAGGCTGAGCAGCCTGTTTCCTGGATTACCTTTAAATTTTAAACTGCTGTATATAACCTATGACATTTCCAGAGACATATACCAGCATCTCTTTGCCTCTTTCACTGGGTTTCTGAAATACATGGTATTTCAACTGGCTGTGTTTCCATAATATGAGAAACTATTGACCTGGAGGAAAGGACAAGAACATTTCTTCTTACCTTAGACTCCAGGATAAGCCAGAAAGGCCATTAAAGGGCCATCAGAGAAAAATCCCTCCAAATCCTTCATTGAGAACAAATAAGAGGAAGTGTTCATCCATGAGTCCAAATGTACCAATCTGTAACTGTTAATAATCTTCATCTCATGTACCAACAGGAAACAGAAATAATTGCCAATGAGCTAAAACTAGTTTCTCAGGAAGGCACTATAATGTGTGTGTGTGTGTGTGTGTGTGTGTGTGTGTGTGTGTGTGTGTGTGTTGTGGTATTATGTATTACCAGAATTTTCATGGTATTAACAAAATAATGCAGTAGACTGGAGGTACATTAACCCTTTCAATGGGACTGCCTTTGGATGGAGGTGTAAAGTATCAGAAGTAAGAAATTCAGGAGGGTCCAGGGCATGAAATGTTGGCAGGGCACAATTCTGTGCTTTCTGCAATGCTCAAAATCTCTGGATCGTTTAAATACATAAAATGTATGGCTTAGTTGAATTTTTTTTATTGTATCTTGTGAAATCAAGAAGCTTGCACTGCATTTTGTGAAACAGAATTTGGGCAATGGGTATGAACCAAAGGGTAGGAAGGAGAGGCAACAGAGGAAGGTTAGAGACGTAGTAAAATCTTAGTCAATATCTGGATTTAACAAGCCATGAAATTGGGAGTTTCAGCCAATGTTTTAGTCATTATTTGAAGAATAGAGAGATGAAGTAAAATGTGGTATACATTTAACTCACCCCAGTATTTTAAATGTTCTCTTGATTGGTATTATGACCCTCCAAGAACTAAAATATGATTTTAGCATACCCAGTGTTCATGATTCTGGGGAATATCTAGTTTTCCATGCTCCTTACTGTGGTTCTCAATCTTAGCCACATTAGAATTAACTTGGAAATTATTTAAAAATTCTGAATTCCTGAGCCTTTCTCCAAAACATTTAATCTTGTTCTGTGGTACCCGAGAAATGAATTTTTTCAAGTTTTCATATAATTATAGAGCCCAGCCAGGGTTGAAAACCATTGACCTAGAAGCACTGCTATTTCCAACTAGCAGTTATACAGCCTTCACCTTTACCCTGGATAAATTAGCGCAGCATTTTAGTAGTCTCTGAAATTTTATTCTTGTATGCTATCATTCATTCATGTATTTATTTATCAATTCAACTATTAGTGACTACATTGCTTTTAGGTAGCAATATTGTATTGATACCGAAAATACAGTTGTATAAGTCTGTTTGTATTGCTATAAAAAATACTTGAGACTGGGCAATTTATAAAGAAAAGAGATTTTTTGGTTCACAGTTCTGCAGCCTGAACAGGAAGAATAGCTCTGGCCTCTGCTTCTGGTGAGGGCCTCAGGATTCTTTCACTCATGTTGGAAGGTGAAGGGGAGCTGTCATGTGCAGAGATTATAGGGCAAGAGAAAAAGCAAGAAGAGAGGGGGTAGGAAGAGCCAGGTTCTTTTTAAACAACCAGCTCTCCCAAGAACTAATAGAGTGAGAACCCATGAAAGAATGGCACCAAGCTATTCATGAGGAATCAGTTCCCATGACCCAAATATCTCCCACTAGGTACCCACCTCATCCAACATTGGGGATCAAATTTCAACATTAGATTTGTAGGGGACAAACATCCAAACTATAACAGCAGTAATGAACAAAAGTGTTACCACCAGACTTAGTAGAAATGATTGTCTTATGGAAGAAAAATATGGATTAAATGGTCATTAAAATAAAGGTATAATGGCAAATTGTAACACATGTTATCACAGAAAGGTAACATTTTGATTACATTTTAACAAGAGCTCCTGATTTAGATATTGAAGTAATGTGGATAATCTCTGGAAAAGTTTTAGAGTAGAGGCCTAAAGGATAAGATATGAATGATTTTAAAAGACCTAGAAGGTAAAGGAACTCTAAGTAGAAGAACCATTTTTTGCAAAGCTCTGGGATAGGAAAGAGGAGCCATATATTTGAATAAATGAAAGAAAATCACTCTGTTGGAAGGAGAGAAAATTATGAAGGTTTAGTAAGGTATACTCCTGGAGAGGTAGCAAATGTCAGCTGAAGCAGGGCTTGGAAATCTTGCTAAGTATTTAGATTTTGTAGTGTGATATATGTGTGTGTGTGTGTTTCTTACTTTATTTTTGTTGTCAATTGTATATTCAGTAGAACACCACTGAAAATGTTTTAAGTAGAGGAAGCTAGTATCTAGTTTGCAAATTCAAAGATGATTCTGACATCCTGGCTGGCTGCTAGAGAATGATTTCAAGGGGGACAAGCTTGGAAGTAAGATTAGTTCATAGATAATTGCACTAGTTCAAGTAAAATATTATAATAATGTGAGTCAAAAGGAAAGAGTTACAAACAAATAGGTGAAATTGAGCTATAGTTTGAAAAAAATTCAACATGTTTTAGGCGACTAGATATACCATGATAGAAAAAGAGAAATAGTATGGAATCCTGACTCTTCCACTGATCTGTGAGACATGAGGTGAGTTATTTAACCTCTCTATGCCTTAATACTCACAGACACAATGAGAATTATGTTAGTTCTTTCCTAGTGCATATGTAAATACTATATAGCAGTCAACTTCTGATCTTCGAAACACTACTGAAGAAAACATTTTGATCAAACAAAGCTCAGTTTAGTAGACTTATCACAGTAGGGAGAATATCACCTTGACCAATCTTAGTGTTTTGTCAGAACATGGTTGCCTGAAGAAGATATTTATATAATTTCAGGGCCTGAATTGATTGATTTTTAGGTGAGTTGTTCAAGTCGAGATACTAGTTGGGATTGGACATAACAGCTTTGGACTGACCAGCCTAACAAGGAAGAGGGCTTACCTTGATCAACCAGTGGTTGCTCTTCAAGAGTTAACTATTCTATTTAATTTGGTCTTATCTTCCAGGAGCAAGAGCTAGTTTTTGTTGTTTTCTCAGTATTTTTAAACATGTGTGGGAAACTTACCATTCCAGAATAGTTTAACAGGTAATGTTTTCGAATTCCTGTAATATGTTAATATTCCGAATTCAAAAATAAGAAATTGGAATTCAGAAATTCTTGGGAATTCTTTGGAATTTTTGTTTGTTTGTTTGTTTGTTTGTTTGTTTTTGAGATGGAGTCTCACTCTCACACCCAGGCTGGAGTGCAGTGAT
>NW_012103543.1:3312088-3331394 GCF_000951045.1 Mandrillus leucophaeus
TTTTTTGGTTCACAGTTCTGCAGCCTGAACAGGAAGAATAGCTCTGGCCTCTGCTTCTGGTGAGGGCCTCAGGATTCTTTCACTCATGTTGGAAGGTGAAGGGGAGCTGTCATGTGCAGAGATTATAGGGCAAGAGAAAAAGCAAGAAGAGAGGGGGTAGGAAGAGCCAGGTTCTTTTTAAACAACCAGCTCTCCCAAGAACTAATAGAGTGAGAACCCATGAAAGAATGGCACCAAGCTATTCATGAGGAATCAGTTCCCATGACCCAAATATCTCCCACTAAGAGGTACCCACCTCATCCAACATTGGGGATCAAATTTCAACATTAGATTTGTAGGGGACAAACATCCAAACTATAACAGCAGTAATGAACAAAAGTGTTACCACCAGACTTAGTAGAAATGATTGTCTTATGGAAGAAAAATATGGATTAAATGGTCATTAAAATAAAGGTATAATGGCAAATTGTAACACATGTTATCACAGAAAGGTAACATTTTGATTACATTTTAACAAGAGCTCCTGATTTAGATATTGAAGTAATGTGGATAATCTCTGGAAAAGTTTTAGAGTAGAGGCCTAAAGGATAAGATATGAATGATTTTAAAAGACCTAGAAGGTAAAGGAACTCTAAGTAGAAGAACCATTTTTTGCAAAGCTCTGGGATAGGAAAGAGGAGCCATATATTTGAATAAATGAAAGAAAATCACTCTGTTGGAAGGAGAGAAAATTATGAAGGTTTAGTAAGGTATACTCCTGGAGAGGTAGCAAATGTCAGCTGAAGCAGGGCTTGGAAATCTTGCTAAGTATTTAGATTTTGTAGTGTGATATATGTGTGTGTGTGTGTTTCTTACTTTATTTTTGTTGTCAATTGTATATTCAGTAGAACACCACTGAAAATGTTTTAAGTAGAGGAAGCTAGTATCTAGTTTGCAAATTCAAAGATGATTCTGACATCCTGGCTGGCTGCTAGAGAATGATTTCAAGGGGGACAAGCTTGGAAGTAAGATTAGTTCATAGATAATTGCACTAGTTCAAGTAAAATATTATAATAATGTGAGTCAAAAGGAAAGAGTTACAAACAAATAGGTGAAATTGAGCTATAGTTTGAAAAAAATTCAACATGTTTTAGGCGACTAGATATACCATGATAGAAAAAGAGAAATAGTATGGAATCCTGACTCTTCCACTGATCTGTGAGACATGAGGTGAGTTATTTAACCTCTCTATGCCTTAATACTCACAGACACAATGAGAATTATGTTAGTTCTTTCCTAGTGCATATGTAAATACTATATAGCAGTCAACTTCTGATCTTCGAAACACTACTGAAGAAAACATTTTGATCAAACAAAGCTCAGTTTAGTAGACTTATCACAGTAGGGAGAATATCACCTTGACCAATCTTAGTGTTTTGTCAGAACATGGTTGCCTGAAGAAGATATTTATATAATTTCAGGGCCTGAATTGATTGATTTTTAGGTGAGTTGTTCAAGTCGAGATACTAGTTGGGATTGGACATAACAGCTTTGGACTGACCAGCCTAACAAGGAAGAGGGCTTACCTTGATCAACCAGTGGTTGCTCTTCAAGAGTTAACTATTCTATTTAATTTGGTCTTATCTTCCAGGAGCAAGAGCTAGTTTTTGTTGTTTTCTCAGTATTTTTAAACATGTGTGGGAAACTTACCATTCCAGAATAGTTTAACAGGTAATGTTTTCGAATTCCTGTAATATGTTAATATTCCGAATTCAAAAATAAGAAATTGGAATTCAGAAATTCTTGGGAATTCTTTGGAATTTTTGTTTGTTTGTTTGTTTGTTTGTTTGTTTTTGAGATGGAGTCTCACTCTCACACCCAGGCTGGAGTGCAGTGATATGATCTTGGCTCATTGCAACCTCCATCTACGAGGTCAAGTGATTCTCCTGCCTCATCCTCCTAAGTAGCTGGGATTACAGGTGTGTGCCACCACACCTGGCTAAATTTTTTGTATTGTTAGTAGAGACGGGGTTTCACCATGTTGTCAGGCTGGTCTTGAACTCCTGACCTTGTGATCCACCTGCCTTAGCCTCCCAAAATGCTAGGATTACAGGCATGAGCCACCACGCCCAATGGGGAATTCTTAAAAACATAATTATTCCTTGTTTTTCATGAAAATGTATTTACATGTTTTTACATAATTATGTTATTATAACAAACTGAATTATTTTTTTAATTAGGCTATACTAAAAATTTCACGTAATTTTTAAAAATAATGAAAGTGCATGCTCTACTATTAAAATAAACTGGCATATTATGACAAGGGTTAATATTTCAATAACATCCAAATTGATCTCTAACCTGATAGAGATATTTCATAAAAGAAATTATTAAAACAAAGTAAATGTCAAATAATAATGTTAAGATTTAAAAGCAAGTATTTAATATTTAAATGGTATTCTTAAAATGAAATTTTAAAGCACGCACGCATTGTTATCTTCAAGATAGGTCTTAGAGTTACGTTGCTTCATGTAATCTTGTTTTTTAACTATGAAAATAATTTGTGTGCTTGCCTAACTTAGGTTTGCTGTGGAAATCAATATTACTTTTGTTACTTCAGATTTTCTATCTGTTTTGGGTTCATATCAGAGTAGTCTCCAACAATATAACCATCAGCTTCTCTTTGCATCTCTTCTTAAGGTATTTACAAATAACTGTAAGCTAAAGCAAATATTTAAACACAAAAAGTCACCAGTGGATACTCTCAGGTAGTATTCAAATAACCTAACATTCTGTTTTCTCAGCAAAGGTAATGGCATAATCGCATAATCACATTTCTAAATTGCCAATTTAAGGACTTATTTTTCTTCTAAAACTTGTCACTTCCTGGAATACCACAGATAGAATTTGTATAAAATATACAATGTAGACTTATTAATATTTATTTTATTTATAAGAAGGTCTCACCATTAGCAGCAGACAAGATCATGAAAGAACACCTATAACATAGCAAAAACTATGATCAAACCTGAGTGATTAGATCATCAACATCTCTTTCCAGAAATGTCCAGCTTTATTCTCCAACTCTGAGTGTCAGTGCACCCAGGTATTTCTTTCAATGTGACATCAATGGGTTTTGTCAAACCACTTTCTACTTCTTTTAATTGTAACAGCAGAATTATAGTAGTTTTATAGTTTTCCTAATTTCTTGACAGGTTTTTTGGGGGATATTATATTTGGAAAAACATTTAAATTTCCGGATAAACACACACACACACACACGCGCACACACACACACATATACAGAGAGAGAGAGAGAGAGAGAGAGAAACGTGTGCTTGGAAACACCAGTCACAGGAAAACTTCTTGGCTCCCATTGTTGTTTAAAACAAGATTATGTTTGTTTTGGTTCTAAAAGCTGATGACATCAAGCACTTAAAACATCACTTGGCAAACATTAAATGGTCAAACATTTTAGTAATTATTATGATTGGAACACCATTTTGATGAAGTTGTCATTCACTGAGAGATGGATCTGGTTGGGAAAAGAGAGAAGAGGTGATGAGTTTAGTTTGAGGTGTTGAGTTTAAAAAGCCTGTGGGATACTCAAGTGCAGAAATCAAGAAGATAGTTGGGTCTGTGGCTAATAAAAGTCTGGTGTGGAAGTATAAATAATATTGGTAGGTAGATAGTATGTAAAGTCATGAATGAGGATAAGGTAGCATACACAGACAGTAGACTGTGAGAAGAGAAGAAAACTAGGCTCAAGTACTGACTGGGCTACCTGCATCCCCTGAACTGCACTTTTCTACTCACCTTATTTTATTTTATTTTATCCTGTTAAGTATGTGGGCTGTCTCTTAGTTTTCTCAGTAGCAGGTTATCTACCCTTGGAAAATTGTTTGGCTTAATGTGCCAATACCCTGCCTAACACTTCCTATACACTCTCCTTAAGCCAGAAGTTCCCCCGCTATTCCTAATTTGCTGAGATTTTTTTTATTTTTATTTTTATTTTTTTATGAGCAGGTGTTGAATCATGTCACACATATTTTTCTGCATCTGCTTGCATGATTATGTGATTTTTGTTCTTTAGTCTGTTGATGTGGCAAATTGTGTTAGTTGATTTTCAAATATTGAAACAGCCTTGCAACCTGGGATAAATCTCATTTGGTCTTGGTGTATAGTTCTTTTTATACGTTGTTGGATTCAATTTGCTAACATTTTTTTGAGGATTTTTGTGTATATGTTCATAAAATACATTGTTCTGTAGCTTTTTTTTTTCTTGCAATGTCTGATTTTGTTAGTAAGCTAATGCCAGCCTCATAGAATGAGTTAGGAAGTATTCTGTCTGCTTCTACCATCTTCTGGAAGAAATTGTGGACAATTGTTTCCTCTTAAAATGTTTGGTACAATTTACCAACAAACCCATCTGGGTGTGGTGCTTTCTGTTTTGTGAAGTTATTAATTATCAATTTAGTTTCTTTAATAGAAATAAACCTATTCAGATTGTCTATTTCTTCTTGTGGGAGTTTTGACAGATTAGGTCTTTCAAGATATTGGTCCATTTCTTCTAGATTATCACATTTATGAGAATCAAATACATAGTATTCCTTCCTAATCTTTAACTTACATTATTTTTCTTCTCTGAAACTTTCTGTGATAGATCTAAGAAGGCATGTTGATTTTTCTGTCTTTTCAGCCTTTTAGTTGTTGGTAGGATGAAGTAATGATTTCTAAGTTCTTCACATGCCATATTAGAAGCCAGAAGTGAACAATTATTTTCTTAGAGAAGACATTGAACCACCAAGGAATATATGATGCCTTTTGTGCTATCTTTTATTTTAAATATTTCCTATACTTAAGCTTTCTTGGTTATTAAGAAATATCATAGGATGGAACCAGTAATTTATCTAAGTTTTACTGTGAATGCATGGTGCAATTTTGGACAAATTGCAGTATATCCCTGTGCCTTTTATCAGAAAATTACATGCAATAATATTGGCCCAACTGCCTCAATCTTGTTGGTAGAACAACCACCACAAAAAGGTGAATGTGCCTTACAAATTAAAATTATTAAATGAATTAAATGTTTTATTGACACGAGTAATTAATGGATATATTTACATGAGCAAAATACTCAATTTTTCTTCCCTATTCATGTTTCCTAAGCTTAATAAAATATATAATTACCATTTATTTAAAAAATAATTAACATTTTCAAGAAGTTTGAATGTTATCGACTTAATTTTTCTGTTTCTACCAAAATTCACATGTTGAAGCCCTAACCCCCAGTGTGACTATATTTGGAGATAAGGACTTATAAGGAAGTAATGAAGGATAAATGAAGTCATAAAATATGGGGCCCTGATCTGATAGCATTAGTATCCTTGCAAGAAGAAATGTAAGAGAGCACTCTTTGTCTCTCCCTGTGCACACACAGAAAAGGTCATGGGAACACACAGCAAGAAGGTGGCTGTCTGCAAGTCAGAAGGAGAGTCCTCACTAAAAGCTAAACTCAACTGGACCTTGATCTGAGACTTCCAGTCTCCCAGATTGTGAGAAATAACTTGCTGCTGTTTAAGCCACCTAGCCTGTCATCTTTTGGTATGGCAGTCAGAGCTGACTAATATACTGAATAATGTTTTATTAGATGATTGTTCTCTGTACTCCCCTAATTTCTTGTAACATTATTATTATTTTTACACCAGATCAAAATTAGATTTACATTTCATTTCCCACCACTTGACTGTAATCTTTGAGGGCTAGAGCTGTATCGTGTTTAAGTTTGAATGTCCATTAGAAAGTATACTGTTTGGCATACTAGGTGCTCAGTAAATACTGGTTGCACAAATAAATGTTGCATAAGAACTCTAGGTCTTCTATCATGCAAGAGAGTGTGTATGTGTATTTATGATTTGGATAACTCTGGTCAATTCTAAGAGTTAGTTGTGTTGGTGGTGGTGCTGCTCCTTTGCTGGTTTAATTATATAGTTTTGTTGATAATGATTCGACATAATCCACAATTCATGGTGACTTGGGTTTGTTGCTATAAAATATATCCTAATATCTTAAATCATTTTTCTTTAATAGACTTCTCTTATCTAATAAATAAACTAGGTAATATGAAAAGCACTGATTTCCAAATAGATAACTACACCATCTTAAATATAAAGTCAAGAGTCTAATTTGACATGAAGAGGAGAAGATAGAGAGACAGTGCTTGGACATTCATGGATAAACCACAAAGCATGAGAATCCTGCAGAACTACTGTATACACGTATTGAGACACGAGAAAAATAAGAGACTAATGCTGCATGAATACAACAGCCAACAAAAGGACATATTAGAATATAAAAGAGATGAGTTCTCACTTTTAAAATATAGGTTGGCTTTAGAAATAGTGTTATTCCTGGTACTAGGAAATTGCAGTTTTCAAGCCAGGATTATATTATGAGGATCGGAAAACTTGTCAATATATCTCATAGAAAGAAAAAGAGAGAGCAAGAGAGGGAGAGAAAGAAAAGAAGAAAGAAAGAGAGAGAGATAAGAAAGAGAAAGAAAGAAGAAAGAGAAATAAGGAAAGAAAAGAAGAAAGAAAGAAAGAAAGAAAGAGAGAAAGAAAGAAAGAAAGAAAGAAAGAAAGAAAGAAAGAAAGAAAGAAAGAAAGAAAGAAAGAAAGAGAAAGAAAGAAAGAGAAAGAAAAGAAAGAAAGAAAGGGAGAGAAAGAAGGGAGGGAGAAAGAGAGAAAGAAAAGTATGTAGGGGTGTGTGTGTCTGTGTGTGTGTGCACACATGTATGCTGTCATGGGGGCAGAGGAATGCATGGGAAAACTAGAAGACAATGCAGAGGCTCCTTATTCCAATGTCAGTTTTCGGTGGCTTCAATGAAGTTATTCCTGATGACTGTGCTAGGTTAGTCACATGAAGAGCCGAAAGCAAGGTAATTTATATCCTGTAACTCATTAACTAGTGATAACATTTAAAAGAGGAAATCTTTAGTTAAAATTATGTTTCCTAATATGGTATTCAACTGACCCTGACTCTTCTGCTGGATGGTTGTAGTAGCACTATGAAAAAAAAAAAATAATTAACTTTAGACATAATTGGGTTAACAAAGGCAAATAAGTTTATTTAGCATGTAAAGTCTTGACTGAAGTTTTCAGTAATGCACGTAGTGAACCTCTGAGAGAGGGGATGTGTTGTTAATGTGCTTTGATTATTAGACAATGAAAACCCACCAAAGCACAGTATCTATTAACTCCCATTAGAAAGTGTTACATTAAAATCTCATCATACTTCATAATTTCTGTTGAGAGTTGAGATATTTTAGGAATGATTTTTGAGCAATATCATTTTCATCAAAACTCAATAATGAAAACCTTTGGCCCAGTAGCAATGAGCATACTAAACACCCAGATATTGATTTCTAAATACCATTTTCCAATAAAAGGAACCAGGGGTCCTGGGAGAACTGATTGATTACAGGTCTGGGGTAGAAAAAATACAAGAAAAGCCTACAGTATCTTGCAGTGCCAGAAAGTAAGGATATGGAAAATCAAACTAAATAAACAAAATGACGAGAAACATATCAAAAGGGCACAGAAGTCAGCCTGACAGAGTCCCCAGTGGTCAAAGCTGAAACAACTGAACATAAAATAAATAATGATGGCATTGATTATATTCCAAAAAATAAAATAATATTTATAAGTTAATAAAATAAATGAAGAAAGAAGTCTCAGAAAAAAGAAAGAGCAACAGCTCTTCTTTGTTGAAGAATTCCAATGAACAGATGTGAAAGAAATGAGAGAAATATAAAATCACCATTAAACCTTATAGTAATATTTATATCAAACAAGGTCATTCAATGGATAATAAAATGAGTGGGTGAAAGTTTAAGCATAAACAAGATATTTGTATTGTCTCAAAGTATCTCTCCCAAAGCTTTTAGTAATTACAAACAGAAAAATAATGACTATAGCAGAGGATTCTAAAAGACACTGCTTCAGGCAAATGATCGAGACTAACATCACCATTAATGCATATGAACATTATATACCACTTACTACAATGCTCTGGGGAAAAAAAACAGCACATCATCTCTGTGGTATACTTTCCAGTAATCCATAACCTATATTTAAGAGAAAGAAAACATCAGTAAAACCAAAAATGGGGTGTGTTCTACACAAAAAATTAACCAGCACTCTTCAAAAGTATCAAGATCACAAAATATGAGAAGAAACTAATATTTGTTACAGAATGATGGAGACCAAGGAGACACAGAACTAAATGAAATATGGGATTCTGAATTAGATCTTGGATCAGAAAAAAAGGACATTCTTTGAAAAACTAGTGAAATCTGAATAAGTTCTGGAATTTACTTTACGATATTGTACCAATATTAATTTTTTAATTTCAACATATGTCCTGTGGTTTTCAAAGATGTTAACAAACAGGGAAATATGGGATATGGGTACAGGAAAATTCTCTTTGCACGATTTTTGCAACTCCCCTGTAAGTCTATAGTTTTTTCAAAAATTCATGCAAAATATAATAAATTTGTACAATAAAAATATAGTACAAAAAGTGTATTTGGAATAAAGTGTAACATATAATTAACTAAGTAAAGATTTTTATATGACAGTATTTAGACATGGCTAACAACAGCTAGATTCTAGCATGATCACTCCTAAAGCTAAATCTGCTACCTGTATTAAATAGTGCTATTGTAAATACATAATGGGGACAGTTCTACTTTGCTTCAGGCTAATAAAATTGTTTTTTGCCTTTTCCAATTCTGACTTCTTTTTCTTTGACATTCAAAATGCATTGTTCATCTCACAGCAATTGTTAAATAGATCTTCCTAAACTCCCAAATCTAACAAGAAGACAATGAAAAATCCATAGGATATTATGTATGATTCCTCTTGGTTGTAATTTGCCAAGTTAAGAGTTAATATATCAACATAATAAAATGTTATAGCTTTTTAGTTCAAGCAAAAACTGTAAGAAAATTGAAGATATCTGAGTACATATTACCATACTATGCATGAAATTGCCTATTTAGAAAGAGAAATAGTAAAGTGATAATTGTTATGATGTTAAAGTCTCTGAATGGAAATTGACATATTGTCAGCAAAGCCGAAATTTCCAGTTGGCTTATCAATAACATTGTAATTTTCCTCGGGCTCTACTGTATTTTCTACTGTATTGTGAATAAATTTCATGTCTTCTACCAATACAGGAAGCTGACTTTTTCTAGGAGGATTCAGTGGCTGGCCAGCTAGTCTACTGCTCATGTCCACATTTTGTTCAGGGGGACTAAGTTTAAAATGATCACAAGGTTGGGTGCAGTGGCTCACGCCTGTAATCTCAGCATTTTGGGAGGCTGAGGCAGGCGGATCACCTGAGGTCGGGATCTCAAGACCAGCCTGGCCAATGTGGTGAAACCACGACTCTACTAAAAAAAAAAAAAAAAAAACCTGATGTGGTGGGGTTTGCCTGTAGTCCCAATTACTCAGGGGACTGAGACAGGAGAATCGTTTGATCCCAGGAAACAGAGGCTGCAGTCAGCCGAGATCACACCATTGCACTCCAGCCTGGGTGACACAGTGAGACTCTGTCTCAAAAAATAAAAATTACAATAAAAAATAAATAAAATGACCGACAAGAGTGGTGAGGGAAAAGAGAGGACATGAGAATCACTGACAAGTCTGTGTAAGAACGGATGGAGAATGAGCCCTGTTAAATAAATGATCCTATCTTATATGGCTCTTAGAAGGAAGCTTACAACATAGTGCGTGCATGCATTTGAATCTTGGATATTGTCTTAGTGTATTGCATCACTATAAAGTAATACCTGGGGCAAGGTAGTTTATAAAGAAAGGAGGTTTATTTGGCTCACAGTTCTGCAGGATGAACAAGAAGCAGGGCACCAGCATCTGCTTCTGCTGAGGGCTTCAGGAAGCTTCCACGCATGACAGAAGGGAAAGGGGGGCAAACATCATGTGGCCAGGGAGAAAGAAAAAGAGAGAGAGAGTGGGGAGCAGTGCCATGCTCTTTTAAGCAGCCAGCTATCAGGTAAACTAATGGAGAGAGTACTCACTCATTACTGTGGGTTGAGGACAAGGGAACACCAAGTCATTCATGAGGGATCTGCCTCCATGACCAAAACACTTCCCACTAGGCCCCACCTTCAACATTAGGGATCAAATTTCAACTTGAGATTTGGAGGGAACAAATATCCCAATTATACCTGGTGTCTTCAGTTTCTGCAAAATGCCTCTATGAATCACTGACAGATATAGAAAGAAGATTTCAACTAAATCTCAGGATAATCCCTGAGTCATGATACCCTAGGAATAGTCCTGGGTGAAGTTTTAGATATTGATTAAGGGGTGGAAAATCTAAGTACAAAAGAAACTTTTGGGATGTACCTGGGCTTTCTCTAAAGCTGCAACACTAGCTCACTTTACTGTCAGCCTTCCAGGAACTCTCATTCTGGAGTGTACATCATTTGACTTAAAAATAATTGAAGACTTTCCATTTTCTTCTCTCTTCTTGATACAAATAATCTTTTAGTTTTATAGTAGTAAGTGATGTAACTGTGGACCTTTCGGTCTTAAACAGAGGGTTTCCTTTTTATAGAGTCACCTGAAATCCAAGATATTAATTATTTATAATTTTGCTAATTTATAATGGAAATCTAAGGGTTGTGTAGTGAGAGACAATGATGAATGAGATACTTAATGAATACGTTAAGCCAGTTAATCAGTATTCTCATCTAAACATGAGAATGTTAATCTTATTCATTCCCCTGGGTGTATATAATAAGGGGAAAGGAAATAGAAAGTAAATAAATTGTATAAAGGTAACCACATATTTTAAGTGATTTTTAAAAAATTCCCCAAGTCAACCCAAATGAATTTATTGGAACTATTACATTTTATTTGGACGAATACATCTACTGAGTGGATGGATCCTAGCTTCACAATAGGCCTTCATTTTTCAAGCTATTATTTCTCTATCTTCTGCTAAAGCACATGACAAGGAGATATGTTTATAATCACCTCTTGGGAGCTTAAAAATTCAGTTTCTTCTTCCTATTCCCAAATGCCTTTATCAATTTTCTGCTTCTATAATTATCATGGGTAACTTCAGAGCCAGATGCATAATTGCTTGCTTAAGGTAAAAAAGGCCTGTGCTGGAGCCCTATGTCACGTTCTACCTACCTTTTTATCAGGGTCAGGCTTGTCCAACATGTTTTGTGTTTTAGCAGTGTTTGGCCCAGTGCCTGTTTTGTACTCAGCTGCAACCATCCTTAATATTTCCTTTGGCACTTGTGCTTGGGAGGGCTGAGCAGGACTCCTGTCCTATGTTTCATTGGTGCTTACCCTAGTGCCTGCCTATCAGGCTTTTCTTAGTCTTGCAGTATTGCATTCATCCTTTGAAAGACTGCCTTAGCTTTTTGACTTTGATTAATCAACATCGCAATTCTTACTGGTTGGTCTATAAATTTAAATTCTTCTGTTCCTTTCCCTTTAGTTAATAAAGGGAAATCAATTTAACTGCCACATAGCACAACATTTCCTATTCTTCATGCTGTAAGATTTCTTTTCTGCTAGAGAGGAAATTTGGTATTCAACACCAAATCCTGGCCATTGTTCTCAGTCAATAGCTAATCAAAATTATATTCATATTTTAAATTAATACTGATATTCACTGATAAGTAGTAAACTTACCAAACTTCATAGAAAACTTCTTTAGACTTACCTATCCAAGCAATAATTTAAAAAACTATCGCAATTTGTTGGATGGATGTTGAGTTATCACAAGAAACCTAAGAAGAGAAAATGCAGCTGGAATTAGAAACCATTAGGGACTTGGCAATCTCCGTCATTCACTCCCTCTTCCTATCCCTCCTCCATATCCCATGCCACTCCACAGTCAGATACTCTGCATATTTACTTCATGTATTCTTCTCTTCCTCTAAAAGCCCTTCGTTTTCTGCTTTTGAGTACACATGGCCACCTCAGCCTCAATTTCCATGGCCTCTTAA
The DNA here is from genome assembly GCF_000951045.1 of Mandrillus leucophaeus. Lineage (NCBI taxonomy): Eukaryota > Metazoa > Chordata > Mammalia > Primates > Cercopithecidae > Mandrillus > Mandrillus leucophaeus. Next base: position 3,324,123 of record NW_012103543.1, read on the forward strand.
TTCCTCTACAAATACACCCTGAGTGCCTGCATGCCAATTCCAAACTCTCTGCTGAAAGACTCTAATTGGCTTAGGTGTTCATCCCTGATCCCATTAGCAGTGGCTATGAGCCAGACACCTTCCTCATCAGAAAGGGTATGTAAGGAGATTTCGAGAGAAGAGGACCAAATGCCCGGCTAACAACTGTAGGTATAACTGATGGGTTTATGACATTTAGAGATAGATTCCAGCTCTTCATTGCACTGAAAGGTATAAATTTACATGTCCTTATGTTGGTTTTGCATGTCACTGTCTCCCCCAGCAAAAATGATATTAAAGTATTTAATGTGATTGGTAAATTTAAGTCTTTGCCAATGAGATTTATTCTACTATTACAGGAACTCATTTCTAAGCAAAAATTTCTCTTTCCCTTTCTCAAAACATTTAGTGACATTCATTAGGCTAAGATCATTTTCAAGATGACTTTCACTAGACTTAACAGTATAAGGCCACTTTTCTAGTTGCATACATGGTCAGTGATGTTACATACATGCTTCCCTAATTCAGTGGTCATCAAGCCCAGCAGGCATGAGAATCACCTGGAGGGCTTATAAGAGCACAGATTTTGGGACTCCATTTTTAGAGATTCTATTTTAGCAGGTACAGGCAGGGCTTGATAATTTGTATTTCTAGTAAGTTCCCAGATGATACTGACGTTGTTGGTTCTAAAATGACACTTTGGCCAGATGCAATGGCTCATGCCTCTAATCTCAACATTTTTTGAGGTTGAGATGAGAGAATCCTGACTTGAGGCCAGGATTTAAAGATTAGTCTGGGCAACATAGTGAGACCCATCTCTACAGAATATTATGGTTATTTTGGTTGTTGTTTTGTTCTGTTTGTTTGTTTTTAATGAACTAGCTGTGGTGGCACGTGCCTGTAGTCCCAGCTACTCAGCAGGCTGAGGCAGGAGGATTTCTTGAGCCCGGAGTTCAAAGTTACAGTGAGCCATGATCAAGCCACTGAACTCTAGCCTGGGCAACAGAGCAAGACCCTATGTCTAAAAAAAATAAACAAAATGAAATAAAAATAATTAAATAAAATCACACTTTGAGAACCTCTATCCTAATTTGCCTTTATTCTCATTTCAAGGGAAAATAGCTGGGAAAAGATTTCATGTTTTACTTTCAGGGGTCCGGGTGTGAGGAATATATTCTCTTGTTCCCCAGCCTACATTACATCCAAATTCTAAAATCCACAGTCTCTTAAAATGGGAAGGAAGGACCTCTAAGATTGTGTAGTCCTGCCTTTCCTAAACACGCTCAAAATATATTAATGTGCTTTGCCACTTCCATGTACCATCCCCACTCTTATGTTCCTAATGTCTTTATCTTACTTACAAGGGAAAAATTTTATCACGTTCTAAGATGGAAAGGAAATTTTTTTTTGCTTTAAATTGAAGGTAGCTATAAAACTAAATTTAAAATGTTACTTTATTTTTAAAAGTAATGAGTATAAGTGATACCAAATCAAATAGTTTCAAAAATATGTGTGCAAAAATAAATTATTCAGTGAGAATAGAAAATACTTATAATTCATTCTTAATAAAGGGATAATCATCTCAATGTCACTTTGCTTAAGATAGAAAAGAGATTCAATATCATTAAGTTAATTCCATTTTTTAGTTGTGGTATTTGCTTCCACTGAGAATCCCACTGCATCTGTGCATGCAGTCAGAAAAGGCTGAAGAGATCTCAGAACTTTTCTTGAAAAAGTTGGATATTAATATTTATTCCTAGTACTGTAATGCAAGTTATTTTGTTTAACCAACAGAGTTTCAAGAAGACTTCCAAAGTCATCTTCAGAATTGTTTTTCTACTGGATTTGCTAATGTGCAATGTGAAGGAAAAACAAAATTTGTTCTCTCCCACACTGCCATACACTTTATAGAAAAATGTATGGAAACAACATTATTCACATTGTATTTTCATAATGCTCATAAATGCCTTCATTGACTTAGTTGGTAAATATAGTTAGGTCCTTCTGAGAAGAATTTTTTTAGTTTAATTTAATGAATGAGTAAAGTTCGCAGACCCTCTCTACAGTCTCTCTATGCACCATGTCAATCACAGTAAAACAGTACCACGCAATGAGTGGTATACAAACACAATATCTTTTGGCCAGGTGCAGTGGCTCACGCCTGTAATCCCAGCACTTAGGGAGGCCGAGGCAGGTGGATCACCTGAGGTCAGGAGTTCGAGACCAGGCTGGAAAACATGGCAAAATGGTGAAATCCTGTCTCTACTAAAAATACAAAACAAAACAAAAATTAGCTGAGCATGGTGGTGGGCACCTGTAATACCAGCTACTTGGGAGGCTGAGGCAGGAAAATCACTTGAACCCAGGAGGCAGAGGTTGCAATGAGCCGAGATTGCACCATTCCATTCCAACCTGGGTGATGGAGTGAAAATCTGTCTCAAAAAAAAAAAAAAATTAAATCTCACTAAATTCCTGAGGCTTGCATTATTATTCCCATTTCCATAGGGGCAAAAGAGGGTTGGAATTGCAGAGAGGATGAAGTGATTTGCCAAAGTACAACTAGCTAACAATGACTGAGCCAAGACTCTGATCCACACTAGAATATTCTTTTAACTCCGAGTCTGCTGTCTGGGGTGATTGAATCAAAAATGGAGGGTAAAGGTAGGATTCTGTTTTCCCATGGATATTCTGCTTTTTCCACCCTGTCCTGCCATGCTTTCTTCAGATACAGCCTAAAAGGCCAATTTTCTGAAATCCCTACACTTGCTGATCTGGAGAGAGATGAAGATAGTCCATTGGCCTGCATTAGTGGGCTAATCTGTCAGCGTCAGACCTAGGAATGTAAATAATGCCAGTCACTTTGCCCAACCTCACTTTCTTCTCCTTCCATTCCTGCCTCCACTCTGTCAGTTAACAGACATTCTTCAGTTCTTTGGAAAACACTAGTTTAAATTAACCTTGAAATTTTATAGATGGGGAAAGTATTTTTACTCTCATTGAAGCACCAATCTTAAAAAAAGACAACTGTATGATCTTTAAATGTTAAAATGCAGAATAATTAGTATTAGATTTACAAAATTAGCACACCCCAAATTTGTACTAGCTTATGTAAAAATTCTAATGAAAGTGTGTTTGTGTTTGCGTGTGTGTGTGTGTGAGAGTTAAGATTGTAGCATGACTTGAAGAGAGCTCTAAGGCCCTATCAGTCCAAAAACTTTTATCTGAAGCCTCCCATTATACCTGAATAATGCCAATAAGTGTCATCATTAACAGTATTACGAGGAGCTATACCATCGGGATTAATCTGCATGCTGCGTCATTTACTTGCTGTATCACGTGTGGGACTTGGTCTTCTCCGTGCCTCAATTTCTCCCCTGCTTCTATTGTGCAGGTGCCCAGTGGTCCATCCCACTGTCGGTGCATGGCAAAAATTCTGATGAGATTTAGTGAAAGCACTTTCCAACAGAGGTGTAGGATGGTGCTCAAGAATCCCTCTAACCCCTGCTCCTTGGAGGTCAGCCAGGACCACAGGGCTGTGGAAGAGCCCTCCAGTGGAGGGAATTCGACCCCCGCACTAGTTACATACTTAACGGGTTGAACTAAAAATGGGTAAAGCACACCTAATTTTTTTTTTAATTTATTTATTATTATTATACTTTAAGTTGTAGGGTACATGTGCATAACGTGCAGGTTTGTTACATATGTATACTTGTGCCATGTTGGTGTGCTGCACCCATGAACTTGTCATTTACATCAAGTATAACTCCCAATGCAATCCCTCCCCCCTCCCCCCTCCCTATGATAGGCCCCGGTGTGTGATGTTCCCCTTCCTGAGTCCAAGTGATCTCATTGTTCAGTTCCCACCTATGAGTGAGAACAATAGCAAAGACTTGGAATCAATCCAAATGTCCATCAGTGACAGACTGGATTAAGAAAATGTGGCACATATACACCATGGAATACTATGCAGCCATAAAAAAGGATGAGTTTGTGTCCTTTGTAGGGACATGGATGCAGCTGGAAACCATCATTCTTAGCAAACTATCACAAGAACAGAAAACCAAGCACACCTAATGTTTTAAGCACAAAGGGACTTTCTGGCCTAAGGCCCTTGAGAAGCCTCCGAACTCAGCTAGAGATCTGGAACACTAATGCTACTGCATCAGTCTGAGACCTTATTCGACTTCTGTAAAGTAGTTCAGCCCAACTAATCCAACTCCCTGCCAAGTCACTGGAAGAACATGAGAAGGGGAGCCCCAGTCACTGGAGACCAGAGATCTTTCTTTCCTCAACTTCATTGGAATTTTGTGAAGATTAAATATTAATCTTGTATATGCAAAGTGCTTAGGACAGTACAAAGCACAGAAATTCTCAATATTAATTATTCATCTTATTACGTATTATGTAAAAAGCACTTTGCAAGCACCTTACTTGGTTTGGTTGTTTTCTTTAATTCTCTGGAAACTATGAGGTAAGCATTATTATTAATTCTCCTTTTACAATACTGAATAACAATAATAACTGAAGCTCAGAGAGGTTAGTTTTCATGCCTAAGTTCCCACAGATCAGTGGCAAGTGAGGCTGTCAGACTTCAACGCGGTTTAATTCTCTAAAGTATGAACTCTCATGAAACCTTTACAGCAGTCACTGGAGAGCCTATTACAAATACTGTGAGGTAGCCTCATGCTGCAGTTCATTTGGGAGGACTGGGGAGCATCTGTAAATTAGTAATTTAAAAACACAACTTTCCAGGCGACATGGAACTGACGATAATTTGGTAATTACTGGAAACACTGTCTATAGATGAGGAAGGATGATCATAAAAGTTATCATCCAAAACATGCCTTTTAGAAAAGTAGATACAATAGAAAAATAGACAGAAAACCTAGAATGCCTAGGGCCATTTGTCTGCAGGTAAAATGAAGAATGAAGTAAGAATGTAACAGATGATCAAATTTTGTACAGATTAGTGATTTACTGGGTTAGAGTTTAAGATGGTTCTCATAGTCTCACAGGTGTTTTGTCAGGATAGAGACCAAGTTGAAAATTGGGAGTGCTTCCAGGGGCATGTGGGATCAGGGAAGCACCACAGGACAGGCAGTGAATGTTAGAGGAAGGGCAGGAGGGGACAGAGCCAGGCCTGGGCAAGGCTGGAGTGCCGGGGACATTCCTTTCACATCTCTTCAACATGAGTGCATATTCAAATATAATTTCACTGGATCACTACTCAAGTCAACACAGTTAATAACATTAACAATCATTTGTCAAAAACTATCTTCTTCATTTCAAATCTGGAATCTTACTATTTGGTCATGGCTATAGTAAAGTATAAAAACAAAGAAGGCAACGAATGGGAAAGTAAAAGCACAGATAAAGACAAACCTCATCTCCTTTGAAATGTTGAGGATGACCGCTCTCTCCACACAGCTCCTGATTCAGAATCAGAAGAGGAAAATATGTTGGTGGGTTGAATTTGCCTCTAATTTCTTTCAGCATATATATATTTTTTTCTTGTTCCAACACAGCAACTATCCTTTAATTAAAAAAAATGATCTTCATAAGGGAGGACACTGTGATAGCCTCTAAAAAGAATGGTGTTTTTACTCTTTTGTGAAGTTGGTAACATTCTTGTAAAATTGTTTTTTACAACTCTATATTATATTTACTCTAGGTGAGATTTTACAAACAATAATTATCTCTGATGGCTTAGTACTTTTTCCATCCCATAAATCACCTCAGTTCAAATTTATCTCCGTGATTTGAGATTTGGAGGGTCTCTGTAAACAACATCTAAAACTTTCTCAATTTTGTGAAATGCTTCTGAGATACCTGGTCAACAAAAAACACCGTTGTAACGATAATGATACACAGTGTACAGGGAAAGGCCCAGCTTACACCTCACTATAGGACTGGTTTATGTCAGAGACCAAAGGATTATTACGTTCAATTTTCTTTCTTTGAGTAAGACAGCGTTGTCATGGTTTCTGATCTTCCTAGTTACACGTCTGCATGAAAGAGGAAAAAAAATTATAGAAAACATGAAGATTCCATAGCTTTGATAAGAAATTCAAATGTAAGTTGATTGATCTGAAACGAAGCAACTACATAGCTTAAATAGTAATATATATTTTATATATTTTATTTTCTAAGAGAAATAAATAATAAATAGGCTCACCACAGGAATTTGTTGGAAAGGAAACTAATAATCTGAAAAATTGCATCTAATGAAGCCAATATTGACTGACTCATTGGCCTTCACTTCTGGGATTCCACGGTGCTTTTGTCACAGCAATGTTATAAATAATGGCCTTGAAGCACAGTTGGAAGTGTGCCTTAAATCATCAAACAAATGTTTTGTAATTGTTTGCAGTATACTCCTTTAATTTAAAGTTATTTTCTATAACATGATAGCACTATAGTATAGATATTTGGGAATATTTCTAAAGTAGATATTTGGAAATGTTTCTAAAGCATTACTTGCCTTCAAGTCCCATTTCTGTTAATTACTGCCTACTGATGTCAGTTTTCACAATGTAAAACAAGATACTAGTAATATCAAACTCATAGGTTTTTAGTATGTTCGGCCTATATGATGTATCAAGTACTAGTTACTACTCCTAGTAGAATTATCATCTTTTAAGGTAATCTTTGACAATATTAACCAGGGAGTTTATTGGGAATTGTTATTACTGAGTGTTAAATAAATAATATATAGGTAAAGTAAATCCAAATCTCATATATGCTATATACCTCCTCTGAAAACCCAGGCAAGCCAATTACTTGATTCTTAGTTAACTCATCTGTAAAGTAGAAGTAATAAAAAATAGTTATTTCCTAGGCTAGTTGTAAAAAATAAATAATATATCAGAAGAGCCTCGTATAGTGGGTAGCATATAGTAAAGTATTAAACAATAGGGACATTATGTTTTCTCCAACCACTTAGAGAACTAGCTATTTACTAAAGTGAAAGTGCAATTATAGTCCTTTAAAAATAAGTTTTCTGCACCAAGTCACATTTTTCAGCCAAATTTTGGTGAAGACTGTTTTTGAAATAAGAAAAGCATACTTCATTTTCAGATAGTAAAACATAACCATACTATTTAGTAACATTTATGCTGCTGTTGTATTAAATCAAGGAACAAGTTTACAATGTTTGTCCTTTAGGTTTAATCAGGATTAATCAGTGCTAAATCTCCTTCTTTCCTTTCATTGTGCTCTGAGACCCAAGAAAGCCTCACAATGATGGGGACAAAG
>NW_012103543.1:3331444-3376451 GCF_000951045.1 Mandrillus leucophaeus
AATTACTTGATTCTTAGTTAACTCATCTGTAAAGTAGAAGTAATAAAAAATAGTTATTTCCTAGGCTAGTTGTAAAAAATAAATAATATATCAGAAGAGCCTCGTATAGTGGGTAGCATATAGTAAAGTATTAAACAATAGGGACATTATGTTTTCTCCAACCACTTAGAGAACTAGCTATTTACTAAAGTGAAGGTGCAATTATAGTCCTTTAAAAATAAGTTTTCTGCACCAAGTCACATTTTTCAGCCAAATTTTGGTGAAGCCTGTTTTTGAAATAAGAAAAGCATACTTCATTTTCAGATAGTAAAACATAACCATACTATTTAGTAACATTTATGCTGCTGTTGTATTAAATCAAGGAACAAGTTTACAATGTTTGTCCTTTAGGTTTAATCAGGATTAATCAGTGCTAAATCTCCTTCTTTCCTTTCATTGTGCTCTGAGACCCAAGAAAGCCTCACAATGATGGGGACAAAGATTATTGAGTGACTCAGAAATAAAGGCAAAGCAATCTGTTGGAAACTTTTATTTAAATAATTATTGAGATACATGAGATGGGGTTCAGGGCTAAGTTATTTTCTTGTATTTTTTATTTGTTTGGAATAGAATATTTTTATAAACAAAAATACTTTTGTTCATTCTTTTTAAATAAGTTACACCTTTCTAATTAAAAATTGAAGCCTGGTTCTGGGTTTAAAAAAAATGAAATGCATTTTCTTATATTCTTACCTGGAAAATAATGGCAGTTAGAATTTCCGTGCCCTCGCAGGAGTTACAGAAGTAAATAGACATGTTTCTTTGCTAAAACCTAGGAAGAGAGTAAAAATGCTGCAGGGGAATGCATATAGGCTGGATAGACTTTCAGAATATTTGAATTGGAATGTGATTTTGCTTCAGCGATTTTAAAAGAGAAATAAGGGCCATTCAGAAGATCTTGCTTGGAAGTTGTTTTATTGTCAGTTCTAATTTACTTGTATAATGCTCTTATATAATGTGAGACAATGCATAATTAGTTATTTGACTTAACTCTCTCCAGAAATATACTCCTTAAAATGGTGACACATTCAACTAAGAAAATTACATTTTTTCCCCCAAATCACTAGAATTTTTTTTTTCTTTGTCAATAGTTGAAAATTATTCTTGCAAGGATTACCACCATCCACATAACCCTCTGACAATTATCAACTGTAGTAGAACAGTAGGCTGGACTAGGAAAAAGAAACCTCCTCTTATTTTCACTTTGGACATTGTATGACCATAAGCAAGTCATTTCATCTCTCTATGTTTTAGTTTGTTCATCTGTTAAATCAGAAAAATGAAATAGGTGGACTCATAAGATTCATAAGATGTTAGAGATGGAATCAATCATAGTCTACAAATGGAGAATTTTTTTTTTTTTTTTTTTCCAGATGAAAGAGCAGAGATCCAGAGGGATTTAGTGTCTTGCCCAGTGTTCAATTGTGTTAGGGAGAAAGTGAAAAATATAAATCAGGTATTCCGATATCAATCCAATGCTCATTTCTCCACATCGAAAATGTATGTGCTTATCTATTAGACTGTGAATTAAACACTTTTCTGATTTATAGATTGAATACGTAAATGAAGAATATTTAAAGTATTTAAATATATGCAATCTATATTTGTTATATTAAAATGTGTTCACTTAAATATATGTAATATTCATCTCTCTTGCCTGGATTATCAATAGCATGTGAGGATGATTTCTGTATATTTTAGGGTTTCTTGTTTGAATTTTTAGGAAATTTGATATTTCAAAACAATCTATTGATGCAATGCAAATATATCAGTATTTGCTCATGGCTGCTTAACAACAAGTTTGTAATCACTGAATTTAGTTTAGATAATACTTAAAGGTAGGCTGCATTATGAAGTTATTTACAATTATAGAAAATCATCATATAAAATTTCCGATAGGACAGACAATTAAACCTGTACAATAGCACAGAGGGATGTTCTCTGGGATGACACAGTAACTGAATTCCCAGGTCCCCATGGGATCTCATTAACTTGGTGAATTTACCTCAACTTTGGAAAACTGATTTATGAAATCCTTGTAATTTCAAAGTCACGGAAAAATCTCTCAGGACTTGCCCCAATACTAATCTCATAAGAGGAGATACATAAAATTCAAAAGCTAATTTACTAATTTATGACTAAAATATAAATTCCAAGGTAACTAAGGAGTTTTTCAGTCTTTTGACCAATTCATTCTTTTTGTAGGTAAAACACCGGGGTAGTCAATTTGTAATAGAAAGTTTGCCTTCAAATAAAATCAAGGACAGGTAATTTCTTACTGTGAATACTAAGTGGTGTTAAGTAAGGTAACAAGTCATTTTCTCAGTCACCATGCCCTCTGCTCAGATAACATGCCACTTGTTCACAGACTGACTTATTCTCTAACATTCCTGTTCTTTCTTAAGTCACATATATATATATTTCCTAAGTCATATATAGAGATATTAAAGTGAAGAAATTTACTTTGGTAAATATTTGCACCAGTAGGAGTAATACACAATGTAGCTGGCAAAAGTAGCGGAATAAAACAGATAGTTCCAAAAGTCTTAGAAGAGTAAGCCCTTCAGCCTCTGATTTGGCCAGCCGTTGTTCTTATAGTTGCTGAGCTGGGCGGTGGGGTGGAGCAGTCTGGAACCCCCTGTGGTGGGGGAAATCTGGTGTGCAGGGCGGCAGCTACAACCCATGTGGAAGTATTTCAGTATTTTTAGCTGGCAGTTCAGCTGTCCTGGTGCATACTGGCTGAATATCTCTCGAGAGCTTTTCTCAATACATTCAATTTTTTTTTTTATTCTGCCCCCTTCAATAAAGTATAACTTAAACTTTTTCCTAATGTTTAAGGTGGATGTTTAGAACATGAATTATTGCAGCAAGTTATAATAGTAATGCCTCCAGGTTTCCAAAGTGCACCAAATGATGCCAGATTGCTATGACTTTCGGAATTCTTAAATCTGCTTTCGAAAATCTTTTTTTCTGTCTCTTTCTGTCGTAGTAGAACAGTAGGCTGGACTAGGAAAAAGAAACCTCCTCTTATTTTCACTTTGGACATTGTATGACCATAAGCAAGTCATTTCATCTCTCTATGTTTTAGTTTGTTCATCTGTTAAATCAGAAAAATGAAATAGGTGGACTCATAAGATTCATAAGATGTTAGAGATGGAATCAATCATAGTCTACAAATGGAGAATTTTTTTTTTTTTTTTTTCCAGATGAAAGAGCAGAGATCCAGAGGGATTTAGTGTCTTGCCCAGTGTTCAATTGTGTTAGGGAGAAAGTGAAAAATATAAATCAGGTATTCCGATATCAATCCAATGCTCATTTCTCCACATCGAAAATGTATGTGCTTATCTATTAGACTGTGAATTAAACACTTTTCTGATTTATAGATTGAATACGTAAATGAAGAATATTTAAAGTATTTAAATATATGCAATCTATATTTGTTATATTAAAATGTGTTCACTTAAATATATGTAATATTCATCTCTCTTGCCTGGATTATCAATAGCATGTGAGGATGATTTCTGTATATTTTAGGGTTTCTTGTTTGAATTTTTAGGAAATTTGATATTTCAAAACAATCTATTGATGCAATGCAAATATATCAGTATTTGCTCATGGCTGCTTAACAACAAGTTTGTAATCACTGAATTTAGTTTAGATAATACTTAAAGGTAGGCTGCATTATGAAGTTATTTACAATTATAGAAAATCATCATATAAAATTTCCGATAGGACAGACAATTAAACCTGTACAATAGCACAGAGGGATGTTCTCTGGGATGACACAGTAACTGAATTCCCAGGTCCCCATGGGATCTCATTAACTTGGTGAATTTACCTCAACTTTGGAAAACTGATTTATGAAATCCTTGTAATTTCAAAGTCACGGAAAAATCTCTCAGGACTTGCCCCAATACTAATCTCATAAGAGGAGATACATAAAATTCAAAAGCTAATTTACTAATTTATGACTAAAATATAAATTCCAAGGTAACTAAGGAGTTTTTCAGTCTTTTGACCAATTCATTCTTTTTGTAGGTAAAACACCGGGGTAGTCAATTTGTAATAGAAAGTTTGCCTTCAAATAAAATCAAGGACAGGTAATTTCTTACTGTGAATACTAAGTGGTGTTAAGTAAGGTAACAAGTCATTTTCTCAGTCACCATGCCCTCTGCTCAGATAACATGCCACTTGTTCACAGACTGACTTATTCTCTAACATTCCTGTTCTTTCTTAAGTCACATATATATATATTTCCTAAGTCATATATAGAGATATTAAAGTGAAGAAATTTACTTTGGTAAATATTTGCACCAGTAGGAGTAATACACAATGTAGCTGGCAAAAGTAGCGGAATAAAACAGATAGTTCCAAAAGTCTTAGAAGAGTAAGCCCTTCAGCCTCTGATTTGGCCAGCCGTTGTTCTTATAGTTGCTGAGCTGGGCGGGGGGGTGGAGCAGTCTGGAACCCCCTGTGGTGGGGGAAATCTGGTGTGCAGGGCGGCAGCTACAACCCATGTGGAAGTATTTCAGTATTTTTAGCTGGCAGTTCAGCTGTCCTGGTGCATACTGGCTGAATATCTCTCGAGAGCTTTTCTCAATACATTCAATTTTTTTTTTTATTCTGCCCCCTTCAATAAAGTATAACTTAAACTTTTTCCTAATGTTTAAGGTGGATGTTTAGAACATGAATTATTGCAGCAAGTTATAATAGTAATGCCTCCAGGTTTCCAAAGTGCACCAAATGATGCCAGATTGCTATGACTTTCGGAATTCTTAAATCTGCTTTCGAAAATCTTTTTTTCTGTCTCTTTCTGTCAGGGCTGTCACTTCTCATTTTTATCCATGCACTTTCCTCTAGCAACAACCCTCCAATTTCTCACATACTGAACCTAATTTAAATCTACTCTGAGCAGGAAAACCTGGCCAATTTCTTAGAAATATGTGTAAAATAATGATGAATAAATTCTACGTCGTGGCCCAAGGAGCTATTTTATGAGTAAAGGTACATACATTTTGGTTTTGGACCTTGTGACGGATGTGTTATCTATTCTGAATACCTTTTCAGTCACTCCATCGTCCTTTAATGTATTAAAAACACTCTAGTTTGACTCAAAGGAGCCACTGTATAAGTAATCCAGTGTGCCTCATATTATTGTGGAGATTGAAAATCAGTAGTCTATAAACCCACCTAGCCAGTAGTTGTGTTTTGCCAGCAAAATATTAACTTAATGACAAAGTTTTAAAATTTTTGGTAGGCAGCCAATATTTACAAGTCAGAATATTTTAAATGTGAAGTCAAATCTCTAGATTCTCTTGATAAACAGAAGTCTGACAACATTGGACCCATATCTTAACATGAAAGCAGTAGGTGAGAGCTAAAGAGCAGCTGCTTTCTTTTGATCATGTTATGGGGTGAATTGTGTTCTCCCCTCAATACCCCTCTACCCAAAATGTTGAAGTCCTAACCCTGAGTATTTCAGCATGTGACATTATTTGGAAATAAGATCATTGAAAACATGATTAGCTAAGAAAAAGTCATACTGGAGTAAGATGGGCCCCTAAACCAATATGACTGGTGTCCTCATAAAAGGAATGCCATGTGAAGAAGTGGAGAAACACAGGGAGGAGAAAGCCAGGTGAAAATGAACACAGGGCCTAGAGTTAAGCAGCCACAAGTCAGGAAACTCGTGAGGCTTCCAGAGGCTGAAAGAGGCAAGGGAGAAACTTCCTCTCTGGGTTTTGGAGAAAGCATGGCCCTACCAACCCATTGATTTTTGCTGTCTAGCTTCTAGAACTATGAGAGAACATGTTTCTGATGTTTTAAGCAACCCAGATTGTGGCACTTTATTCTGGCAGCTGGAGGGAACTAACACAGATAGAATTTCCAGGCTGCTTTTCTGACAATATGGTTGACTAGATATCAGAATTCCTCCACAGAATTAATTTAATGTTGAAAAATGTCTAAAGACATCTTTTTTGCATAGCTGGGCCACAGACAGATGAGAGACAAGGCTTTGAATATGCAAGAGACAAGAAACAAGAATTGACCCTTAACAAAAATAACTTTTTATCATCAATTGAAAGTGGAAGAGAAGCAGTCTTTCCCAGTCTTTCCCCTGGTAAAGGAGTCCACAGAGACAGAGACACTGGTCTGTATCTCCCCAAGATCTCAGGGAAAAAAATAAAATAAGAACAACAACAACAAAAACTGACCTGTGGCTTTCAAAGCATAGACGTAGGATTTCCCAGGGTCTGGGTGTATAGTTAAAATTCCACTAGTATCCCAGCAAACTAGGAGATGAACATAACAAATGATCACAGGCTGATGGCACCCTGGGATCAATAACTAGACCTCTCTGAAGAGATCCTCAGCCCCGGCCTTGAAAGATTCTTGTAGAGAAAAACATAAAGATAAGATATAAATGCATATTATGTGAGCGAAGTCCCCTCTGCCCCACTGGATATAAAGCTCTTCAGATTAAAACAACAATAGCATAACCCCAAATTTCACAACACATATATTCATCTAAAACACAAATAGCTGCATTAGACCTTCAATAATTTCATATAATAGAATTATTAGACTAGATTAGAAATTATGTTTAAAGGTTTAAAGAAGAAAGAATAAGGAAGAATATTCATTCAACAACATGTGTTTATTTTACTTAACTAAGATTTTTCAAGGACCAAATTATGTCAGGCATTTCTCTAGTTACTGGGAATACAAAAATTCACCACTGCCACCCCCTATCACTGCCTTTATAAAATTTATATTCTAATTGTAAGAGACAGATATAAAGCAAATCAAGCAAAATATGTTTTATACTGAAATGTGCTATGAATGGAAATAAAGCAGGAGGGGTGGGTAGGGAGCTCTGGGTAAAGGTGTGATTTAAATTTTATTAATACTTTGGAGATCAGAGAAAACCTCACTGAGAAAAGGGTACTTGAAGCTAAAGGAGGTAAGGGTGTAAGTCCGCTGTATATCTGAAGGATGAATATTCCAGGCAGGGAAAATCCAACGTGCAAAAGCCCAAAGTAGTAACTGTGAAAACAGTAAGGAAGCCTGTGTGGCTAAGTCTGAGTGAGAGTAGGAATAATAGGGGTAGTAAAATATGAGGTCCAAGAGGTAAAGTTAGGGCAGAAAAGTAAAGTAAAATATGGTATAAAAATGACAAAAACAAGCATTAAAAAAGGAAGTTAAAATTTCTGACAACAAAACTTGTAATTGTTAAAATATAAAAATTGAATGGTTAAAATGCAGATGAGATAAAGCTGAAGAGAAAATTAGGGAAATAAAAGGTAGCACTGAATAAATTGATGAAAAATCATTACACAGAAAAAAGAGATATAAAATATAAAAACCAGGTTAAAAATTTTAAGTACAATAAATAAGTCTCATGTATATCTAATAGGGGTTCCAGAAATAGATAATATGATTGGAGAGAAGCAATGTTTAAAATGATACTAAATTTGAGTTTTCTGGAGTTTCAAAAAACATACGACTCTTCAGATTCACAATGGATCTCGAGCAGAATAAATAAAGCTAAATATATATCCTGCCATATGTAGATAAATTACAGAACACTAAAGCAAAAGAACTTAAAAATAACTCGGAAGTAGAGAGAAATAACAGAGATAGCAAGCTCTACTTGATGTAAGTCCTCTATCTTACCTGCTTCCTTCATTTAGTTTGCCTGTAAGTTTCCTTATAAGTATTTGAAATTGTGACACCTGCAGGACTGTTAGACTTTTATAGTTCTAATCAATATGTGGTAACTTCTCTCATTAAAAGGTATTTTTATCATAAGGGGCTTGCTAAAAGAACTGAAAACAAATATTGGCATTTCTTTTTTATTATCTCTATCTCTTTCCTCTAAGTCTTTTGACTTTGAGAAGAAAAAGATGGAGACGTGTGAAGAAAGAAAGTCAAGTCTAAGTGTGGTGACTCATACCTGTAATTTCAACATTTTGAAAGGCCAAGGCAGGTAGATTGCTTGAACCCAGCAGCTCTAGACCAGTCTGGGCAATATAGCAAGATCCCACCTCTATGGAAAATGCAAAAATTAGCCATGAGTGTTGGCACATGTCTGTAGTCCCAGCTACTCAAAACTTAATATTAGGAAAAAAAAAGAAAAAAGAAAAAAGAAAGTACAGCCTGTTTTTTGGTACTTGGAAATGGATGACTACTTTTCCAGGTGGGAGAATGTTTTAACTGTAACATTTTTATTTAGGCAAATATAATCATCTACATAAGTTATGATTGTCCTTGATTGAGTGATCTTTGAAGGCTTATCTGAAGATTTTTTTGGATTCAGGTCCGTATGGTTGCCATTTGAAAACCAGAGGCTGGGACCATGACTTCCAAATTTCAGGATATTTGTTGGAGCAAGATAGCAGAATAGAAGTCTCCATCAATCATTGCCCCTGCAAGGACAGCAAGTTAACAACCCTCTACACAGAAAAGAATACCTTCATAAAAACCAAAATCAGGTGAGCACTCATAGTACCTGGTTTTAACTTCATAGCACTGGAAGAGACAGAAAAAATAGCCTTGCTTCACAGATGCCACAGCTTCCCTGCCCCGCCGCAGCATGGTGGTGCAGACAGCATCTCCAGGTGCTGGTGGGGCAAAGAACAGCTCCAGGTGCTGTTGAAATTACAGAAAACTCAAATCACTTGTGATGCATTGCATTTCGTGCTGTCGTGTTAGAGCAGAAAGGAAAACCAGAAAAAACTCAGCTGACACCTGCCCACCGAAGTAGCATTTAAACCAGCACTAGCCATAGGGGAATCCTCGATACCAGCTGTCAGAAATTGAGTTCCCATGAACCTCACCACCAAAGGCTACAGTGCTGTAGGTCTCTAAGTAAACTTGAAAGGCAGTCTAGGTCACACGGACTGCAATTCTTTGGTGAGTGCTAGTGCTGAACTGGGCCCAAAGACAGTGGACTGGAGGGCACATGACAAATTGGGACACAAGCTAGGGTGATTGAGTGCTGGCATTACCCCTCCCTTAACTCCAGGCTGCACAGCTCATGGCTACAAAAGAGACCCCTTCCTTCAATTAGTATTATACTTGAGGAGAGGAAAGGGAAGAGTGGGAAGAACATTGACTTACATCTCAGATACGAGTTCAGTCACAGCAGGATAGAGCACTGGTGAGAATTGTGAGGCCCTAGCTCCTGGATGATATTTCTAGACACAGCCTGGGCCAGAAAGGAACTCACTGTCTTGAAGGGAAGGACTTGGTTCTGGTGGCATTCATCACCTGCTAACTGAAGAGTCCTTGGGTCCTGAATAACCAGCAGCAATACCGGAGTACTACATCAACGGCCGAGGGTGAGCCTCTGAGACTTGCTGGCTTCAGGTAAGATTCAGTACATTACCAGCACTGTTGACTACAGGGCAAAACTCCTTCTGCTTAAGGAAAGCACCTCAGGTACCAGCACAGTCACAGTGAGGTAAAGCACCAAGCAGGCTCTTTAGGGTCCCTGATTCCAGGACTTGACTCTCAGATGGTGCTTCTTGACCTGCCCCAGGCCAGAGGGGAGCCCACTGCCCTGAAGGGTGAGCACCAGGCCAGGCAGCATTCACCCCACAAGCTGACTTAAGAGTGCTTGGTCCTTAAGGGTGTATCAGTGGTAGTCTGGCAGTACTTCCCGTGGTCTATGGTGTTAGTGGCTATGAGGTGAGGCTCCTGTGCCTTTGGAAAGGGGAAGGAAGAGTGGGAAGGACTACATCTTGTGGCCTGAGTGCCAGCTCAGCCACAGTACAATAGAACACCAGGTAGACTGCTAAGGTTTCTGACTCTAGTCCCTGCCTCCTGGATGGCACTTCTGGACCCACCCGGGGCCTGAGGGAACCTGCTACACTGAAGGAAAGGACACAGGCCTAGCTGGCTTTGTCATCTGGCAACTTTAGAGCTCCAAGAACTTGAGTGAACATAGGCAGTAGTCAGGAAGTGGTTACTGCAGGCCTTGGGTGAGACCCAGTGCTGTGCTGCCTTCAGGTCTGACCCAGTGCAGTCATAGTGGTGGTGGCCACAGGGGTGCCTGTGTCACTCCACCTCAGCTTTAAGTGGCACAGAACTCAGAGAGACAGTCCATTTATTTGGGAGAAAAAAAGGAAAGAGAACAAGAGTCTCTGCCTGGTAATCTAGAGAATCCCCTGGGTCTTGGTCAAGACCATCAAGATGTTACCTCTGTGAGTTTATAAGAATCACAGTGTTACTGGGCTTGAGGTGCCACTGAAAGTAGAACCAGCTTAGATTACAGCACTCAAGTCCTTTCAAATATCTGGAAAGGCTTCCCAAAGAGGATAACTAAAGACAAGCCCAGACAGTGAAGACTACAATAAATACTTAACTCTTCTATGCCCAGATACCAAAGAACGCCTACTAGGATCAACACCACCCAGGAAAACATAATCTCACCAAATTAAACTAGTAAGGCACCAGGGACCCATCCTGCAGAAACAGTGATATGTGACCTTTAAGACACAATTCAAAATAGCTGTGTTGAGAAATTCAAGATAACACAGAAAAGGAATTCAGAATTCTATCAGATACATTTAACAAAGAGACTGAAATAATTTAAAGGAATCAAGCAGAAATTCTGGAGGTGAAAATACAATAGGCATACTGAAAATACATCAGAGTCTTTTAATAGCAGAATTGATCAAGTGGAAAGCAGAAGAAGGAATTACTGAGCTTGAAGACAGGCTACTTGAAAATACACAGTCAGAGGAGACGAAAGAAAAAAGGATAAAAACCAATGAAACACACCTACGGAATCTAGAAAGCAGCCTTAAAGGGGCAAAACTAAGAGTTATTGGTCTTGAAGAGGAGGTAAAGAAGTTACAGAGGTAGAAAGTTGATTTAAAGGGATAATAACAGAGAACTTCCAAACCTTGAGAAAGATGTCAATATCCAGTACAAGAAGGTTAGAAAACACCAAGCAGAATTAACCCAAGGAAGACTATCTCAAGTCTTTTAACAACCAAACTCCCAAAGATCAAGGATAAAGAAAAGATCCTAAAAACAGCAAGAGGACAAATAACATACAATGGAACTCCAATACATCTGGCAGCAGACTTTTCAGTGGAAAAGTCCTAGAGGTTAAGAGGGAATGGCATGACATTTTTAAAGTGCTGAAGGAAAAAAAAAGTGTTTACCTTAGAATAGTTTATTTGGCAAAAATCTCCTTCAAACATGAAGGAGAAATAAAAGCTTTCCCAAGCAAACAAAAGCTGAAGGATTTCATCAATACCAGGTCTGTCCTACGAGAACTGTTCAGTCAAACAAAAGACATTCATGAGCAATAAGTAATCACCTGTAGGTACAAAACTCACAGATAATAGTACACAGAAAAACACAGAATATTATAACACTAACTGTGGTCTGTAAACTACTCTTATCCTAAGTAAAATACTAAATTATGAACCAATCAAAAACAACAACTACAGGAATTTTCAAGACACACAGTACAATTAGAAATAAGTAGAAACAACAAAAAGTTAAAAATCGGGACAAATTAAGGCATAGAGTTTTTATTGTTTTATTTTAGTTTATGCAAAGAGTGTTAGTTCTTATCAGGTTAAAATAATTGTAATAAGATAGTATTTGCAAGCCTTGTGGTAACCTCAAACCAAAAAAACATACATTAGATACACATAAAATAAAAAGCAAGAAAATAAATAATTTCACCAGTTCTAAATGTTATCATCAGTCTAGGGTAGGGTTTCTATTTCCCATTATATGTCAAGCCACCTCTCTTCTCTTCTCTGAACTTTTGATTTAATGGCTTATTCTCACTCATTACCACAGATAAATGATCTTTCTCGTACATATGCTTACCATTTTTACTAACCTGCACTTTTTTCTTAATATTAGGTGATTTAGATGGATGAAATTTTACATTTTTACTTCTAAATAATACAAAAGACTTCTGACTTACAAAATTATAAGTCACACACATACACAGTCATCTATTCTAATTAATAACATCTTCAAAGCATGCTTTTTCTGGGGGCTGAGACACTATAAAATATTGTGACGCGTAAAGTAGGAAGCCTCTGGCAAGTGAGAATTTTCACAATCTTCTCACCCTAATGCATTCAATTTAATTTAAGAAATTAAAACAGATTTACTTGGTAGGGAAAATAAAGCCAAGATATAATTAGGGGGTTTTCAAAGTTAAAAGGCACTTTAAAATGTGTTCTTCTTTGGGGAAGTTTTGGCTCTCCTCTTTAAGGACTTTCAACTAATACTCATCTTTGGGCAGGGTCTGAGAATTAGGCATCTGTGAAGCTGGCCCAGGGAAGTACAGAGCTAGTGGGGTGCAGGATCTCATGGGAAATGCGGCTGTCAGCCCCCATAAGATATATTCAATTGTCCAATTGAAATTCACTTGCAAAACCCAAATTCAAAGATGAAAATTGTAAGAACTTCAAGAAAATGACCACATAGCACTAAACCCCAAACACAAGGCCCCCTTTTGAGCACTGGGCTCTGTGATACTGCCTTACAGTGGTCCTATGCCCATGAACCCAGCCATAGGAGTTAGCCTATAACAACACATGTTATACTTTCCTTTTTACACAGAAGTATTAAACACACATTGATGTGGTTACCTTGTAAAGAGTCTAATGACAGATAGCATATATTTGAGATTTTAAAGCCTTTCGAAATATTTTGTCAAGGAAATATACAAGTTGTGCTTGAAAAATAGGAAACTTTAAAAATATTACTTAACAAACAACAACATTCTCAATATTTAAACAATAATTATATGCCTGGTCTTCTGTGTAATGTGAAGAATATATTCATTCACGGGGAACAGAAAACCCTAATCCCACCGGCGTAAATAATTTGAGGTTTCCCTTTCTCATATAACAAGAACTCCAGACGGAGCTAGATGTTGGCCTTGGTTCAGTGGGAGAACATTTTGGGGGCAGCCGTCATTGAGATTCTGGTGGCCTTTTCTTTACGTGTTGCTTCACGCTGATGCAGCTGCAAACATTATATTCCTAATATAGGGAGAAAACAGTCAACATGCATTCCTATCCCATGCTAAACAATTCTGACAATCTGCTATCCTTTATTTTGTGGTAGTCAATTCTAAGATAAAGCATATATTCTCATTTCTGTGCTAAATAATCCTGAAACTAGGCAATTATTGAACTATTTGTTTTAGGAAATATGTTTTTTATATGCTTGCTTACTGAGATGAACTCTTGCTTGTCAGGGCCTACTTCAAGACTCTCACCCCAGGCGTTCATTCATTGAAAGCTATCATACTATGCCCAATATCAGTCACATCCCTGCCTTATAGGGCCCACCTTAATAACACCAATTTCTGGCCTGAAAGCTCTGAAACTATCCTTCTTTAACTTCCCCCTTCTGAGACACTGCCAAGGATCTCTCAAAGTGGTATTTTCTCTCATTGCAGGGTTATCAACAGATTTTCTAGAAATCATTCTGTTGAGTGGGAGCTTAAGAGCAGGAAGAAGGAGATTAGCCACATATGCCCCATTTGTCAGGAAATCAAATGTTCCCAGCAATCTTTACAATAGACTCTTTGTTTAGATCTCACTGGTCGAAGTTGGTGATTTCTCTGCCTCTAACTAGAGGGAAAGCTGGGGAAATGGGAAATTAATCAAGATGCACCACTGCAGATTTCTACACGGTCACCTAAAGAAATGGATGGTTCTTTTAGTAAGTGATAAGGTGAGCCTCAAATGGATCCTGGATAGGCAACTAAACCATGGATATCTTTCCAGAACAATCAAAAGAGCTTCATTCAGAAGAACACAGGGTTACATTTTCAGAAAAATAAAAATGCCCTAAATCGTGACTGTATTGGAGGAAAGTGACAGAGTATGAAGTTGGATAGACTTGTGAATAGTGGGTAAGATATGACCCCTCCCCACTCAACTATAAATAGCCAAATGAGAAAGCAGAAGATCAAAGGAAATAAGGTGTGTGTGTTCTATGTGGTAATAAAAACCATGACTTCTCTGTGGGAAATAGATGCCTAGAAAATTAAAAAGAAAATATTTGCTCCTCCTTCAGAGTTTAGACTTCAATATTTTTGAGAATCCATGATTTTCCTTGGGAAAGTGTACGTGTGTGTATGTGTGTGCATACTCATATTTAGGTCAAGAGTTCTCTGTCGGATCACTGAAAAAAAAAAATGTCATTGACATTCCTACAATTTGGAATAGTAGAAAGATTTTTCTGGGCGACTAAGGTTTTCAACATAAATTACTGAACAGTGTGCTAAAGCTTTTTCTTTCTCTATATAATTCTCTCCTTAATCATTTATTCTTCCTTCCCATTTTACATATAAATATATGCTGGGAAATCGTTCCAGATTGAAAATCCAAATGTAACATGTGGATAGGTGTCTGAATTGTAGAAAAGTGGGTTACAATTCTCATGGGGGAATTTGAAAGAGGGAGGTATGTTGGGAGAGAGTAAGAAATCCAATAGCCAGATGGCCAGGCTGCCTAGTCAACTGGCTGAATGTCTTAGTTAGGTCTCAGTGGACCTAAGAAAGACATACTTATACTACCTATTTATTTATACTACCTATTGGAGTAATTATAAGGAATTTTACCACAGGAGATGAAATATCCAAATAAATTTGAATAACATGTAAAGTAAAACGTTTGGAAATGGTGCTATGGAACAGATATGCAGATCAACAAAGAGAAGCGGTGAACCACTCGGCACGTCCCACTGAGAAGGCACAGATCTCATGTAGATGGCTGTGTGCAACTGTTCCAGAAGTGTTAGCAGGGACCCATGACAGAGCAGGGGAAAATGGAGAAGAACTCTTGATGATAAAAAACAGTCCAGGATCAAAATGTCTGCTTTCTGTCATATGCCTGAAGAAAGTGGGAGTTGATGAAAGGAAAGCCAGATAGAAATAGATGCTTGAGGTTCATTCTCTCATAATCATATGCCGCAGCTCTCCAAGCATTTCCCAAAACACATTTGCTGGATTAACCTAATTCTATTCCCAGTCAGGCTATATGTGGGCTGTATGAAGAACTATGTAGCCCACACTGATCCCATCAATGAGGTTTAGTGACTTATCTCCTCTTCTTAATTCAAAACTACACTGTATTACTCTTCTCCTTTTCTGAACTCCCTTTCTCATTCATGTGCTTTATGCATTACGTGCTTGTTCTGGGACTTTCCTAAAGTTAAATGTTACTTTTTTAAAAGAGAAAAACTGTGTGTTTTCTTTAACTTTGCTCTAGCAGTAATATAGCATGGAAGAAAGAGTTTTTGCTCAATGAATATGTATTGAATTAAATAATAATTCCAAAGACATACTATTCCAATAAAAGAGGTTAGCAGAGGGAGAATTTATCATTAAAATATAAAACATTTACATAGAAAAGTATATTATTTCTTAACTCATATCAGTTGAATCTGAAAACTATAAACATAGTTATACATGGGAAAATAGGAGACGCCTATTAAATTTAAAAAATGCTAAAATTTATTTAAGTTACCACATATTAAAAAGAATCTTTAGTAATTTTACTGGGAGAAATTTTATTAACCCCAAATTATTATAGTTATCTCAGCATAGGGTTTAGTCAGAAAAGGTTAGCAGAAGTGATTATTTATTGGAGTGATTTAGTTAAGAACTATGGTGTCTTGCACTCAAATAGTGTACTGTATATAAAAATCTAACTTGTATTCAAGAATTGTCTTTCTCTATCTTTTTAAGGTGGCCTTAGATGCTGTTTTTCAGCATTATAAGAGATGTATAATTTCCCTAAAATTCAATTTTTGTTTTTGAGAGAAGGTCTTGCTCTGTCACCCAGGCTGGAGCGCGGTGGAATGAACATGTCTCACTGTAGCCTTGACCTCCTGGGCTCAAGTGATACTCCCACCCCAGCCTATCAAGTAGCTGATACCACAGGTACAACCCACCATGCCTGGCTAATTTGTATACTTTTTGTAGATCAATTTAAAGGGCTCTGGTCTTGCCTAATGTTATAATATTAATGCACTTACTTTGCTTATTGTTCCTGATTCTTTGTCCCATTGTAATAATACAAGCCCACTTGCTTTTTTCCTCCTAGCATAACTTTCCTCTTTAGCAAATTGTCAACTCAAGCACTTTGGAAAGTCTGAAGACATGATAAGAGCAAGTAGAGAGGTATGAACTCTGTTTAATTAAATTCTGTTCAGAGCAGGTAAGTAACAGGGTGATTAATTGCTGTTCGCACACCTTTCAATTGCTTTGTCAAGAGGCTCCTCCTGGAATATGCTTGCTGCTAAATTGATAATCACTAGGACCCACTCACGCGTCCAGACAAACCTGGTCTAGAGTTCACCATCTTTCATGCTGCATAACCACAAACCTCCCCCGACCACCAACTGTTACACTAAAAGTCCTGGAAAGGCACATACAGGAATCTGTTTACATTTGGAAATGACAGTCACAATATGTATACCAACAGTGGTCATGCATATCACAATATCTAAATGACATATTCACATCCATTTTTTTCTCTCTGTATCAAAGGGAGCATATTACTAAGAAATCTCACACTTTTAAAAAGTCTCCATACATAAATAATACAAGTGAGGAAACTGACAAGAAAAATATGCATTTGTTTCTTATTGAGAAGATGAAAACAGAATGTACTTACAACTAAGTTCATGTTCTGCTATTAAACATTTATCATGCACTCATAATCAGTGCAGTTATCTATCAAGAAAGCTTATTAAACCAGAAAATAAATACTTAAAAATATAATAATTAAACATCGTTTTAATTTACTTGTGAAAAAATAGAATGGAAGACAGTGGTACTGATGTTACAGTACTAATTGTATCTCCAATCACAATGTTTAATTGGCTTTCAACAGTGAACATGAATAACCCAGTGCTAGGTCTGAACTGTGATTAATAATTTAAAATATGTAAAGATAAGATTCTACTAAATGCAAGTTGGACAACATGAGCATTACATAGAAAAGGAAAGGTCAGAAACAACAAGTATGTAGTGGTTAATAATGACAGTCCTTTTCTACTGGGATGAATGCCATGTTTTCTATACACACACACACAAATTTGCAATATTGCTTTCTGAAACTCAGTCTAATGTTAGAAAATTTGGCAGTGATTTGTATATAACTTTGAGGGGATCTTATGTTTTTTTTTTTTTTTTTATTTTCTTAATGACCTAAGTCAAACATGTCAGTGTGCAACAAGTTGGTAAGTAAGAGAATGATTATTCAAGATATAACTAATAGGCTTCAGATGGATTTTATTTTTTGTTTATATATTAGCTTATCTGTTTTTTTGCATAAGCAACTCTGCTTTGAGTTGCAATCGCTGGCTCCTTTTCCATTTCTTACTGTTCCTAACTCACTGCCTCTGAAGAGTTTATATGTACAGACTCATCTCAGACAATATGAGATCAAGTATATTTTATGTTCTTTGACCCAAGGACAGCAAACTTTTGTGGGTTTAGTTTTTGATGGGTAGATTTTCAACATCCTATTTTTGCCAAGGAGTCTATAAAGTAACATCATTGAGACTGTCAGCTTCCCTGACAAGATAACTTGAAAGCAGAATTGTGTGAACTGGAGGAGATTTTGGTTCACCCCTGGCTCAGTGAATTTCACAAATAGCAATTTAATCTGCAGGATGTCCAAGCCAATAATAAGAGGAAGCTGAGTTAGTATTTGAGCAAGAAGGATCTTTTTGTTTGTTTGTTTTTCTTTTTTTGTTGATGAGTTTTGAACTTTTTGAGCTTCCACTTAAGATGCAAATTTTCACACCCTTAAACATACTGGGGTTTCCTTGGATGTCATTAGGATTACATTGTCAGATCAAAGTTTTAGGGGATATTTGCTACTGATGTTTAACATAAAATCAAAGCAGGCTTCATTTTTTTTTTTTAAATGTTAACATTCAATAATAACACCAATTTACACACATTTCTTACTAAAGATTATTATTCTCCCTGAAAATACCTAATGTATTAATATTAAAGATGTTATAACAATAGCTCTGCAGATATGTTTCTGAATTTTACACAAGAAATATTGATGAATACTATGCAGTCAGGGTCAGAGGCTCTGTAATCAAGCAAACATAATGTAAATTTAATATCTTGTAACTTAATAAATGTATGACCTTGGATAATTTGTTTATATTCTGTGATGTCTAATATCCTCACTTTGAAAATGAAATAATGATACTACTTTGTTAGTTTGGCTATCAGAATTTAAAGAATTAAGACATTTTGTCACAGGAAAATAAAATTAGCTATTAAAAAATATAATGCTGCTGCTTGCATGTACTAAGAAAATATAAGGACACTATTGGATACATACTTTTTTCGAGAGGAAATACATCATAATGGATATTTCTGAGAAAAATCCTGATCATGAACACAAATAATATTTAGTGTGATATAGTATTTAAATTTGAAAGAGAGCAGCTGGAGTGAAGGATTCCAGAGGTAACAAAAGGGAAACAGTGAGAGAAGGGTCTGGAAAAATGGGGAAAGAAAATTACGTTGAAGATTAAGTTCTAGCAATAGTATAGACTAAGTGAACAGTTCCCAGTAAGAAATCCCCTATAGCTGAGATGATCAGGGGAGGTCCATACAATGACGGAAGGTTGAATGGGAAGCTGCTTTCTGCCTTTTGTTATTGCTATCCTTCCTAGTTGCCATCACTCTTCCAGTAAAATCTAAGGTCTACTCAAAGGCATTTTGAAACCTTTGAGTTATGTTTGTTTTTTATAAGTCATGCTTTGAGAACCAAAAGTTAATGGCAAATGAGTAAGAAAAGAAGATAATCAGATGCAAAACTGTAAACTAAGTCAGACAAAATTGTAAACTAAATTACAATTCAGCAGGATGAGGAGTTTCAAGAAAGAGTGACTAGCAAAAGGTGAGATCAGGATGTGCTCAGCTATGCACCCATCCTTCTACACTGTGATGCTTAGAAATATTGGGAATGTTGCTTATCTTATCATTACATAGACAATTCTTGGGTAAATTGATAAGGATATTAAAGATAAAAGAAATTCTAGAAGCCTGGCAGACTTATAGATTCTCTGGTTACCCATATAAAACAGATGTCTCCCTTACAACGGAAACTTGTGAAATTGCATAAGTGGAATTTTCATGTGTTGTTTTTCTCACTGAATCTCCTTCAAAACCTACACAGTGTTGCATAATTACTTTTTAAATGAATCTTCATGTTTGCACATAGCAGACCTCAAAAATATTAGTTCCCTTCACCTTTTGCATTGTGATATTGACAGTCTGCTGATATGCCCCAAGTAAAGTCTTTCCTCACTTTAAGTCTTGGTTTTAATCAATGTATATTATTAAATTAGAAATAAATAGAAGAGAACAGAGAAGTTCCAAAAGATTAAATTAACAAAATTTGTCATGGAAAGAACTTTGGTAGAGTTCTTCATATTAGTCATAATTGAATTCCAGGAAACTAATCCTATTGAGGATAATGTAGAATTTGTGTTGCATCTTGATTTATAAAAAAATTGAGTCATCGGAAGTCAATACTGGTTCTCAGACATTTTTTTAAAGATTATCTTTGAATTAGATAGACAGGGATATAAATTAGATCATACTTTAAACGTTTAGTTTCAATAAAAATTTGAGCTTACTTATAAAAAATAGGTAACCTTAAAGTAGTCGAAGACAACAGATACTTAAAAAAGTAGCAATAAGTAATAACATTCTGAATATTCATATCAACATTTATTCAGAAAGTATGTTTTAGAAAAAATGTGGTAGTATTTAATTGATATATGTATAATATATGTAACGTACAAATACGAATAACATACAAATAATTATTCCAGGGATGATTAAAAACATAAAATGTTTTTCCTTTTCTATTATTTCCATTGAAATTTTCTTTCCCTCTTTACACTTCTTCTCTTGAACTTTTTCTCAGAAAAAACTGACATTATTTCTACTTTACTCACTTTTTTACTCCTCTTCCAGAAGCCCTTTAGAAGTAATTCTCTCAAAAATGGACGTTTTTATGTCTTGAACTCAAGTGTCTTAAATTGCCTTCCTTTGTGAAGAGACAAACCAACTGACAATCTGGTTTGTTTATAATAAGTCAAATTGAATGTTAATTTAGTGGCTAACGTTTCTCAAATCCTATCGTGTATATTTATATATTTTGTATTTTTATCTAAAGGATGAGAAGAATGAAGATAAAGGGAAGGGCATAGGAATGTTTCTTTTTAGGAGAAAAAGAAAAGAAACCAGGTGACCAGGCACAGTGGCTCAGGCCTGTAATCCCAGCGCTTTGGGAGGCTGAGGCAGGTGGATCACCTGAGGTCAAGAGTTTGAGACCAATCTGGCCAACATGGTGAAACCTCGTCTCTAATACAAATACAAAAAAAATTACCCGGGCGCGGTGGTGGGTGCCTGTAATCCCAGCTACGCAGGAGGGTGAGGTAGGAGACGTGCTAGATCCCTGGGGGCGGAGATTGCAGTGAGCCGAGATGGCACCACTGCACTCCAGCTGGGGCAACAAAGCGAGACTCTGTCTCAAAAAAGCAAAACAAAACCAAAATAAAAAAAAGAAAAAAAAAAAAGAAAAAGAAACCGTGAACCCTTAGAAATAGTGACACTATCAGGAATTAGAGTGTTTGGAAAAACCAAACATTAGCTTCCATTATATGGATTTTGAGGCAGTGGCAGTCTGTCTTTGCATGAAGAAAGAAATGAGGAATGTTTACTCATGCAGGTATTTAGAGGGTATATTGTCTGTAATGAACTTAAAAAACAATAATAAAAATGATGTAACATATATATGACAAATGCAAAACAATCTGATGAACTGGTCTCAGCCAAACACACCTTCTCCTTCCCGGGCATATTACTGGTTCCAGGAACATCTTTAATTAGAATTTTAAATACCCTGGGACCAAGACATAGCCTTGAATCCTTCTAGAAGGAAATATTCCTAGGTTTTGACAGCTCCATGCCTTCTTCCTCTCAGAGCATCTGCCTTAGCCATAAAGTCCTTCGTAGGTAGGGTCTCGAACTCGGGGCAGGGGAATCCCTGTTTTTACTGCCCCGTGGAGAATAAAATAGGAAATCCTGGACATTATTTCAAAAGCATAAAACAGAAATCATTTTCCCAAATGATACTCTGACTACATTTTGCCTTTTGAAAATCAAGATCTATGGTGGTAAGATTTGACTGCGATTACACTTCCTTTTGCTTCATGGATGGTTTCATGGGCTGGGGCAGGGTGACTGCTCTAGTGAACAAACTGTTTCCATGGTGAAATGTAATCTGAGTCCCAAATACCACCTAATTTACAAGCGAATCTTTGGAACACACTATTTTTATACATTAAAGGATGCTTGTAACAAGAAAACCTTGAATAATGTTTATAGATAACTTCTGGCCCTTTAAAGTTTCTTGTAGACATTAAATAACACTGAAAATTTTTATAAAGACAGAAAATTGGAATATTATATTCCTTTATTCCAGAGTTTCATTGGATTCTTCCTGACATCAGATGCATTATAGTGACACATACACCAGTCACCTTTGTTGAACCATCTGTTTACACCTCTGTTTATGAGAATATGGGGTTTTGTTTTTTTGAGACAGAGTCTCACTCTGTTGCCCAGGCTGGAGTGCAGTGGCATGATCTCAGTTCACCACAACCTCCGCCTCCTGGGTTCAAGTGATTATCCTGTCTCAGCCTCCCGAGTGGCTGGGATTACAGGTGCATGCCACCATACCTGGCTAATTTTTGTATTTTTTGTAGAGATGGGTTTTCACCATGTTGGCCAGACTCATCTTGAACTCCTGATCTCAAGTGATCCGCCCACCTTGGCCTCTCAAAGTGCTGGGATTACAGGCATGAGCCATGGCGCCTGACCGAGAATTTGGTATTGATAGTGTTACTGCGTCTCTCTGTCCACTGCTGATTCTTTGTAGAGTTGTGATTAAGTGATTCAGGGTGGTTAACTTAATAAAGGAAAAGAAGCATTTTGAAAAGAGTTATGGGGTGGCATATTTAGGTGGCACACTCTAACACACAAGGTTTCTATTTGGGGCTGAAATGTGTTCCACCCAAAATTTATATGTTGAAATCCTAATCCCCAGTACTTCACGATGTGACTGTTCCTGGAGATAGGGCGTTAAAAGACTTAATTACATTAAATTTACGTTATTAGCGTTGGTCTTAATTCAATATGACTGGTATCTCTACAAGAAGAAAAAAATTAGGACACGGACACACACAGGGAAGAAGCTGTGAAGACACAGGGAGAAGGCCACAGAAGAAACTCAGTTTGCCAACACCTTGAATTCAGATTTCTAGTCTCCCTGACTGTGAGAAGATAACTTTCTGTTGTTTACACCTTTGGGATCCTAGCTACAGGAGAGCCCATGACCACCACAGGCATTTGAGTTGGCAAGGGGAACTGCCTGGACAGCAGGCAGAGGCAGAACGTGAGCCTGTGTAGAGCCCAGAAGGTGAGGCAGAGTGTGAGGTAGCTGCAGCAAAGTGTAACCTTAGATGCCCATCCCCTAAGGCTATTAATCTGCTCTGAGTGGCTGCAGCTTCTGCTGACTACCGGCCAGGAAAGAGCAAGGCTGCCTTTTCCATGGGACTAGGGTACATTTGATGTAGGTGCCCCTTGTCCACCAGCTTCTCCCAAGGCCGCCTGCCTCGCCATTCCTGCAATAGGTACACACAGCACCCCTGCCCCACCTGTTTTGCCAGAGCAGTGGCAGCAATTCGGCACCCCCAGCACAGCACAGCACAGCAGGCAAAGGACAAGTTTGCAATTTTGGTACCGGACCAGTACCAATCCCCCCGGGTTTGAGCACACTGCCCAGGGGTATCCAGTTGAGATCTATGGCCAGAGCTTGAGCAAGGGAGGAGTCCCCACTCTCAGAACATAGAGAAGAGTAAAGTGCCCGTTCCTGTGTCATTACAGGAGCTGAGCACCCCTCCCTCTACAAGAACAGTCTGGGAAGGGTGCAGCCTGTTATCCAGCCACTGCTTCTGCCCAACAGAGCCCTGAGGCCCTGGACACCTGGAACAGCCCAACAATCTGGCTGCAGAAGGCCTGAGACAAATCTTGCTGGGAGGGTTTGCTCCTGGGGCAGTACCAGAGGGAGACCCGGTCCAGAGACCCAGACCCTGGGCAAGCTGGGTAGACCACACAGCCACTTACTGGGCTAAAAACTTCGGACTGTGGGTGCCATATGAGCTACACACCCACAGCACCACATACTGTCCAGAATTCCTCTATCTTTGGCCCACTGCATTACCAGATAACCCACAGACATACCCATAACCCTCTCTGACTCTACCAAGCTAAGAGGACTCTACCAACCTAAGAAATCCCCAGGAAGTTGCAGGTCTCTTGGTGACCTAACCATCAGCTCAGGCCACCTGTAATGGAGGGAGGAGTTCAGCCCACCAGGGCTCCTCTTGGGGATAAGGCAATGTGGGAATGGTGTAAATGATTGCAGAGGACTCTTCCAGGAATGACTTGGTAAGAGGATCATCTCTTGTTCTCCCATCATCTTGCCCTCCCCAGAGCACTACTGCATATTCACTGAAATACAAGAGAAGCACTGCTAAGAGCAAGCTTATGTGCCTGTCCATACTCTTAACCGCCATCTACTGGATTTCAGTCAGAATGACACCACCAAACAAAAATAAATTTCTTTAGCCGGTGAAACCCAATGCAGGAAGCTAGTGACAACTATGGAGCCCATACAGGGCTTTGGCCCTCTGATGAAATGAAGCCAGTCAACTATACACAACATACAGCACAGTCAAACCCTCAAGGGAAAAAAAGAATATAACACCCCCCACCCCCTAAAAAAAACCACAACAAAATCCAGATGACAGCAATTTATAAAAGGAAAAGAAACACCAGCCACCCACCTTAGATGAGAAGGAATTAGCACAAGACTCTGGCACTTCAAAAAGGCCGAGTGTTTATTTTCTCTAAAGGATTGCACGCTCTCCTGCAATAGATCCTAACTAGATTGAAATGTC
Organism: Mandrillus leucophaeus; assembly: GCF_000951045.1. Classification (NCBI taxonomy): domain Eukaryota; kingdom Metazoa; phylum Chordata; class Mammalia; order Primates; family Cercopithecidae; genus Mandrillus; species Mandrillus leucophaeus. The sequence goes on from NW_012103543.1 coordinate 3,355,562, forward strand.
TGACATGACACATGGAATCGAGAATCGGGATGGCAAGGAACTGTAACAAGACTAGGAGAAAGTTGAAATCTAATCCAAAGATGCCAATAAAATAATCCAAGAGTTGAAAGATGACATTGCAAATGTAAGAAGTTGATCTTCTGGAACTGAAAAATTAACTAAAGGAATTTTAAAATACAATTGAAAGCCTTAACAACAGACTAGACCAAGCCGAGGAAAGAATTTCAGAGGTCAAAGACCAGTTCTCCAATCAATCCAGTCAGACAAAAATAAAGAAAAAATAATTTTAAAAATGAGCAAAGGCTCCAAAAACATGGCATTATATAGACTAATTTATAATTATTTGGCATTTCTGAGAGAGGAGAGAGAGGCACCAACTTAGAAAACAGATTTGAGGAATAGAGCACACAAATTTCCCCATTCTCGTTAGAGAAGTTGACATGAAAGTTTAAAAAATTCACAGACCCCTCCCCCACAACCATGAGATACTATAAAAGATGACCATCCCCTAGACATGTAGTCACCAGACTTTCCAACGTCAACATGAAAGAAAAAATCTTAAAGGCAGCTACAGAAAAGGTTCAGATCACTTACAAAGGGGACTCCATCAGGCTAACAGACATCTCAGCAGATATCTTACAAGCCAGAATAAATTGGTGCCGTATTTCCAGCATTCTTAAAGAAAAGATATTCCAACTGAGAATTTCATATCCCACCAATTAATCTTCAGAAGCAAAGTAGAAATAAAATCTTTTCAGACCATCCATAAGATGAATTGTTTCCACTAGACCATCATTACAAGAGATCCTTAAGAGAACTCTAAACATGGAAACAAAAGAAGAGTGACCAATACCACACTTGACATAGCACACAGACCCTATAAAGCAACTACACAATCAAGACTACAAAGCAACCACGTAACATCACGATGGTATCAAAACCTCGCATATCAACATTAACCTTGAAAATAAATAGTCTAAATATCCCATTTAAAAGGCACAGAGTGACAAGTTCAATAAATAAAAGACCCAACCATCTCTGTCTTCAAAAGACCCATCTCACAGGTAGTGACACCCATGGGCTCTAAGTAAAGGGACAGAGAAAGAATCATCATGCAAAGGGAAAATAAAAAAAGAGCAGAGGTTACTTTCTAATGTCAGATAAAACAGACTTTAAACCAACAACATTTAAAAAGGATAAAGAAGGACATTATATAATGATAAAGAGTTTAATTTTACAATAAGGCTTTATCCTAAATAATACATACCCAACACTGGAGCACCCAGATCATAAAAAAGTGCTTCTAGACCTGCAAAAAGACTTAGGCAGTCACAAAATGTTAGTGCAGGACTTCAACACTCCACTGCAAACATTAGACAGATACTCAAGGCAGAAAACAAAAAAAAATTCTACACTTCAATTTGACACTTGACCAATTGGACCTCATTGACATTTACAGAATACTCCACTTAACAACCACAGAATATACATTCTTCTTCTCTGCATATGGCCCACACTCTAAGATCGACCACATCTTGGCCACAAACCAAACCTTAACAAATACAAAAATACTGAAATTATATCAAGCATACTCTTGGACCACAGTGGAATAAAAATAGAAATCAATAGTAAGAAGATCCCTCAAACTACACAGTTACCTGGAAACAAAAAAAAACCTGCCCTTAAATGACTTTCAAATAAACAATAAAATCAAGGCAGAATTTAAAATATATATATATGTGTGTGTGTATATATATATATTTGAAATGCATAACAGAACCACAACATAGCAAAATCTCTGAGATGCAGCAAAAGCAGTGTTAAGAGGAAAGTTTGTAGCACTAAAAGCCTACATCAAGAAGTTAAAAAGATACAAAATTAATAATCCAGCATTGCACTGTGAGGAACTCGAAAAAGAAGAACAAACTAACCCCAAAGCTAGCAGAAAAAAAGAAATAACTAAAATCAGAGCAAAACTAAATGAAATTGAGACCCAGAAATTCATACAAAGGATCAACAAAACCAAAAGTCCATACTTTTTTTTCCATACTTTTTTTGTTCATTTAAAAGAATAAAAATCAAATGAGACAGATTATGTGAACGTGCTTTTTGCAAACTACAAAACAATTTAGAGATATATATGACAATTATTTATGTCATTATCATTGAAATGCTTTTTTGACTTTCATTAGATCCATTCCTAACTTCTCCAGAGCTAATACATTTGGAAATAAGATCCACCCTAAAATGCTAAATGTTAATACCATTTTAGATTTTAGGTTGTTTTATTCAATTTTTAAACCCTACATGCTATAGGGATTCCATATCTCAAGTTTAGGAGACTTAATTTTTAAATTTAAGCTCACTTGTCCTGCCTCTGATCTCCTTACCAATTATTTATAATGTCATACATTATTTTCCGTAGCCCTAAGGGAAGATCTCCATTGTGGTGCCACAGTAAGTGGCAGCCATACACAGGTACCTTCTTATGCCTTTTTCCCCTCACCAAGCAGTGTCCAGGAATCTAAGCACTTGAACATTTATTTGAGGCAAAAGCTAGTGAGATGAATGTGATAATGATAGCAGTTGACTCTTGCAGGGAAGTTCAAGCCTGGGCCTCCTATTCCAGTGATATTCTTTATGCTAAAAATGTTAGTAATTCCCTCCCACAGATTCCTTTCCTGCCTAATTTAGTGAGGTCAATTTCTGTTGTTTCGCAAACAAGTACATTCCGTACTATGCAGTAGTGGATATTTTTGATACTAGGGTGAGCATGTTTTAAAATTGGTTATAGTGATGATTGCATAAATCTGAATGTACTAAAAATCTTTAAATGGTACACCTGATGGGTATGTGAATTATGTCTCAATAAAGTTGTTTAAAAATAAAAATAAAAAAGAATAAAAAATGATTGATAGACTACTAGACTAACAAACAGAGAGAGAAGATCCAAATAAGCACAATCAGAAATGACAAAGGTGACATTACAACTGATCCCACAGAAATACAAAAGATCCTCAGAGACTCTGATGAACACCACTATGCATACAAACTAGAAAATCTAGAAGAAATGGATAGAATCCGGGAAACACACAACTTCCCAAGGTTGAATCAGGACAAATTAAATCTCTGAACAAACTAATAATGACTTCCAAAATTGAATCAATAATTAAAAAAACCTCCCAACCAAAACAAACAAACAAACAAAACAAAACAAAACAGACCAAGCCCTGGATTAGATGGATTCATATACAAATTCTACAATATGTACAAAGAAGAGCTGGTACCAATTCTACTGAAGTTATTCCATAAAATTGATGAGAGTCTCTTCTCTATTTCTGTGAAGTCAGCATCATCCTGAGACCAAAATCTGACACTCAATTAAAAAACAGAAAAAATATAAACCGATAGCACTGAGGATCATAGACACAAAAATCCTCAACAAAATACTAGTAAACCAAATCCAGCAGCACATCCAAGATTTAATTCACCGTGGTTAAGTAGGCTTTATTTCTGAGATGCAAGATTGATTCAACATATGCAAATAAAAAGATTTTCTACCACATAGATAGAATTAAAAACAAACAAAAAAAATATAATGTCACTAGATGCAGAACAAGCTTCAGTGTAATGCAACATCCCTTTGTGATAAAACTCTCAACAAACTAAGCATCAAAGGAAAATACCTCAAAATAATAAGAATCATCTATGACAAACCCACAGCTAATATCATAATCAGCAGGCAAAAGTTGAGAGGATTCTCCTTAAAAACTGGAACAAGACAAAGATGCCTACTCTCACCACTCCTATTCAATATAGTCCTGGAAGTCCTAACCAGAGCAGTCAGGCAAGATAAAGAAATTAAAGGTATCCAAATTGAAAAAGAAGAAGTCAAACTCTCTCTCTTCACTGACTAAATGATTCTGTACCTTGAACACCGAAAGGCACTGACAAAAGGCTCCTGTAACTGATAAACAACTTTAGTAAAGTTTCAGGATACAAAATTGACATACAGTATCAGTAGCATTTCTACACACCAATAATAATCAAGCTGAAAGCCAAATGAAGAATGCAATTGCATTTTCAATAGCCACCAAAAACAAAACAAAACAAAACAAACAAGCAAACAAACAAAAACACCTGGGAATACATCTAACACCAAATACATCTAACAGACACTTCTCAAAAGAAGACATGCAAGCAAGCAACAAACTTATGAAAATAATGCTCAACATCACAAATCATCAGAGAAATGCAAATCAAAGCCATAATGACATACTATGTCACTCCAGTCAGAATAGTTATTAAAAAGTCAAAAAATAACAGACATTGGTGAGGCAGCAGAGAAAAGGGAAGAATTATACACTGTTGGTAGGAATGTAAATTTGTTCATTCCCTGGGGAAAGCAGTTTGGAGATTTCTCAAAGAACTAAAAATAAAACTACCCTTTAACCCAGCAATCCTACAACTAGGTATATATATCAAAGAAAATAAATCATTCTACCAAAAAAAAAAAAAATCCACATGCACTTGTATGTTTATTGCAGCACTATTCACAATAGCAAAGACATGAAATCAACATAGGTGCTCAACAATGGTGGGTTGGATAAAGCAAATGTGGTACATATATACCATGGAATACCACACAGCCATAAAAAGGAACAAAACCATGTCCTTTGCAGCAAAATGAATGGAGCTGGAGACCATCCTCCTAAGTCAATTAATGTAGAAACGGTAAATCAGATACTGCATGTTCTCACTTACAAGTGGGAAGTAAACACTGGGTCTACATGGTAATAAAAAATGGAAACAACAGTCACTGGGGACTACAAGGAGAAGCACAAGGGTTGAAAAACTTCCTATTGGGTACTGTGCTCACTACCTGGGTGACAGGATGAATTGTTCCCCATACCTCAGCATTGCATAATACTCATTTAACAAACTTTCACATGTACTCCCTGAATCTAAAATAAAAGTTGATTTTTTTTTCTTTTTTTTTTTTTTTTACAAAAAAGCATTCCTCTAGGGGAAAAAAATGTGTTTCTTTGTGAATGCATATGTATCTAAAGGTATTTTTTCGTGAATGCAATTGTTTGTGAATGCGTATGTATCTAAATTCATGTAGTTGCAAGAAATAGGAAATCTCTCTCAAACTGTGTAAGCAGAAAAAAAGGAAGAGGGTATTTAATGGTACCCCAACAGAAGAACTGATATATCAAAGACCTAGTATCATTTTCTTCATTTCTGAGGCTTGTTACCATCCTCAGAATTTCCTCTTTGAGTTCCATGTTGTCTGACAGAAATATGTAGAGCTTTTCCATCCTACAGGGAAAAAGCTCACAATCGTCATAACTTAGCGAGCGCGCACACACACACACAAAACACACACACACACACACACAATCACAAATGCCCCTGCACACAGAGTTAAGTTCCATTGGCTCTGATTCGCAAGATTTACCTAACATTTACATCTCTGAATGGTGATCTGGAGAGTTGGAAATGTGGGCGGCCCTTACTAAGAGGGAAGCAGGAAATGGATGCTGGGGGTACAACCTACATGTGTCTCACTGGAGTATATATAGACTTTTCCCCTTTTTTAAATCAAATTCCAGTTTGTAGATGGTAGAATAGGCAGGATCCTAGCAAGGAATATACATGTAGAGTGAGGAGAACTTGGAAGAAGGTACAAAGGTGATTTATGCTGCCATTTGTATATATTTTTTTTCCACTGAGAAACTCGGAAACACTACAGGGGGCCAAATGGAGCTTAACAGTTGAGTGACAACAGTGTTTTCTACAGAATCCTGAGTTATATTCAGCTTTTATTAGAATAGATGGTGACAGGAAATTACAAATAATTTATGGTCATTTTGAGACTATTTAGTGTGTTTTTTAAAAAACTAATTGCTTGACTTGAAAATAAACCAGGAAATTAGTGGCATATTATAAAACAGTTGATTGTGATCTTGCGGTTTCTCTTCCCTTTATTAAAGAAATTTTAATGTCCTTTTTTCTTAAGATAGCTTAGTTTCTGGTTCATGTAAATATACCTCTATTCTGCTGGCCAATAAACCATAAACCACTTCTTTCTACTTCCAATTTTTCAGTCCAGTTTTTGCCTCATCATCTGATTTAGAATTTATATGTTCCTTCACTATGATATGGAATACAATGGCATCCAAATTATGTCATAGAAAATCCTGACTGGCATTTGCCATTTCTAAGGTCTTCTCTTACATCATAATAACCAAAAATAATTATTTCAGTATTCTAAGTTCCCTAGGAAAAGTAGTTAAGGATGTATCATTTATGATGATGAACGTTATGGCAAAAACCAAAATGAATGAAGTTTATTGGACTTGTATGGATTTCATCATAGTATGATTTGATTTATGTAGATGTAATCTGAATGTGTAGGAGGCAAAATGATGATGTTAAAATGGCAGGACTCTACTTTGGTTTTATGACTCTCATAATGAAATCATCTAAAAAACATACAGATTTTTACATTCAGAAATTCATTTTAACTTTGACCTGCTTTAATCTCTCTAATTAATTAAAGGATTATATTGTACCTCCTTCAAAAAATGAAAAGTGTGCCTGACCTGACCTGATAATCATCATATTATTAATTCATTGCCAGCATATACAGCAATTAAGATAATTTAATAGTTTCTTGTTTGCTATCCACCTGTTTTGTAAGTCTTTAACAAAAGTCCACTATTTACTACCTAACTGGGTCACAATGTTACCTGAATTTTAAATTACATCCTAGTTACACTCAAATGTTAATTAAAATGCTAGACTTGGAATTTAAAACCAATGCTCTGAGTTACCATGAAAAGCAATAAATTAATTATTTGCAAGAGCAACATTTCTTCTGTCAGCCCCTACTTCTCATCCTTCTGATATTAGGGCCTAGAATTTCTTCAAGAACCTATTTTTTAGAAACAGGGTCTTGCCACCCAGGCTGGAGTGAAGTGTCACAACCATAACTCACTGTAACCTTGAACTCCTGGGCTCAAGGGATCCTTACATCTCAGTCTCCTTAGTAGCTGGGACTATAGGCACACACCACCACAGTCAACTGTTTTGTTGTTGTTGTTGTTGAAACAAGGGTCTTGCTATATTGCCCAGGCTGGTCTTGAACTCCTGGCCTAAAATCCTCCTGCCTTGGCCTCCCAAAGTGCTGAGATTACAGACACAAGTCACCACTGCCCACTGCCAAGACTTTTTCTATTCTTACTTATTTTTCTCTAATATTATTGACCTTACTCTCACATCTAAAGATAGGCATAACAGATCAGAGTTGATGAGATGTGAAGTGGTATTTCCTGGGACTTTTATGAAACAGAAGCTTCTGTTTTCTAAGATTACTTTTGAAAGGGGCTCCCTTTCCTTCTGGATAGAATGGAATAAAAATATAAAATCTCAAGCTAAGGCACTTATTTTGATTTAAAAAAGGAACTTGCCATTGCCTGCGGAACACCCCAAGGAACCTGAGAATGAAGCTAACGTAGAGAATTCTGTAGAAAGAGAGAAACCAGATTTTTCATAGCATTGTATTTATTGCTATATAAAACCTTTCCTAAAATAAAATCTAGGGAAGGTATTTTCAATCCCATGAGCCAATAAAAGGCTTCTTATTATTCTTTTTTTTTTTTTTGGTTGAAACCACCAAACTAGAGGCAATACTTGTTTCAAGTTCTATTTCCTCTCTTGAGGTAAATTTCTGTAAGTAAGTTGCATACACCTTAAGCATACTATTCCATAAGTTTTAATATCTGCATATTTCCATGTAATACAGTCCCATCAAGATATAGTATCATTCTACATCATTCTTACAGAAGTAATATTATGTTACTTTCTAGACAATCCCCCCCAAAGCCAAGGATTTTAGCTTTCTGATACTGAAGATTAGTTTTATTAGTTTTAAAATTGTGTATAAATGAAACCCTAAAGTGTGAACTTTTTGTGTCTATCTTTTTGCCATCCAAATAATATTTTGAAATTCATCCATGTTGTTGCATGTGTTAGTGTATTAGCAAGTTGTGCTTTTTGACTGCTAACTAGCATTCTATTTTATGAACATACTGTGATTTGGTTTTCATTCTCTTCCAGTTTTTAACTATTATCAGTAAAACTACTGTGAACATTCATATACAAATTTTTGAGGGAGCATACAATTTGCAACTGTTTTCCATTTGTTGCTTTTGTTTCTTTTTTAAATTTTGTTTTTGAAAAATTTTCTTTTCCTCTTTCTTTTTTAATCTCTTCTCTTAGAATAATAATTATATACATTTTTTAAATTTTAAAAAATAGTTATTTTAGAGTTTCTGATATACACTTCCAACTAATCCAAGTCCCTTTTCAAATAACGTTATAGTGCTTCATAGATAGTGCCTCTACTTTATAATAGAATATTCACAATGTTTTGCCCTGTCCCTTACAGTATTGCTGTCTTTCATTTCACTTACCTGTAAGCTATTATCACCTGATATATTGTTGCAATTATTACTTTGACAACATTGTTATCTATTGGATCAATTAAGAAAAAGGAAATATTTTAGTATACTGCACTTAATCTTCTCAAATGCTCTTTCTTTCTTTATGTAGATCCAAGTTACTAAGTTTCTGACCTATCTCTTTGTCTTCTCTTAAAATAACTCATTTTTAACTTTTATTTTAAATTCAGGGGTACAAACGCAGGTATGTTACATAGCTAAACTTGTGTCATAAGGGGTTGTTGTACAGATTATTTCATCACCCATGTATTAAGTCTACTACCCATTAGTGGTTTTTCCTAATTATCTCCCTACACTCAACCTCCACCCTCCCAAAGACCCTAGTATGTGTCGTTCCCCTCTATGGGTCCATGTGTTCTCATCATTTAGCTTCTACTTATAAGTGAAGATATGTGGTATTTGGTTTTCTGTTCCTGTGTTAAGTTTGCTAAGGATAATTACCACCAACATCGTTATGTCCCTGCAAAGGACATGATCACATGAAAAACTTCTTTCAATATTTGTTGCAGGGCAGATATGCTGAGAACAAATTTCCTCCATTTTCTTTATCTGAGAGTCTTCTTTTCCCTTCTATTTTTGAACAATAATTCACTGGATACACATTTCTATGTTGGTGATTCTTTTCATTCAATACTTTAAGTTTCACTCTGCTGTCTTCTTGTTTTCATGTTTTTTTAAGAAAAGTTTCATGTAATGTTTATCTGTGTTCTTAAACATAATGTATTATCATATATGGAATCTCGGAAGAGAACATGAGCATTAGGGAAATATGAAGAAAACCTGAATAATTATGGTTTAAGTTAATAAAATGCACCAATATTAGCTAAGTCTGACAAATGTACCATCCCCATGTAAAATGTTAATAATACACTGGGTGTAAGTTATATAATTTCTATTTTTCTCTGTAATAGCTTTAAAAAAATCTGTAAATCTAAAACTGTACAGAATGTTTTATAGTTTTTTTAATTAATTGACCATAAATGTTTGGATATATTTCTGAACTCTGTTTTGTCCTATCTAACTTCTTATCTGACTTTATCCCAATGTCAAGCTCTCTTGATCCCCTCAGTTTCACAGCATCTTAAAGACAGTTGGCATATAGGCTGATAGTCCTCAAAATTGTTTTGGTTAATTCGGCTTTTGGTATTTTAAATAGATGTTTAAATCAACTTGTAAAATTGTATTTTGAAAAATATTACTGGAATTATAATTAGGATTAAGTTGAAGGTATGGAACAATTTGGAAAAATTGACATCTTAGTGAAAATGAGTCTCAGGAATATTGTATATCTATCAATTTATTTAGGTCTTATTCAACTGATCTCAGCAACACCCTGTGGTTTTTAGTGCAGTGGTATTTTAATACTTTTATTGATTTCATTCTTAAGTAGTTCATGATTTTTCATGCTCACATAGATTTAACTTATTTTCAAATTATTCGCAACTATCCTATAGAAATTCAATTGATTTTGTAAATTGACTTCATTCTGCAAACTTGCTAAATTTACTTAAGAGGCAGAGTGGTTGCTTTGTAAATTCCCTAGCCTTGTGTAAATAGAAAAAAAACACATTATAAATAAGGAATTTTCTTTTTCCTTTCATCTTTATGCTTTGATAAATTTTTCGTGCCTAATTGTAGTGGCTAATACAAACTTAATCATGTTAAACAGCTCAGATGGGAACAGACATTCTCGACTTTTTTCCCACCATTAGAGGGAAGCGATTTAATGTTTTACCATTAACTATTATTTTGTAGCGAATTGGCTGCATCTCTTTCAGTAGAGACTACAGCTCCTATGGTGTCTCTTCACAACAATGATATGTCCTCTTTCCAGTAGCTCCTTCTTTCTATTGTGCCTTTTAATTAGGGGTAGTTTTAACTTTCTGCTGTTGCTAGCATTAACCATTCCTCTTCATTTTACCTAACCCTGCCCACAATTTTGTAAGTAATTTATTCATTACACTTTTTCAATTACCTTTTTGAGTATGCCATATCAAAATGTACCAAGATCCTGACTGATAAAAGGATAATATAAAAATACAAATTTCATTTCTTATTCAGAAGTAATTTTTCTCTAGAGGTAACATAACTTGGAGGTTGATTCAGAGGACTTATGAGATGTAATTATAAGACAACACTATTTTTGTTTTCTATTGTTCTTTGAAATGAACTCTGAACAGTCAGTTCTTCTCTTGTACGTGTTGAAAACTTGGGTGGGCTCCATGACTTTTACAGTTACTCTAAGCTTAAAAAACAAATCCTATTTAAACTTGCAAAACATTCTCAAATCAACAATTAAAATGGGAGGTTTGTTACTTCAAAACTTTAAATTTAATTTAACAGTGAAGGTATCTCAGTCCCCTCCTCTGTGTAGTTCTGCAGTACTTGGGAAGTCCATAGGTAGGGGCAGAGTTTGGTAGGCTTATCCCCTCATTCCCCATGGATTTCTCTTTATCTTTCTATATCTAACATCTGACTCTTCCCTATTTGGAGAGCAGAGATGTAAAGAAGGAAAAGACCAGATGAAGATTTCTACTTTTCTGATACTGTCATGAACTAGTTTATCCTTTCTCTGGACATATCAAATATTTAAAGTTCAGTCATAGTTTGTGGGCTAAGTCTTCTTCGGAGACTTCCACCCATATTTCAGGGATCTCTTGCCTGTGGTTTCTTTGATGAGGGTGATACTTTCTCTTGTAATTTGAAATTTCCTTCACTTTCTGCAATCTGTGGGCATCTAGAAATAAGTCTTGTATTTTTGTGCTGAAGTCTATTAACACATTTAAATGACCCTCCTTTGATGAAATCAAAGATAAGCCCATAATTTCTCTCTGTGGTGTGTGACTGAATTCTAGTCCATGGAAATCATCCATCTATCTTTTCAATGTATTATTTTCTAGAGTTTTATTACTTTCGAAAATGTAGTCCTCTCTGCAACCATAGATTTCTCTGTTCAACCTCTTGTCCTTCAGATTTTTATATAAATCAAATACCAAATCTCTGGATTCCCCAAACATCACAGGATACACTTTAAGGTTTCAGAAGGCTTTCTTAGAATTCTCTTTCTTGGGATAATGGTGAGAATGAGGAATCTCCCACTCCTCACTCGAGGAAGGTGAGATTCACGGAAAAGCTCTTGCCAATGAATTTATTTTAAAACTCCTTCCACTCAATCTCTGACTCCTGATCCTTTTGAAATATTGGTGTTGGTGGAAGATTTAGCAGTTTGGGGGTGACTTTCTAAAATTTTGCATGACAGTGTGATATGTCACTTTGGAATATAGTAGCTATTTTTTACTTGGTCTCTCATGGGAAACCTCATTTAACTTGCTGTTATATTTCCATCTTTTTGTCATTGCCACAATCTGTGACTTGCCTTGCTCCTCTCTTTTTATGGAATAGGCAATTCCTTTACTTATTTATTTGAAGAAAGTGGAGTGAATTTTTGTTATGGTTTAATTTCACTTTCACCTTGTTGAAACTCTTCTCACAATCCACTGGGACATTTGCTCAAATCTTCTTTAAGCCATATTTCCCAGCTGGTTTTTGGTATAACTCAGGTCCCCTTCCTACTTCTTAAATCTGAGTCAAAACATGATGGCATATGAGAAAGGACACAGCAAGATGGCATATGAGTCAAAACCTAACGCCATATGAGAAAGCAGGGCGAAGGGAGATCAGAAACATTCTCCTTGTCTTTTTATTCTAATTGGGCAATGCCTTTAGTCTTCAAGGTTTTTAATCGTAGAAGTTTTTTACTGTTTTAACAACTATATTATAAGTTAGTGTTTTGTCTTTCTCTACCACATAGTTAAAATTATAGAATTTCTTCATCTGGTTTATCTATTTGTGCCACGATTACCAGTTTTGGGCAGTGTTAGAAGCCTGTCTTGTTCAAACAGACGAAAACCTTCCACTGGTGATCTGCCCAAACTGGGAGAACACTTTGAACGGAAGCACAGAGCAGACAGCTGAGAACCACATCCCAGGATCAGCATCTAATTTTTATCTAACTTAGTATTGTTCAAGCCTGCTATGTTATATAAATCCATTTTGTGTTACTATAAAGGAATGCTTGAGTCTGAGTAATTTATAAAGAAAAGAGGTTTATTTGGCTCATGGTTTTATAGGCTGTACAAGCATGGCACCAGTATCTGCTCAGCTTTTGTTGAGACCTTTGGAAACTTTTACTCATGGAAGAAGGTGAAGAGGGGAGCAAGGGTGTCATATGGCTTAAGAGGAAACGAGAGAGAGGAGGATGGTCCCAGAGTCTTTTTTAACAATCAGATCTCATGGTAACTAGCTGAGTGAGAACTCACTGTTACCTTGCAGAGAGCACGAAGATATTAATGAGGGATCTGCCCCCATGACCCAAACACTTCCCACTAGGCCCCTATCTTCAACACTGGAGATCAAATTTCAACATGAGATTTGGAGGGGTCAGACATCCAAACAATGTCACCTGTTATACTTGATTCTAATACAATCACATGACCTTACTGTCTGAAAAACCTCACCCATTGTTCTCTTGGGTTTAATTTCATTTGGAATTCTAGATTATGGAGCACAGGTTTTTAAGGCTGCAATTTAAAATAAAGTCTACCTAACTACCTGTTCATTTTGTAGTTAAAGTAATAGAGCCTGAGGTTTACTCAAGGTCATATTAGAAGTACAAGTCAGTTGTCCCTACTTCCAAGCAACTATTATTTGTATTTTACTTTTTGGGCTGCTTTTTATGTTTATCACTACTTCTGTTTGTATCCACAGTCTTGACTAATGCAGATTTTAAATTTCACGCTTATCTATGTTCTCAGACCACAACTTCCATTGTCTCCTTTTTCTGATCTAAATTCCATGTCATGTATTGAACTTTCATACATTTTCCTGTTCGTTAAAATTTATTCTGAAATGACACTGACCACACTTATCCCCAGAATTCATATTAGTGACCCTATATGCACAATCACTCTCTCTTCTCTCTCTTCCTCTCCATCAATGAACAGGTCACTCCCATTGTAACATGTTGTTTGAGTGAAACGCTCCCTTTTACCTTTCCTTCTACACACTAGTCTCCTATACACCAGTTCTTGATCCACTTGGCCTCATGTGTCACTAGGTCATTTGCACCTTGTTGATTGTTTGGTAGGCAAATCATGAGATATTTTGGAAAATCATAGGCTGTGTTAATAAATTATGCACAAGAATGGGGTTGCCAGATAAAATATGGAGAGCCAAGTTAAATTTGCATTTCAGATAAACATACTAAAAAATTATCCACCGTTTATCTGAAATGCAAATTTGACTGGGCATCCTGTATTTTTGTTTGCTGTATCTGTCATTTCTACAGAGAACTATTTATTAAGAATGTTTTGCCTCAAGTCAATCATTTTACATAATTTTCTTTCATTCTTTTCTGAACGCTATTGTATCCACTCCTGTGTACTTCTGTTAGATTTAGTTCCTATAAATTTTCATGATTCTGTTTACGTGTTTACTATTGCATAAATACCTCCAAGGGCTTTGGCTGTAGTAAATATAACCTGACTATTGATCTGACATAATTTCTTTGACTAAATCCTCTCCTATTTGTTTATGGCCTAGCATAGAATTTGTTATTTAAGCTCTAGTTATTGCTCTGTGTTTCATCCCTGTATCATGTAGGGTTTCAACAGAAAAAGAAAATCAAGTCATTAAATGAAGTTAATTTTCATGAAAACACTTTTTACAGAAGTGTGGACAGGGTTAAGAGACCCAGGGAATAGCAATAACTAACCATTGGTATGCCTGAAGAGGGCAGAATAGCCAGAATACAGGGAGAGCTATAGCTCTGGAAGAGAAGCCACCCAAAGGGAGCAATGCTAATGGATGAAGGAAGTATCTTTTGCCTCAACTATGGCCTAGTATTGAGAAAGTGGGACATCAGTTACTCCAGTCTCCCTCTCCTGCCCTCAGGACAATGACATCTCCCCTTATTCAATCTCATCTGGAGGCCAGAAGGTAGGGTGATCAAGCTCGGAGAGGTCTTTATGAAAAGAGTGGAAAATGAACCTGAACAACAATGGGTTCAAACCTTCAAGGAAAGAGGGAAATGTTTAAATATTTAAATCTATCAGTAAAAGGTCATAGGAAAAGATTTATAAAAAAATTACACATCTAATCCACATGTGAAATGAATAATGTATTTACTGTTGAATAAGAAGTGAGTTGTGGAGACATTTCAGTTAGACCTTTACCATCAGTGTATTTTTGTTCATGAATGTAGATAGGGATTGAGGAACTTCCTGTTTATTTTTTTCTTCCGCCTGCTGCAGCACCCACCCCACCCCGAGACAGAGTTTCGCTCTTTTTGCCCAGGTTGGAGTGCAATTGCGTGATCTCGGCTCACTGCAACTTCCGCCTCCTAAGTTCAAGCCATTCTCCTGTCTCAGCCTCCCAAGTAGCTGGGATTACAGGTGCCCACCATACAGCAAATTTTTTGTATTTTTAGTAGAGACAGGGTTTTATCATGTTGGTCAGGCTGGTCTCGAACTCCTGACCTCAGGTGACGCACCTGCCTTGGTCTCCCAAAGTGCTGGGATTACAGGCATGAGCCACTGCAGTCAGCGGTAACTTCCTATCTTTTAAAAGGTATTTTAAATGATAATAATATTCTGTAGGGGAGGCATAAAAGTAAACAGTTTTTTATATTGTTGGTAGGAATGTAGTTTTATAGGAGCAGTCCCCAACTTTTTTGGCACCAGGAACCAGTTTTGTGGAAGACAATTTTTCCATGAACAGGATGGCAGTGGGGGGATGGTTTTAGGATGAAACTGCTCCAACTCAGATCATCAGGCATTAGATTCTCAAAGGGAGCACGCAGCCTAGATCCCTCTCATGCACAGTTCACAATAGGGTTCCTGCTCCTATGAAAATCTAATGCCCTTGCTGATCTGACAGGTGGCAGAGCTCAGGTGGTAATGCTTGATGGCTGGTCCCTCACGTCCTGCTGTGCAGCTGGGTTCCTAACAGGTCATGGACTAGGACGGATCTGTGGCCTGGGAGTTGGGGATTCCTGTTTTATAGAACCTTTGTGAAAAATAATTTTCAATTTTGTATCAAAAGTTTTAACATGTCTAGACCTGTATTCTGAAAGTGAACATGTAGGAATTTATCCCAAGGAAATTGCCAGAAAATTGCATATGGTCATGTAAAGATGTATATATGAAAATATTCACTCATGGTTACATAACTTGGAAACAATTCAAGATAGCAATTCAGATATGCTAATCATTTAAATAAATAAATTATAATACATCTATAGAATATTATGCTATGAAACTGCTTTTAAAAAAAACCACAGATGTGTACTATGCATTTTTAATTCGAAATAATTATCAACTATTGTAGAATACAATGTATGGCCCCACTTTTGTTAGAAAAAGTTCCTGCATGTTCATAAACATAAAAAAATTTAGAAAAATATTTTGCCAGAAAATATCTCTGAGTGGTGAGATAACAGATAATTCTTACTTTCTTATTTATATAACACATTTTTTTAAAAAAAATTCAAGTTGATTTTATTATAATTTATATGCAATAAAATTCACCTACCTTAGGTATATACTTAAATGAGCTCTGACTAATGTGTACTGTTGTGTCTCCACCATAACATTTGAGATATGGAACATTTCCATCATCCCAGCAAATTTCCCACGTGCCTTTGGTAGTCAATTCCCTCTCCTTACCCCAAACCCCCAGAAACTCCTGATCAGGTTTCTGGTCTTATAGTTTGCCTTTTCCTGAATGACACATAAACGAAATCATACAGTATGTTGCATTTGCATTTGGTTTCTTTTACTTTGCATAATTATTTTGAGATTCACTTATGTTTTTGCATATATAAATAATTGATCCTCTTTTATTGTTGAATCGTATTCCAATGTACAGCTGTGTTACAATTTGCTTATCCATTTACTAGTGGATGGACACTTGGGTTGTTCCCAGTTTGGGGCTATTATGAATAAAGCTACTGTAAACAGCCATGTACAGGTTTCTGTGTAAGCAATTGATTTCATTTCTCTTGGGTAAATACCTAACAGTAGAAGGTCTGGATCATATGGTAAGTACAGCTTTAATTTTACTTACAAAACTGTTGAATTCTTTTCAAAGAAATGGTACCATTTTGCCCTTCCATCATCAATATGTAACAGTTACAGTTTATTTCTACAAGGTAATAAAATACATTTTATATAAAAATCTTTGGAAACTCAGGTTACGAGTAAACATATACAATCCATTAGTATGTGTAGTTTTGATATGCTAAAATAAAATAATAGTTGTAAATTATTAAGACTATTAGGCAAATTTTATATTTTAAATTAATAATAATTGTTACACTAGTGATTTCTACTCACCAATCTGTAATAGCTTATGTCTGATACTCAATTCGCGATTATATCAAGGAAACACTTCAAAATGTGTCTATTGTAGATGCTAAACATTATAAAAAGCTTTTCCCCTGTGTCTGTTTCTTTACTTGGGATTTAACGTCTTTCTGCTTACAAGACTCCTCAGTTGTTGATTTCTGTCTCCCTAGCTCTGTTTCTTTCAGCATCACAGAGCAGTGCTAAAGCTCAGGAAAACTTTCCTCTTACCGTTATTTTTTTCTTCTTTCCTAAACTTGTACTATAACAATCCTCACTGTCTTATTGCCATCTGCTTTGCTTCCATTTTCTATTTCAAATTATTTTGTTCTTTTGTTAATCAGTCCTCACAGAAATGATACAGAATTCTCGAAGGCTGAAAATGGATTTGTACACTACAATGCTACATGGATGAAATTTGCAGTTAAATATTATTCTACTTTCTTATGACTTACCAGGGTGCATTTCAATTTCAAAGGAGAAAGATGTAGATAAATTGTGCAAGACTGATTTGGTTTATTCTCATTACTTTATTCATTTGAAAATTTTGTTTTCCTCTCTATACCGTTGTCACAAAATTAATTGTTGATTTGTTTATATTTCATAAAAAGACATGCTGAGTTTTAAAAAATGAAAAAAAGAACTATGCCCCAATTATTTCAACTTGAAACGGTTTCAACTCTCAGATCTGTGGCTTATTCTACCATTTACTGTTGCTTTGAAATTAATCATGGTCATCTCAAAGCAACTTTGAAAGGTCATCCCATCCATACCTCTGCCTCCAGTCAGATGGTCACTCCTAATTATTGGGGGCATTGTGGCAAGAATAATTTTTAGGGACAGATAAATCCATCACATATAACCTATAATTTGCCCTCTAATCATCAAGTGAGCTCTCGTTGTATAAATTACTTTTATTGAGTTCAGTATACATTTTATTAGTGCTGTTCTCCTTCTATTGCATAGAATGCATATGGCTAACCTATTAAGTAAAATCGCTTATAGATGTAAATTTTTTATGACTTTTTAAATGTTAATGTATGGCTGTTAAATGTTAAAGTGGTAAATAGCTTCTAGGAGCTCATATATACTAAATTTCATTTTGCAGCCCTCAGCATTTACGGAAAGAACTCCAATTTGTCAAGCTAAGATTTTTATAAACTTGCTGCTTTTAATATATGATTGTATAAAAGAAATTAGGGTAATTAGAAAATATGTCAATGCTGCATTAAAATTGTCACTGCCACAAAACAGCAAGCATCCTTTTGCCGGAAGATTATGGAAGAAAAATATTGTGAAATACAAGAATTCTGAATTTTAGCATTGCTCCAAACTAAAAATATAGTTTTCTAAGTCATTGTGCCAGATCTACATTCATCTGTATAAGGCTGCTTACAATCCTATTTACATTAAATATTTTTTGTCGATAAGTACGTGAATATCGTTTTTTGAGTATTCTTGCTCCTACCTCTGTCTATATCACTTACGACACAACAGTATAATCATAGAATGAATGAAATTGGAGCTGAGAACAATTTTAGATATTAAATCTAATGGTCTTCATTGAAGAGTTGTCAATATGTTTAATTGTAAACACTTCTTAAAAATACAGATGTCTGAATTCCAAATATTGATTTTTATTCTTGAGACCTGAGGCCTATGTATGTGTATTTTAAAGTGACCCAAACAATCCTGATATGTCCTCTACATTAAACATCTTTTTATCTTTCTAATTTATAATTTATAAATAGGAAAACCAATACTCAAATTTTACAAGATTAACTCAATGTTAAAGAGCTAGTGAGAAACATAACTAAAATCAAATATATTTTGACTCCCTACTTATCATGATGTAAAGAGAAGGTAGAGCAACCTCCGATCAAGGCCATATTAACAGAGTAGCAGGATAGTGAGCATCAGCTTTTTCTCCATGCATGGATTTTTCCAAGTAGTTATGGCAATGCACAGAACAAGCAAGATAACACTGAAAAGTAATTACATAATTTGTTATTCTATTTCCTTACTATGGCACCATAACATACCACAAACTGTTGACTTAACAGTAACTTATTGACTCACAGTTCTAGAGGCTAGGAATTCAAGATCAAGGTGTCACTACTGTTATTTGATGACTGTAAAGGAGAGTCTGTTCCAAGCCTCTCTTGTATCTTATGGTGGTTTACTGACAATCTTTAGTGTTCTTTGGCTTGTAGGCGCATCACCCTGATTTCTGCCTTCATGTTCACATAGACTATGTGCATGTCTGTCTCTGTGTCCAAATTTCTTCTATTTACAAGGACACCAGTCATGTTGATGTGGAACCCACACTAATAACCTCATTTATCTTGATTTAAACCCTATTTCCAAAGGTTACATTCTGAGATCTTGAAGGCTGGGGCTTCAACATATATTGCAGGGGAGACAACTCAATTCATAACAATTTTCTACACACAGGTCATGGGAGAACTAGTAGCTTAGCAGACCCAGAAATTCTCTTCTAAATATAGCTTCATTCAAATTCTTTGTCTTCATGACATCATCTAGTCTCCAAAGGCACACAACTTTCCGAACGTCACCCTAGTTCTTCCTCAAAAGAGAGACTATTTAAAATCCTGTAGCCTCTCCTCTAATTATCCTGTTTTATTATTAAAGTCATGTGTCTCTTAGCAATGAGATACATTCTGAAAAGTGTGTCACTAGGTGATTGTCCTTGTGTGGACATCATAGAATCAGGGTATACTTGTACTAACCTAGATAAAATAGCTTACTACACACCTAAGCTACGTGGTATAGCCTGTGGCCTCTAGGCTAAAAACCTGTACAGCATATTATTGTATTGAATACTGTAACACAATGGTAAGTATTTGTGTTTCTAAATATATTTGTATATCTCAATATACATAAACATAGAAGAGGTACAATAAAAATATGGTATTATAAATTTACTGGATCACTATTGTATTGCAGTCTAGTGTTGACGAAGATGTCATTATGCAGTGCATAACTATATTAGTATTATTTGGGTCATCTGAGTCTTCTACTATAATTTTTATAGTGTTTATTGTATACCACATAAAGTTTTAGAATGCATATAGATAGTAAAAAGTTACTATACTGAAGCAAATAAACATATCCATCATTTCACATAGTTCCCCACTTTTTTTTTTTTTTTTGTGGCAAAAGAAGCTAAAATCTACTTTTTTAGCATGAGTCTCATACATGATACAATTTTATTACCTATAGTTCTCATGTTGTTCCCTGTATCTCTAGATTTGTTTATCCTACATATCTACAACTTGGGATCCTTTGACTTACATCTGCCAATTTTCTTCCCACGTCCCCGCTGCCCCCAGTAACTCCAGTAACTACTGTTTTGTTCTGTCTCTGTCTCTATGTGTTATATTTGAAATGTTTTTTAGATTGTGCATGTAGGTAACATCATGCAACGCAGTCAGCCCTCCCTGTCTGGAGGTTTTGCATCCATGGATTCAACCGAACATGGATTGAAAATTTTTAAAAAAGAAAAGTAATACAATAATACAAATAAAAAATAACACAATAACACTATTTACATAGCATTTACATTTTGGTCTCTAAGTAATCTCGAGATGGGTTAAAGTAAATAAGAGGATGTGCATAGGTTAGATGAAAATATTATCCCATTTTAAATAAGAGACTTGAGTATCCACAGATTTTGTTATTTGTAGGGTGTCCTGGAACCAGTTCCCTGCAGGTACCAAGGGATACAAAAAAAAAAAAAAAACACTATATTTTTCTTTCTGTATTTGGTTTATTTCACTTAGCATAATGTCCTTTATGCTCATTTATGTTATCGCATATTCAGGATTTCCTCCTGTTTTAAAGCTGAATAATATTCTATTGTATATATGTACCACAGTTTATTTACCAATTAATCTGTTGACAGACAAGTGATTATTTTACATATTTTGGCTATGTGAG
>NW_012103543.1:3376501-3392033 GCF_000951045.1 Mandrillus leucophaeus
TTCTGTATTTGGTTTATTTCACTTAGCATAATGTCCTTTATGCTCATTTATGTTGTGGTAAATGGCAAGATCTTGTTCTTTTTAAGGTTGAATAATATTCTATTGTATATATGTACCACAGTTTATTTACCAATTAATCTGTTGACAGACAAGTGATTATTTTACATATTTTGGCTATGTGAGTAACGCTGCAAACACATGGGAGTGAAGATATCTTTTGAAGTAGTAATTTCATTTTCTCCAGGTAAAATGCCAGAAGAGGGACTGCTGGATTATATGGTAGCTCCATTTTAAATTTCACTAGCAATGTTCACACTGTTTTTTATAATGGCTGTACCAATCTTTATTCCCACAGTTTACCAGGCTTCTTTGTGCTCACATCCTCACCAACATGATATCCAATTCTGGAGTCCAGTTGTATATCTTTTCATTCCACAATGTTTTTGATGTTATTATATTTTATTAAATTTTATACAGTTATAATTTTTCTCTATTCTCATTAAAATAGAGTGTCTGTCCCTTGTAGCAAAACTAATATACTTCAGCATCTTCTGACTTTATTGAAGTGATATTTATATTTGTCATGTTTTCATGGCTAGAAATTTTCCTACTGTCTTTAATGGAATATAAGACTGTATACCTTCTATCAATTTAATTATACCCAAAGAAGTCCAAAAAGTTTAAATTTGCTGACCATTTCGTCAGACTATTTCATGACATTTTTCTAATTCTACTTCCAATCTAACATGTGAATTTATTATTATTTATAAATGTGATAATTGTTTCAATTCTAATATTCTTGTTGGATTATTTGTGAGGTTATAAAAGCTGTTAGTTAAGTCATGTGATAAGTATCATTTTTGATTCAAAGGAGAGCTTGACCAAAATAGCCACACCCTATACTTAATATTTGCATTTAATACCTAACTAGTATATTATAAAATTCATACCTTTGCATTTTCAATATGAAATTTTTATTGAAATTACAGCATTTCTACTCTATTATTCTCATAAATAGAATGAATTTGAACACATAAACTGTAAGCTTTAAGCTCTTAATGGTCTCCCATGGGTTTCATTTCTTACTGTGATTATTCAGTGATTTCCTTGGGGGTTAGGTAAGGCCAATTTTACGATTTATGCTTATAAGCATGAAAGTTTTCCTTCTCTACAGTAAGTCAACTCAGAGTCATGTTCTATAAGGCAGGGAAACTTCTCAGATGAATAGTTTTGACCCTTCTATGTCCTATGGCTTTCATTTAATTGATTAATTGATTTGATTTATGAATTCACCTGACACTGTTGATTATAATTCTAGAGAAAATAATGGCAAAGACAAAACTTATTTTCAATGCCTGAGACACTCACTGCTCTTTCCCCCCCCTGCACTTTAGTATCTAAATAACTTACCCTATTTCTTCAGCCATGCTGCTCTCTTAACCTTCTGCCATACCTTCCATGAGAGCTGTTAGGTAGCTTTATATTGAAACCATTTACCAAAATGTATATAGTAAACTGTTTAGAATTAAAAGATTATGTTTAGAAATTGTATTGGACTTTCTATTTAAGTGCATTCACATTTAAATCACAGAAAAGTTAGAAGGTAAGCAAATGATATTTGATTGTATAAGAATTTTGGACAAAAGACATTCTTATTGATTGATTAATGATGTTAAAAAATTGTCATATAAGCTTAAAAATTAAAATAAGACCTAGTAGCTGAATGAACAATACCAATTTCTAATTTTGTGTGTGTGTGTGTGTGTGTGTGTGTGTGTGTGTATGAACCATCTTGATTTATTAAAAAAAAAAGTCAAAGAAATAAACAACAATCATTGCAGGAGCTTTCATTAACTGTAATGTTCAATAAAAAAGAAAATTTCCGAACCAATGACATATCACGTCAATAGCTTCTCCTAGGCCAGAGGTCTGCAAACTGTCTTAAGATCTAAAACTAGCAGATTTGAGTATATGTCATACAAACCTGAGTTGTATAACTTTAGGTGAGAGGCACAATTTCCATGAAACTACATATGTAAACGTAAAAGTACAAACACAATAGTTGCAGGGCACCTCTAGGAAAACAGTTGTACCAAAGAACAGAAGCTAAGGAAAACTACTGCAATTGAGTATATGGATTATCCCTAAAACCAATGGCAATCAAACAAAAACCCAAAGCAACAAAAAGAGAAAGGCAAAATTTTGCTAAATTGAAGAAGGTGACATCTTCCTAGTAAATTCTAAGGATTTGTGACATGAAGAGAATGCATCTCATTTATGTGTGTCATACCTCTCTTGCAGAAGAGAAATAATTAACACCACCTTTAAAAATTAAAATATTTCAATTTTGTATTTAGATGACATACCTGGGTGAGAGCTATTTCATATTAGGTTTTCACTAAGGTTAAATTTAATCAAGTTTAAATATTTAGTAATTTTTTAATGAAAAGATCACATTAAACTAAACTGTTTTTTAATAGAGAGGAAATACTTGAATAACCCTAATTTTGCAAATAAGCTATCTGGGTTTTTTTTTTAGATGGTATGAAAAATGTCAAGATGCTTTTATTTTTTAGAAGTTATCTCCATTTGTATTTTCAATTTGCTATTACAAAATTCAATATATGCCAAGTGACTACAGATCCCCCTTGACTCATGATGGAATTATATCCTTATAAACCCATCATGACTTGAAAATATTGTAGGTTGAAGATGTTTTTAATACACCTAGCCTACCAAACATTATAGCTTAGCCTAACCTGCCTTAAATGTGCTCAGAACACTTACATTAGCCTACAGTTGGGAAACAACATCTAACACAAAACCTGTTTCATAATAAATTGTGGAATATCTCATGTAATTTCTTGAATAATATATTAAAAGTGAAAACAGTGATTTTTGTATACATTGAAGAACGGTTTCTACTGAATGTGTATGACTCTCATACTATTGCAAAGTTGAAAAAAAAAAACACATATATGTCTATCTTAAGTCAGGAACTGCCTATATTTTGTAGAGCTGGATATGGTCTTACTTTACTAATATTTTAATACCTACCTTATGTTAAACAGCTTTATTTCTTAAAATGATTTTTAATTTGGGGATCAGTAGTGTAGCAGTTAAAGGTTCTGTTCAACTGCTTGCAATTGCCACTTAGCTAGAGTGTTGTATATTTACAGGGGTTCTTTTCTTTATATTAATTTAGAGGGTTCCTGATATTGGTTCTGCAACTCAAGAATGTCAGAAAAAAAGTCTTTGCAATTTTCTCAGCATTTCACTCCGAGGCTCCATTATATACAGTATTTGCTAAACTACAGGCATAAAGGAATTTGAGAGTGAAGATGAGCTGAATTTTGGACTGACTTACTGAAAAGATTCAGAGAACCAAATATCATGTTTCCTAGGAAGCAATTGGAAGCAAATGTCAAAATCAGAAGCAATTAGGATTAATTATCATTGAGGTGATATTGGAAGTTAATTGATTTCCATTTCAGTGGTAAATGAGAGTAGAAAAGCTTGAAGTCTGAGAGGGAAGTAGGCCAGTAGAAACTCTTTATTGGGATAAAGGAGACTAGAATACATTTTTATGTAGAGAAATTTTTGTGTGCTAAGAAGAGGATTACTGAAGTGATTGGCAACGAGTTAAGGCTGCCTGGGAAAGCACACTGATCATAAGAGTGGCAAAGGCAAGAGGAATAGGTTTGAATAGCATGTTCTTCCAATATAAAGAAACAGTAGCATAGGCCTGTCTTGTTATTTTGAGAAAAGCCTTAATGAAAAGATTACTACTCCCTGGGGGAGTTGGCACTCCCTTTCACAGAATTCTATAACAACTTATCCTCCCACTATTATTTTAAAGGCTATAGAATCTACAGATTGAATATGTCAAGCCACAGTGTTTTTTTTTTTTTTTGGTGCCAAGTTATGTGAAGGTCAAAAGTCAACTCCATAACTTCATCTTGTATCTCAAACAGAGAGATTCTCAACTTCTTTTTGTATAAAGATCTAAGCACATACTCACATTAGAAGAAGTTCTTAGTACACACTTCCTGAAAACAAATTTCTGTCTTCTTTAATATGTGACACTTTTTAACAAAATGTACAACACATTCTCCAAGTGTGTTCATAGGAAGACTACGTGCCTTTGTGCATTTTACAATGTCCAGTGGGTCATATTTTTCAACTATAAGACAAAAAAGACCTGGAATTAAAATGCTTTGTGATTTGAACTCCATTTTTTCAGAAATGTCCAGACAATAGTGACAGCCACCCACTGCTTTGTGCAAAAATAAACAGGTTGATTTAGACTATAGTCATCAAAACAGCACACATAAAGAGAAAATACGAGCATGTAAACAAGATTGAACTACAGCTACACACTTATTTTCACTTTGAAAATGAAACAGTTTGGCAGCCTTACCAATAAACAGAGCTCAATACTGTCTTAGTCTTCTGTTTGAGTTTTGGAAACCTGAGTTTTGTGGTAATTGCATATTACATCTGCATACTTCAAATGAGTTTATAATGACTATTATCATCAGAATAAATAGGAAAACAATTAACCATGATTAGCCTTTTTTATCTGAAGAGTTACCTCCTTATTTTGGCATTCAGTTTGCAATCATTTTGAAATTAGCTATGAGTTTGAATAATTTTATTTATTTATTTTTGTATTTCAATAGTGTAAGAACAAATGGGTTCCTTAACCTTATGCATTTCTATGAAAAAGTAGAAAATACTAGCAGTGTTTATGAAAATATAAAACCCATTTCCCTAACTATTTTTCTAAAAAAGCAAAGCAAGAGATCAAAATAAAACTGATTTTTTTTTTTTTTAGTTTGGTTTGAAACAGAATCAACTTAAGTATTTACTCTTAAATTCATTATTGCACTTTATATTCTCCCCCAAATGATTAATTTTCACTGCCATAGGTCACTTTCAAAGGCAACTGTTCTCTGTTAAGAGAACAAAGACATGACTTGGTAAACACACATTGATGACACGGTTGAAATTTCCAAATATTACCACCTTTGAAATATTGAGACATTACACATACATGTTTTGTTTTCCACACTCACTAAAAGTGTGTATTTTTACAGATTCTTAAATGCTTTGGAATAGAAGGAAGACTTAAACTAGTGACTATCCGTAAATTAAGGCCAGATTCCCTTTGTTTGTTACTAGAACACAGGAGCACTGACTGCCTTGCCTGTGGGAATGTATTTGAGTCTTGCAAGTGATGACGGAGAATAAAATCCCAGGGGATTTCATGGTCACTGTCTGAACTTTTCAGATGAGGATTGTACAGCCAACACACTCAATTCTTAAGGAGATTGTTCAGGTCCTTGGAGATCTAGCCTTCTGCTCTGTGCCTGCCTATATGGCTTGGAGAACTGCCAGTAGCTGTGACTGCAGTAACTCCTTGGCAAAATGGATTGCAGCTTTGGAGTTCTTCAGAAAGGTTGTAAATTACAGAGGGCTAAGCAATTGTCTGGGGATCTGTGTTTTATTAAAAAGATGGTAACGACTTATTTTCTCTCCAAGCAAAAGAGATAAATGTAGCGTCGAAGTGATTTTTGAGAAATTAATTTAAGTTACAGAAAAGTCTATTGAGATTTGTGGTATATGGTGCTAAATACTGTAAACTATGTGTGAATAAAACATTTTCATATTTTACATTCATTTCTTTAGTCCTATCACCAAGTCCTGAGTTTCCCATTTGCCTACTCATTATTATTCCATATTGAAGAATTTCAGAAGCAGATTCCTTAAAATACTTGAAAGGCTTTTCAACATAAATATTCAAAGATTAAATGTCATCATCGTTATTTTCTGGAAGTGGAAATTTTGGGCATAATGTATTCTCAAGCAACCTTTCTCATTTTGTTAAATGATTTACTTTTCAGAGTTAGGGCAAGATATTATTCCTTCATTACGGGTCAATAAAATTTCTCTCAACATTTATAAACAACAAAATATATAGATGAATGATAATTGGCCCTATCTTATAGGGTATACAAATTGAGAACTATACTTTAAGATATATTTGAATTATAATCTACTTTCTTTCTTTCTGATCTCTTACAAATAACTTTCCTATAAGGGAGTCCTATTCAAAT
Organism: Mandrillus leucophaeus; assembly: GCF_000951045.1. Lineage (NCBI taxonomy): Eukaryota > Metazoa > Chordata > Mammalia > Primates > Cercopithecidae > Mandrillus > Mandrillus leucophaeus. The sequence goes on from NW_012103543.1 coordinate 3,382,621, forward strand.
CCCTGAAAACAAACTTCTGCCCTCTTTAATATATGACAACACTTTTTTTTGAAAAATTGCTGTATATATTTGAGGTATCAACATGATATTATGGCATATATAAAGGGAGTAAAAAGATTACTATAGTGAAGCAAATTAACATGTCTATCATCTCACATGGTTACCTATTTTTGTTTTTGTGGCAAAGTTAGCTAAGATCTACTCATTTAGCATGAATTCCCATATTCAGTACAATTTTATTAAGTACAATTTTCATGTTGTCTGTTAAATCTTGAGACTTTTCATCCTACATATCTGCTACTTTGACTTCTCTGACCCTACATCTCTCCATTTTCTCTTCCTGCCTCGCTGGTATTCACTCTTTTTGCTTTGTAACTGCATGTAATTTTTTTTTTTTTCAATTTCCCATATAAGTAAGATGCTGCAGTATTTTTCTTTCTGTGTTTGACTTATTTCACTTAACATAATGTCCTCCAAACTCATCCACATTGTGGGAAATGGCAACATCACATTCTCGTTTTAAGGCTGAATATTATTCCATTGTACCACAGTTTCTTTATTCATTAGTTCGTTCTCAGACACTTAGTTGGTTTCCATATCTTTGCTATTATAAGTAATATGGCAATGAACATGGGAGTGTAGATATCTTTATGTGGTGAAAATTTCATTTTCTCTGTGTCAATGACCAGAAGAAGGATTGATGGGTCGTATGGTAGTTCTATTTTCAATTTCTTTAGAAACTTCCATATTATTTTCCATAATCACTATACTAATATACATTCCCAACAGTGTACAAGAGTTGATTTTTCTCTACACCCTCACCAACATTTACTTTTGACTTTTTGATAATAGCTATCTGTATTAGTCCATTCTCACACTGCTATAAAGACATGCCTGAGACTGGGTAATTTATAAAGGAAAGTGGTTTAATTGGCTCATGGTCCCATGGGCTGTACAGGCTTCTGCTTCTGGGAAGGCCTCAAGAAGTTTACAATCATGCTGAAAGAGCAAAGGGGAAGCAAGCGTGTCTTACATGGCCAGCAGGAGGAAGAGAGAGCAAAGGGAGAAGTGCTACACACTTCCAAACAACACAACAACAGCAAGGCAGAAATCCACCCCATTATCCAATCACCTCCAACCAGGCCCCTCACCCAACATTGAGGATTACAATTCAACATGAGATTTGGGAAGGGACAGAGAGCCAAACAATATTACTATTCTAACGGGTATGATGTAATATCTCATTGTGGTTTTGATTTGCATTTCACTTAGGATTAATGATGTTAAGCACCATTTCACATACCTGTTGGTCATTTTTGTCTTTTTTGGAAAAACATCTATTCAGATCTTTGGCCCATTTTTTAATTGGGTTTTTATTCTCCAATATTGAATTTTACATGTTCTTTATATATTTTGGATATTAATTATTTATTAGATATATGATTTGAAAACATTTTTTCCCAATCCATAGAATGCCATTTCCTTTCATCAATTACTTTGCTGTGAAAAAGGTTTTTGGTTTAATGTACTTTCATTTATTTAGTTTTTCTTTTAGTGGACTGAGCTTATAATGTGATATCCAAAAAATAATAGCCAAGGCCAATCTTCAGTAGCTTTTCCCTGTCTACTGAGAGTTGTATAGTTTCCTTGTCTACTGAGAGTTTTATAGTTTCTGATCTTATATTTAGATTTTTACATCCATTTTGAGTTGATTACTGTATAGGGTAAAATGATATGGTAAGATAAGAGTCCGATCTTATTCTTTTGCCTCTGGAAATCCTGTTTTGCCAGCACCATTTATTGAAGAGACTATCCCTTCCCCACTGTGTCTTCTTGGTGCCCTTGTCAAAAATTAGTTGACTGTACATGTTTGGATTCATTCCTGGGTTTTCTATTCTGTTTCACTGGTTTATTGTCTGTTTTATGTTAGTATTATACTGTTTTGATTACTATAGCTTTGTAGTATAATTTTAAATTAGGAAATCTGATGCTTCCAACTTCGTTTTCTTCTTTCTCTTGCCACTCTGTGTGCATTCTTTCCTTGGACTGAATTCTAGTGGAATAGTTTTCAACTTTCCCCATTGATTGTAATGTTCACTGTCAGTTTTTTTATATGCAGCCTTCATTATGTTGAGAAACTTTTCTTTTATACCTAACTGCTGAAAGCTTTTACCGAGAAAGGATATTGGTCTTTGTCAAATGATTTTTCTGCATTAATTGAGATGTTCATGTAGTTTGATTTTTCATTGAATTACTATGATGTATCAAATTGATTGACTCTCCTAGTTTAGACCAGACTTGCATGCCAAGGATATATCACACCTGATTATGATGTATAATCTTTTTGATGTGTCATTGGATTTGGTTTCCTAATATTTCATTTATAATTTTTCATCTATGTTCACTAGAGAAACTGGCATTTAATTTTATTTTCTTATGATAACTTTGTCTGGTTTTGGCATCAAGGTGATTCTGGCCTCATAAAAACTGCTTGGAAGTACTCCCTCTAGCTCTATTTTTTTTGAAGACTTTTAAAAAATTGGGTATAATTTTTTAAAAGTTTTATAGAATTCAACTGTGAAATCATCTGGTCCTGGGTTTTTCTTTGTTGGGAGGTTTTGATGTTTTTTAAAATATTTTGTTTCTTATTGGTCTGCTTATGCTTTCTATTTCTTCCTGGCTCAATATTGGTAGGTTGTATTTTTCTAGAAATTTATCTGTTTTCTTCAAGTTTTCCAATTTGTTGGTATAAAATTGTTGGCATATAATTGTTAATAGTAGTCTCTTATGATCCTTTTAATTTCTGAGATGTCTATTGTCATTTATTCACTTTCTTTTATTCTATTTGAGTCTTCACGCTTTTTTCCTTAGTCAAGGGATTATTATTTTTGTTTACTTTCTCAAAAAAAAGTAATTCTTAGTTTTGTTGATTCTATGGTTTTTTGGTTCTCTATTTGATCTATTTATGTTCTGATTTTTATTATTTCCTTCCTCCTGATAATTTGGGGTTTAAGTTGTTTTCATTTTTTCTAGTTATTTAAAGTGTTATGTTAGACTATCTCTTTGGGACCTTTCTTCTTTTTAACTGTAGGCATCTATTGCTATAAACTTTCTCCTTAGAACTGCTTTTACTGTATCCCATAGGTTTTGGTATGTTGTGTTTCCATTGTTACTTGTCTCAAGATATTTTTAAATTTCCAGTTTGATTTCTTCTGTGACACATTAGTTGTTCATGAGCATGTTATTTCATTTTCAATTTTCAAGATCCCTTCTGTTATTGATTTCTAGTTTCATAACTTTGTAATTCAAACAATTGTAGATATAATTTCAATCTTCCTAAATTTGTTAAGGCTTGTTTTTTGAGTTAACATATGGTCTATTCCGGAGAATGTTTTATGCACACTGAATAAACAAAATGTGTAATCTGCCACAGTTGGATGGAAAGTTCTGTGTATTTCTGTTAGGTCTCTTTTGTAAAAAGTGTAATTCAAGTTCATTACTTTCATATTAGTTTTTCGTCTGGTTAATACATTCATTGTCAAAAGTGGATATGGAAGTCATTTACATGTGATTGAATGTTTTTCTCTTGCTGCTTTAAAAATTATCTGTCTTTGACCTTTAATGTTTTGCTTATAATGTGCCTTGGAGAGGACCTCTTGGGTTCCGCTAGAACCTCCAGAAAGGGATTTCAGGAGCCCAGTTAATTTTAGCCCAGTGTGACCATTTTAGATTTCTGATCTCCATAAACCAAAAGAGTAAATTTGTGTTTTATTAAGCCATATTATCAATCATGTGTTACAGCATCAACAGAAAAGCAATATAAGCGTAAATCGGTTTGTTATCCTTTTCATTTGCCGAATAATATCCCATTGCATAGATCATATTTTCTTATATTTGCCAGTTCAAGGATATTTTGAAAGTTACCAGTTTCAACCTTTTGTTAATAATACTTCAATAAGCATTTGTGTACATGTCTGTATGTGGACATTATATTTTGTTTATCTTGGTTTGATACCTAGGAGTAGATTGTGGGTAATGGGGTATCTTTATGTTTAACTTTTTAGGAAACTCCCCAACATACACTTTAAATTTTGATAAATTTCAATTTATCAACATATATATTTATACTTTTTGTGTGTGTGTGTGTGTGTGTGTGTGTGTGTGTGTGAGATGCCCAACCAAAGGTATACTTTGCCCAACCAAGGGTCAACAATATTTTCTCCTTTGTAATCTCCTTTGCAACCTTTTTAGCTCTTACACTTAGGGCTATAATCTGTTTTTAGTTAATATTTGTATACGGTAGTTTTTTTTTTTTTTCCCCCACTAGGATATCCAATTGTCTTAGTACCATTCTTTTGAAAAGCATATCCATTCTTAATTAATTGTTTTAAAACTTTTGTTGAAATCAGTTGAACCAAACTGTAAGGATTTATTTCCTGACTTTCAATTCTGTTCTGTTGACCAAATAACTATCTTGCAGCTATTCCATAAATCTTCATTACTGTGAATTTATATTAACTTTTGACATAAGTGGTATTACTCTTCAAAATCTGTTCTTCTTTTTCAAAATTTCTTTAGCTATTCTAAGTTCTCTATATTTGCAAATAAGTTTTAGAATGAGATTGTCAATTTTCAAAAAGAAAAGACTATTGGAATGTTGATGGGAATTGCATTGTATTGTATTTATAAATCAACCTGTGAGTAATTATATACTGAAAATATTGAGTCTTGAGTCTCCCAAAACATGATTGGGAAAAAAGTCTCTGTTTTCTAGATCTTCTTAAATTTATCTCAACAATGTTTTGTAGTTTTCAGTACACAGATCTTGTACTCTTGTTGTTAAATATATTTTATTTTTACAAAACTATAAATTGAAATGTTTACTTATTTCATTTTTGGGTTTTCTGCATTGCCAATATACAGAAATACAATTTATTTTTCTATATTGATTCTGTACCTTGATAATTTTGTTAAGCATGTTTGCTAGCCCTAGTAGTTTCGTGGGGGTTCTTGTTTTGATTTTGGTTGTTTTTGCTTTGTTTCTGTAAAACACTTAGATTTTCCATGTGAGGATCATATCATCAGGCAATAAAGATACTTTTATTTATTTCCCTCCAACCTAACTGTTTATAATTTGGTGATGGTGGTTGGCTATATAATTATTTAGAAGCTCAAGTAATATGTTCAATAGAAGTAACAAATGTGCACCTTACTTCTTCCTGATCCTGTAAAGCATTCAGTTCTCCACCATTATCTATGATGAGCTGCTGGTTAATTTGTACATGGCCTTCATAAGGTTGGAAAGTTCCCTTCTTTTTGCATTTGTTGACAGTTATGAATCAGTGTTGGATTTTATCACATAATTTTTCAGATGATTTTTCTGTAGCTACTGAGATAAGCATATATTTTTGTCCTTTATTCTATTAATATAGTTTATTACATTAGTCAATATCTGGATGTTAAGGTTGCAGTCTGGGATTAACACCTCTTAGTCTTGGCAGATGATCCTATTTAAATATTGCTAATACAGTTTAATGCAATTTGATTAATAATTTTTACATTTATATTCATAAGGCATATTGGTCTCCAGTCTTCTTGTGATGTTTTTGTCAAACTTTGATATCAGGCAATACTGGTTTTATAAACGAGTTGGGAAGAGATACTTCATTCTCTATTTTCTGAACAAATTTGTGAAAGACTGGTATTAATTATTGATATATTTGACAAAATTCACTAAAGAAACCATTTGAACCTGGATTTATTTTGCAGAAAAATTCATAATTATTAATTCATTTTTTTAACTTGTTATAAATATATTCAGATTTCCAATTTTGTCCTGAGACAGTGTAGTCATTTGTATCTTTCTAGGAATTTGTTGATTTTATCTAAGTTGTCTAATTAGTTGTGTCTAATTGCTGCTCATAATGTTTCCTTATTTCTCTTAATATCTGAAATCAATCATTAGTGATAATGACTTTATTCCTGATTTTGGTAATTTATGTCTTATTTTTTGTTGTTCTTCTAGATAAAGGTTTGTTGATTTTGTTGATCTTCTCAAACAACCAATTTATATTTTCAACAATTTTCTCTATTACTTTGCTGTTTTTCTGTTTCGTTGATTTCTGTAGTAATTTGTACCATTCCTTTTACTCTTTCTGCTTTCTGTGATCTTAATTTGCTCATTTTTTCTAGTTTTTTACGGTAGAATCTCAGGTAATTAATTCGAGAGTTTTTTACTCTCTGTTATGTAGATTTAAATGTGTAAATTTCTTCTAAGTACTTCTTTAGCTGCTTCCCATCAATTTTAACATGTTGTATTTTTATTTTAATTCACCTGAAATATTTTCCAGTTTCTCCTATGAGTTTATTATTTGATAGTGTATTATTTTAACATTTGCTGATTAATCTCCAAATTTGGTGATATCCTAGTTTTTTGTTGGTTTCTAAGTTAATTTAATTATGGGCAAAAACCATGTTTTTAATTATTTCAATCATCTTAGTGTATTTACACTAGATTTATAACTTGACATATGATCTGTCCTAGACAATGTTTCAGTTATTCTCAAAAAGGATTCTAGATTAGTTGAATAAAGTCAGCTCAAGTTTCTTGATAATGTTATTTAAAATCTTTTAAATCTCTGTTGATTTGTTTTCTCTAGTTGAGCAATTAAGAGTTGGCATTGAATTCTCCAATTATTTTTATTCAATAATTTATTTCTTTTTTCAATTCTGCCAGCTTTTACTTTATGTATTTTGGAGTTTTGTTTTTAGGTCCATAGACCTTTGCAATTATATCTTCCTGATATATGACTGTTTTTGTCATTTTAAGATGTCTTTCTTTATTATTTATGATTCTTCTTGTCTTAAAGTCTATTTGGTCTGATATAATTGCCTCAGCTTTTCTATGATTAGTGTTCATACACACACACACACACACACACACACACACACACATCTAAATTAAAAGAAAATATATATAAAGTAAAAGAATGAAAAAATGTATAGAAACATATAAACATACATGTTTTTCATGTATATACATACACATACATATACAAACATGTATGTGTATATATATTTACATATATATACATACACACACGTATTTGTTTTTCATTCTTTTACTTTTAACTTATTTGTGTCTTTAAGGAATGTCTCTTTTAGACAGCATATAGAGGCTATAGTTGAATTTTACCTTATATTAAGTAGAATAATCCTTGCCTTTTGATTGGGTATTCACAAAATTTACATATGCAATTGTTAATATTGCTGAGTTTACATCTGTAATTTTTCTATTTGTTTTTATGTCTATTCTCACTTTTTTACTCCTCTGTTTATGACTATCTTCTTTCATATTAAATAAATGTTTGGTGTACTATTTTAATTTCCCAGCTGAATTTTTTTAGATATTTGTAATATATTTATAGCTGCTCTAGAGATTATTATATAGATTTTCACTTATCATAATGTATCAGTTCATATTAACTTAATTTTGGTAATATCTGTAGAAACTTTTCTCCAATATAACTTCATGCTCTCCTCCTACTTTTTACTATTATTGTCATATGTGTTAGATCTTAAATATGTTATCAATTCAGAAATAAAGAGCTTAATTATTGCTTGACACAGTACTATTTCTTTTTTAAATGTTAAGAGATGAGAAGACTACATTTATAAAGTTGCTAATATTAACCCACATACTAAAATTTCCAGTGTTATTTATTTCTTCCTGTGGATTTAAATTAGCAATTTGTTTCATTTCCTTTCAGCACAGAGGATATCCTTTACTTCCTATGAAGCAAGTCTGCTAGCAAAAAACTCATTTTTGCATATCTGAGAAAGTCTTTATCTCGTCTTCATTTTTTAAGAATGGTTGTGCTGGACGTACAATTTGAGGATGACATTTTATTTTTCTTTCTGCCCTAGAAATATCTTATCCCACTGTCTTCTGGTAGCTCTTGTTTTTAATTTAAAAAGTCAGTTGTTAATCATTTTGATATTTTACTTTACCATAATGAATTCTTCCTTCGTTCGGGATTTGTTGTTTGTTTTGGGTGTTCAGTAGTTTGAAATAAAATGTCTAGGTATGGATCTACTTATAAGTATCATACTTAGGATTAGTTGAGCTTCCTGGATATTTATTAATGTTTTCATCAAATTCAGGACGATTTTCAATTCTTTTTCATTTTTTGCGCCATTTTTTTCTCTTCTTCTGAGATGCTTATCAGATATATATTAGTACATTTAATATTTTTTCACAGGTTTCTGAAGTTCTAATTAATTTTCTCTAATTTTGCCTGTCTATTCTTTACATAGATAATTTATATTGAATATTTTCAAGTTAACTGATTTTCTGCCACCTTGAATTAGCTATTGAAAAGGTAATATTCTTAATTTTCACTCCAGAAATTTTATTTTTTAATTAATATATCCTTATTGAGTATCTTTATTGCCGGTCATTGTTCTAATAATTTTGTTTAGCTCTTTAAATATTTTTTTCTTTTGAGTTTGTTGGACATATTTGTTAGCTGCTTGGTAGTTTCCACTCGCTCAATCAAAAATTTGAGTGAACTCACAGATATTTTCTTTTGATTCCTTTTCCATGGGAATAGGCTGCATTTCCATGTTTATTTGGATTTTTAATATTTTTTGGTGTTGAAAACTGTACACCTCAGATAATATAGTAACTTTGGGTTATGCATTTTTTTAAAATTGTTTTTGCTGTTTTTCTTCATTTGTTTAGTAACTTGCCTGAATTATATCTGTAAAATCCATCTGCCTTGCATGTGGGGTCTAATAGAAATTTAACTAGGATAGCCTCTCTATGTTCTTCTAAGATAGTCTTCATATTATTCCAGGATAATTTTGAGGGAAGGTCATTAGGGTATAAGTTAATGATTTTTGCTCAGAAACTCTGATTAAAATACTTTATACGATGCTAATTCTGTTTTAGAGTGGTTTAATGGCATAGATAATTTAAATCACAATAGGTGTTAAAGATTTAAACTTTTAAAGATTTAAACTTCTATAACATTATTAACAAGCCCAAAAGAGGCTGATTTGTCCTTTGTTCTTTAAAAAATTGCAACGAATAGAGATTTACAAAATTTACATACATACATATACACATAAAAAACCATTAGGCACCTCATAACTTATAAATAAAGAAAACCAATATATTAGCAAGATAATCAATATATTAACTTTTAAGCAGATCTCATACATTGTCAGCTAGGTCAACATCTACTCTTTCATACACTAATCAAAGAGGAAAAAAAGGTAGAGCTTATGTCACTTTGTTCCCTGTAGTAAGATAATCTTAAGATGTTTAACATCAGCAACATAGTTAACCTTGACAGTGTGTAACGGGAAGGTATCTGGGTTCAGAATATGTTTACCCTGAGAGTCCTTCC
>NW_012103543.1:3392948-3398806 GCF_000951045.1 Mandrillus leucophaeus
AACCTTGTAGTGGTCAGTCTGCCTACTGTTGTTGCTCAGTGGGTTACCTCAACGTCTTCTGTTTGGTTTCTAACTTCAGCATAACCTCTACATTACACTTACTTGTTGCAAATTCTTAAAGTTGTTTTTCTGGTTGGATTCCAAATAATAGAGATTTTTTTATCATTATTTTATATTTGTCATTATCTTATATTCCACCTGACGTTTAATTACGGAGCTCTATTTCTCTAATTTAGAAAAAAGTAATTCTAATTTTGATCCAAGTGGTGATGGATATTTTTAAAATTTATATTGACATTAAACCACATTTTTTGACTTAGAATTGACATTTATCTTGTTATTAATGATCACAGGAGTAAAAAGATCCAGGTATTTATTTGTATATTTGTTTTATCATTCAATTTAAATGCATACTAAAACAACTAATACTTTAATACAAATAGAGTCCCCTAACCTCTTTGTCATTCTTTCTCTACTTCTCCTTGCTTAACTATTTCACAAGAGTGTTGAGGAGATTCATGGTCTAATCTTGGCCAACAATCTTGAGTTGACGATGAACAGGAAGCTTTTAAATAAGACTGACACTAATTCTAATTTTTGCAGCATGGCAATACTTAATCTGCTCCACAAACTCACACAGCTGATTTATTTGGAGTCCTTCTGCCCCTGCTCCAGTGGCATTGAAAGAACTAAGCACAATCTTCATTATATTTGCAAGGTTTTAGAAACCACAATAAAGGATAACGTAGAATTTAAACATAATGCATGTCTTTTTAGTTAAAATCTAGTTTTTCAACCACGTAAATACCTTTAAAAGCAACTGGACAAATGCATTTTTTAAAAACCCATACTTTCCCAATATTTATTTTTCTATCTTAGAAAATGATGCAAAATCAAAAGACACTGCTCTTTTTCTTCCCTGCTTTAATTTCCGCAATATTAACAATATGGTATTTGCCAACTAGGTTCTAAAGCAACTATTTTTAAAAACATCCTAAAGAATTCCCAAAGGATTATTCCTTCATTCACCAGTTTAAAATTGTTTTCTTTCCTTGTGGTTAAATATTTAATGTGTTGCTGCTATATAAGAATCATCATTGTGTTAACTGTTCTAATTATAGACTATATTCAATATTTTCCAACACTAAATGCTACTTTGTTTGACCAATTAAAAATTTGGATTATTCAGCAGTAAGCTGTTTATGAGGTTGATTGCTCTGTCATCTCATTTCACAATTCAAGTTTTTAATTTGAGGCGATCAGGTATCATAACAGAATGTGAATGTGTCAATAGTCTCATCAGTTTTCATTACACCATTAGGTATTTAAAAGAAATGAAGAAATAATGTAGTTTAGTCAGAAGTCTTATATTTTGTCACAAGTTGTGTTTAATGGCTTTTGTGAAGCATTGCTTCAATTCTATTTCCAAAAAGCAATAAAGCAGAAGTTGTTTTTACAAAGCAGATAGAAAATTGATTCACTGATGCTGGGCATTTTCCAAGTGTAATGCAGTATTTCCAAACCGTTACATATGTAATAATGGTGTTAGTGTTTAAGTAAGCATTTCATTAAATGGATTGATTTTGTTCCTAAAGTTACAGTTAGCATCACTGACTAATGAAATGCTGAGAAAGTATTTGTCTTGTAATTTTGTGTTTTAAAAAGTTACGTTACCATTCATGTAAATGTGAATCTGTCAGATGAGGGGTCAGGCTGAAGTGTTATGCCTTATCTATTTTTATTTCACAAATTCAAAGTTGGATTACATACTTTTTCTTAAAAATAATATTCATAGTAATAATGAATTGTACATACAACTTTTAATTATCTATGAGATAAAAACTGTGATAAATCCTATGGAGGTTTTTCCAGATTTTCAATTTCAATCATATTTGCCTTTATTAAAATCCCACTCTTACTCAGAATCGCCCGTAGAATTTATGGATCTATTTCTAAAGCAGATAGCACAGAACAAAAGTCTTACCACTTCCTTCATTTCTATTTCTTTCTGGTTCCATGAAACTATTGTAATACATATGTTTTAAATCAACACTGATAAGAAGTCACATAGTAGCATTACTCACTAAAATATCATTATTTAAAAATGTCCAACAACTGCCTTATGCTAAAAGTAGCAGTTGCCTTTAAACAAATGATAGTTTTAGATTGACTTTTAGAAATTGAGAGATTATTAGCTGTAATTTTGACATTAAACTTTCTAAGTATGGGAAATAAAAATTAAATAAACGAGAGAAGGGCTTAGATTACATTAAAAGTAAATGTTTATTTATTGTCTTTACGGACTATATCACAAAAACCTTTTTCCTAAATCACAGTTATAGCTCAATTACAAGTCACTTAGAACTATCACGGTAACACTGTAAGCATTGGTACTTGGTTCAAATTCTGTTCAGGCATTGTCTGTTAGGGTTCAGCCCGTAAGACAGTCAAACACAGAAATTGCTGAGATTGCCATGAGCTATGCACCCATGAATGCCAGACCCTTCTTTAAAATTTCAAGAGATATTTTTCCCCAACAGAAATTATTTTGTTCTCTTTTGATGAGATTACAAGCAATATCCACCAAAGTTTGCTACTTCAAGCTCTTCACTTTGAAAAATAAACCCAAAGAGGTAGCATCTTTAAAGTCCAAACAGGATTTGTCAGTTTTAAAAAATTTTAATACTTATTTTGTTATTTGATTTCGACAAATATAAGCCTCCTTTCCGCTGACAATGTCACTGCTAGACAAATTTTTGACATATATTAACAATTCTAATTCACATGTAAAATGACATTTCATCTGTTTCTCAAATTAGAGTGAATCAAATCTAATTAAGGAGATTCCTGAGTTCATTTTTCACATAATATGACAGAGGCTCATCTGAGTTTTGCTTCCAAATCTAGGCCTGGAGGATTGCCAGTGTTGAGGTTATCTACAAGTACAGGCCAAGCTTCACATTAGGTTCAGTGGCAGCAACATCCAAAGGGAGAATTGTGTGTGCTCACAGCTAGAGTGGACACCCTGCCACAAAGGCCTCAAATCAGGCACCCTCCAAGTTCGACTGTAGGCACAGATTCTTCTTCTCTCTAGCAGTGGTGATATCTATTTCTTCAGTCCACTTTACTAAATGGACTCAGAAATTTTAGCACAATTATGAACCTTTCCTTACATTTTTGAAAGCTTCTTTGTGTAATTGTTTGTTTTGGATTTTTTTTTTTTTTTGTATAATTTATCTTCATCTTCCATTTTTCCTAAAAGGAATTTACTTACTAATCTGCATATATACATTGAAAGGTAGTTTAAATGATGGTATATGAGAGTTGAGCCAAAAAAAATTATGCAGGAAATTGAAAGACTACATAAGTTATTCAGATAAAGCCAATCAATTAGACTAGCTGAATTAATTTTTGTAAACTTTGTTTGTTTTCTTAAGATAATATCCTTTTACTTACTGGTTTAGAGGGGACTTTGTTGTTTATTTGCTTGTTTATTTTCTGGAACTGATTTTAGAATGCAAGGATTTTATCATGCATTCAATGATAAACATCCTTTCTTCATTTCCATTAGATTCAGGTCAGCAGCCTTTTGTCTGGCACCTACCTCATGACAGATGCTGGTAATATAAAGACAAATTACCTAAGGTCATGACTATGAAAAGGATAACAGTTTTGCTGGCTGGCAATATTTAATTAGATAAATTATGACCAATTCTTTATAGAACATGTTATAAAGCAGGTTATTCATTACTATGACAGTCCCTGATCCAATCAAAATAGAAATGAGTTTAAATATAAGTACAACAGGCAGAACTTTCAGTAATGGTAACATGAGAAGGTCAGAAAATACAATGATAAAACTGGACAAATTTTTTTAAACAAACAGTTCAGGGCTCAGGGAATCCACTAAAGGAAAAAATTTAAATGAGATGTGTTTATTCAGAAACACATCTCCATTAATTTGCTGAACCTTGGGTAAATATGGTGGAAATTTGTAGGATTTTTGTTGAATTCTACAGATTCAGGAAGAATTGCTGAACTTTAGGTAAATACAGTGAGAATCTGTAGAATTCCTACTGTAGTTGCTCTTGTTCTCCCCGCTCGGTTAGCAAGGTAGATCTACCTGGATGAGGCAGGAGATGAAGACCAACAGCTTTGCCAATATGAACACTGGATTGCTTTGAAGTGGAAAGAGAAAAAAAGATGGTGCTCAGCAGCTTTCTCAGGAAAAGTAGTATTCTTGATGGTTAGTAAATGGGGAAGTTTAGTGGCTGTTGGAGTGATCAACAGACAAGAAATTAACAAGCAGAAAATGGGAATAGAACAGAAGTAGAGAAACTGGATATGAAGGCCGCATATCTATTCCTGGCAGTCTTCTATCTATGTGCATAGGAAAGAACAAAAGGGGCTCAAGTAATCTACATGTGCCTGGTCTTATTAGCAGTTCCCTAGCTATACAGCACAGAAGCAGTCCCTAGGAAGACAGGCTGAATTTTTTAAGCAATGAAATAAACACACCTAAGCAGAAATACAAGCAGTCATACACCACAAAAATGATAGGGACTGCAGATGCCACAGCTTTAGTCCAGACAGGTAAAATACCAAAAGAAAAAAAAGAAAAAAAAAAGGTAAAGGAAGAAAACAGAAAGAAGGAAAAAGATAAAATAAGGAAGAAAGAAAAACAAGAAAACAAAAGCAGAAACAAAACTCCTCAAAGGGAAAATGTCAGAATCCAGTGTTGTTACAATATAGTATTTAAATCATCTTGTTTTCAAGAACACTTATCAGATAAGAAATAAAAATGGGAGATATGCCCCAAAAACAGAAAACAAGAATTCGTCAACTGTCTCTGAGGGGATCCAGAGGTAGGATTTAGCTAACAAAAATGACAAAGCTACCATTATAAATATGGTAAAAGAACTGAAGATAATTATGTTTAAATAATTTTTTAAAGTACAGTGATCATGATTCCAAAATTTATAATAATCCCACAATTAGACCTGAAGAAAATGGCAATTTGAAAAACCAAGTGTCATAGAAAAAAAAAGCAGTAACCAGAACTTGTTCTATGTATAGGACAAGAAATAGGCAGCTGGCTGCTTGGTCCACATAATAACCACATTGTACCAGCTAAATATGACAGAAAAATAATCCCGTGTCCCCACCCCCATCCATGCCAATTCCCCCACTTGATTGATGTCTGAAACTTTTGAGTAGGAAGTTGAGATTTTCATCCCCACTGGATGGTAATGAAGCTTCATCACTACTTAGAGATAGATAACCTGGCTTCATCCTTACCTGACAGTAACAAGCTACCCCTCCCTGTCTAAGCTGGGATGATGCTAGAGAATGCCTCATCGAGTCAGAACATTCCTCACTACTAACTCATATTTTCAGTTGAGGCCCCACAGAGAACAGAAATAAGGCAGTCTTAACACCCCCCAGGCAGGGGGATATTACTTGAGCCTAATAGGATGTTGAAACTCTCACCCCTGCCCAACAGTGATGAGAAGACATCCAAGGTATGTCTGCCTAAGGTGGAGGCTGAGTGGGGAATTTGAAATTCTCCCTGTCAGTAATGAGGCAAAACCTCCCTTTTCCCTGCCAGAGGTGTGTCAAAAACAAACAAAAACCTAAAAACTGAAACAGAAGATCTAAATAAAAGCTGGAGTTTCAGAATACTGAAAATATCCAGGTTTCAATGGAAGACACTTGTAATATCAAAAACCAAGAAGATTTCAAACTGAATTTTTAAAAAAGACAATCAATAGATGCATACACCAAGATGACAGAGATGTTGGAATTAGCTGACAGATATTTTGAAGCAACCATCATAAAAATACTTCAGTAAACAATTA
>NW_012103543.1:3401181-3403171 GCF_000951045.1 Mandrillus leucophaeus
ACAACTTAGATGAAAGTGACCAATTCCTGGTCAAACACAAAATCCTACCACTCAACTAATACAATATAATTTTACTTGTCATTTAATGATTAGGGAAATTGAATTAACAATCAAAAACCACTCTAAACGGAAATTCTCAGGCTTAGATGGTTTCCTGCGGAGAATTCTACAATATATCTAAAGAAGAGTTAACACTTACTTTACACAATCTCTTCTTGAAAACAGAAGAGAAGAGAACACTTACAAATTATTTTATAAAATCACTACTATTCTGATACCACAACCAGATAAACACAATACAAAAAAAGAAAACTAATGACCAATATCACTTATGGATAGAGACTAAAAAATCTTTAAGAAAAGATTAGTAAATATAATTCAGCAATACATGAAAAGAATTGTACACCATTACCAAGAGGAGTTTATTTTTAAAATGCAAGGATTATTTGATGTTAGAGAATCAATCAATATAATCCATCATATAATAGGCTAAATTTAAAGGAAAAAATACCATATCAATATTATATCATATCAATTGATACAGAAAAAACACTTGACAAAATGCAACACCCATGCATGCCCCACACCGCCCCCCCCAAAAAAACTCAGAAAACTAGGAATAGAGCATGATAAATGAAAAGGTATATTTTCAAATAATAAATAAATAAAGTCTATAGTTATGATTGTACTTAATTGTAAAAAGCTGGATGTTTTCCTCTTATAATTAGGAGGAAGGAAGGGATATTTACTCTTACAACTGTTATTTAACACAGTGCTAGGAGTTTGAGGTGGTGTAATAAGGCAAGAAAGGAAAATAAAATGTATGTAGGCCAAAAAGGAAGAAATACAATTTTTCTTATGTCATAATTATCAATATAGAAAAATTCCAAAGGACCTATTTTTTAAAACTCCAAGAATTAATGAGTTAAGCAAGATTACATAATATAAGATAAAAATACAAAAAAAATTGTATTTCTGTATTTTAATGACAAATATATGGACCGCAAATTATTTTGAAGATATAAGATCAATTACAATTCCTCAAAGAAAAAAACAAGAGAAATACTTAGGTGTAAGTCTGACAAAACATGTACAGGATTTATACATGTGTAAAATGTTGATAAAAACAACATAGAAGATTTAAATAAATGAAGAGATATGCCATGTTGATGGACTGGAAGACTAAATATAGTCATCATGTTTATTCTAGCCAAAATGACATAAATGTTTAACACAATTCTTATCAAAATCTCAGCAAAATGTGTTTTGTATATATAGACAAGATTATGTGCACATTTATATGGAAAGTTATAGGAAGCAGAATGGCTAAAACAATTTTGAAAAATGGTAAAGTAAGAGGTACTGGTGGAGAATATGATACTGTGTAATACCGGGGAAGAGACAGGCACAAAAATCAATGGAAAATAGGAGAGAACCCAGAAAGAGACCCATACGAATATCCAATTGATTTTTGACAAAGTTACAAAAGCAATTCAATGGTAAAAGATAGCCTTTCTAACAAATAGTACTGGATCAATTGGACATCCATGGATTGAGAATGTAAGTATCAACATAAATCTCACCTCTATACAAAAAATGACTCAAATTGATTATGTATTTAAAAGTAAAACAAAATTATAAAATCTTTAGGAAAATGAAACAAAACAAAAAAACCTAGGAGAAAATCTTGGGACACAGCAGTAGGCAAAAGAGTTGACAGGTGCAGCACAGCAACATGGCACAAGTATACATATGTAACAAACCTGCACGTTATGCACATGTACCCTAGAACTTAAAGTATAATAATAATTTTAAAAAAAGCTAGAAAAAAATGAAACACTCAACCTTATCAAAATTAAAACTTTGTTCCTCAAAATACCTCATTAAAAGGAAGATAACACAAGGTACAGACTTAGAGAAAATATGTCAAACCATATATATCTGACAGAGGATTGTATCTGAAATATATAACCAACTCTCAAAACTCATC
>NW_012103543.1:3405134-3415210 GCF_000951045.1 Mandrillus leucophaeus
GGTTGGTACACATAAAAAATATGATCAAAAAGAAATAAAAGACATAAAAAGTACCAGATGAAAACTTTAGAACTGAAAAATACAACAACTGAAACAAAACTCAAATAGATTAGCTCAACAGAAAAATGGAAAAGACAGAGGAAAGGATCAGTGAACAAGGAGACAGAAAAACTAAACAAAGCCACAGGGCACTGTGAGTCTGTAACAGGAGATTGAACATTTGAGCCATCAGAGTCTCATTAGAAGAAGGAAAAGAGGATGAGACTGAAAAAAGTACTCAGAGAAATAATGGATGAAAGCTTCCCAAATTTGCAAAAGATATAACCATACAGATTCAAGAAGCTGAGAGATCTTCAAATAGGATAAATACACAGAAATCCACACAAAGATGTGTTGTAGGCAAATGTATGAAAATTAAAGACAAAGGAACAAATATTGAAAGTAGCCAGAGAGAAATAATCTTTTACCTATAGAAGAAAAATAATTTCTATGGTAGTGATTTCTCATTAGAAACCATGCAGGCCAGGAGGATGTGGCCCAGCATTTTTCAAGTGCTGAAAGAAAAGTATTGCCAAACCAAACTCCTAGATCTAATAAAAAATATACTTCAGAAATAAAAAGGAAATAAAAACATTCTCAGAGAAAGTAAAACTAAGAGAATTTGTCATCAGCGGGTCTATTCTAAAAGAATGTGTCATAAATTATCTAAACAGAAAAAAAAAATTAAAAGAAAGCATTAGTATATTTGAAAAAAACAAAGTGCATGGAAGGAAAATAGAGAATTAAATATGATAGACTTTTAGTCTCCTCTTGAGTTGTCTAAATTATACCTGATGGTGGAAACAAAATTCGTAATACTCTTGTGGTTTGAAATGTATGTAAATGAAATATTTAAGATAAGTATACTATAAACAGGGAGGCAAAAGAATATATAGGGAAATAAAAATTTTATATATCATTCAAATTGCTAAAATGATAAAACCAGAAGACCGATAAATCATGTGTGTATAATACATAGAACAGTAACTAAAAAGGCTGTGTAAAGAGATACACTCAAAAACACTGTAGAGAAATTAAAATGGAAAACGAATGCACAGGTAGGCAGAAAAAAGGAAGTGGAGAGATAAGACAAATAAACTTCAAAGAACAAAAAATAAAATGGCAGACATAAAACTAAAGTAAAATAACTACATTAAATATAAACAACTTAAACACATCAATCAAAATAATTTAGCATAATATATTTAAAAATATGAGTCACCTACTTCCGTCTGTAACAAATTCACTTCAGCGTATTTAGGTAGGCAATTCGAAAGTTAAAGGATATTTTTAAAAGTGTATTACATAAGTATGAATTAATAGAAAGCACTAGTAGTCTTTTGAACAAAGAAAATCATTAAAAACAGAGAAGGATGTTACACAAATATAAAAAGGCTCAATCCACCAAAATGGCATAGTAATCCTAAATCTGTATGTACCAAATAACAGAGATGCCAAATATGTAAAGCAAAATGTCATAAAAACTGAAAGAAAAATAGACGAACACACAATAATAGCTGGTGATTTCAATACTTTTGGCTCAACAACTGGTAGAACAACTAGATAAAATAAGGAGGAATACAAAACAGTTCAATCACTCCATCAGCCAACAACATCTAACTGACATTTGTAGAACACTCTACCCAACAACAGCAAGATACAATTCTTTAATGTACCCACAGAACATATATCTAGGCAGATAATTATGTGGACAATAAAATAAACCTTAACAAACTTAAGAATTTAAATCACACAGAGTTTGTTCTCTGACCACAATAAAATCAAATTAGAAATCAGTACAGAATGACAACAGGATTATCTCCAAACACTTGAAAACTAAGCAACACTTTTCTAAATAATCCATGATTTAGTGAGTAAGTCTTCAGAGAAATTTAAAGATACATTGTACAGAATAAAAATTAATATACAACATATCAAAATTTTGCTATGTAGTTAAGTAGCTGTCTCTTATACACATCTAGATGTGTATAAGAGACAAGGTACAGACTTAGAGAAAATATGTCAAACCATATATATCTGACAGAGGATTGTATCTGAAATATATAACCAACTCTCAAAACTCATCAGTAGTAAAAACAATTCAATTTAAAAATGGAAAAATGACAAAGATATATCTATTTCACTAAAGAGAAAATATGGATGGAAAATAAGCACACAAAAATATATTAAACATCTTAGCTGTTAGGAAAATGCAAATTAAAAAATATGAGATTAGATGGCCTCCAGTGGGTGAAGGGTTAAACACACTGTGGCACATACATACCACTTAGCAGTAACAATGAACACACAAACAAACATAAACAACATATAGAATGTGATACATACCACAATCTGGGCGAATCTTCATAGAATTATGCTTACTGAAGAAAAGCTCAAAGGTTTGCATATTGTATAACTTCTATTCATATAACATTCTTGATGTGTCAAAATCACAGAAATAGAGAGTGGATTAATGATTCTCAAGGATTAAGGAAAGGATGGGGATTGTGGGAAGTGGGCATGGTTATGAAAGAGCCACATGAGTGTCTTGGTGCTGATGGAAATATTCTGTATCTCGACTGTATTAGTGTCCATACTCTGAGTGTGATATTGCACTAGAGTTTTACAAGTCATTACCAGTGGAGAAAAATAGAGAAAGAGTATATGGATCTTTCTGTATTATTTCTTACAACAACATGTGAATCTATAATTTTTGCAAAATAAATGTTTAAATATTCTAAGTTTTAATTTTGAATATATATTTGTGGTAATAACTCACATACAAAACTTTTTGGAGCACTCAACAATGTTTGAGCATAAACGGGTCTCGAGAACAAAATTCTTGAAAACTTCTAGGTGATTCAGCATTATAGAGCACCTCCCATGACAACTGCTGGTAGAAAGCGCAAAATAACATATGCTGAATGAATATATAATTTTAAAATGGCCATATGTAATCCACAAATGGAATATATTACCTAAGAATATGTTTTACTTAAATGTCAGGAGTGCCTGATATTTGACTGCTCAGGTTTCTATTACTTGCTGGAATTTTAGTTAACTTCAGCATTAAAGTTCTTAGCTTGGAAGTTAAGAAAGTTGATGTTGTCACTTTACCTAATGGATAGATGACACAATGGTAAGAAAACAAAACTTTTAGCAACTTCTAGGGACATCTTTTTCTTTTCTTTTCTGATATCAAAATGTATGACTCAGGATAGGGTCTGTCATGCAGATGTAAAAAACAAGCCCCTCATTTCAGTGGCTGAGCCAATAAAGGCATATCTATTATCCTTATGCAGAGAAACAGACCTGCAGATCCTACACTGTCTGGAGAATTGTTAGTCTAATACCCGAGGAAGGGGACATGACACCCTATGCACCGTTTCTTGAAATCTCTGTCCAGACGTGACATAGAACTTCTGCTCACTTATCATTTGCCAAGACAAGTCACAAGGAAAATACGTGCTATGAAGTGCCCTGAAAAAGAGGATCAGAAATTTGACGAACTGAACCAATATATATTTTCCACATTGCATTTCAGATGTATTAAACCGGCAACCATCAGATTACTGCTAAATGTGGAGAACAAAAGAATTTGATATGGATTAGGAATTTTCATTAGACAATGATAGGGCTGACAGAGTTCTCTTTGTTTCATGGAAAATTTAACACTGGAATACAGAGTTCAAGAAATATTGAAAAGAGATTTTCCAGACTGCTATTGTCTAAATGCTATTTGACAACCCTACATACATTACAACAATTAAGATTTGGGATGTCCACTGATGATAAGTGAAATCAGGACAAGAGACAAGCATACAGCATTTCTCATTTACTTGAAGTTGATTATTTTAGCTTTTGTTTCACAAGGTGTCTTCTGTACTCTCTAGAGTCCGTAACATCTATGCAGCACCAAGAATCTTGGAGAGTCTTTTCTAGACTGTGTTTCCTGGGATAGTAGTCCAAATTCCTCAATCTACTCAAGTACACTTGGAAAATAATCTACTCAAGTACACACTCTATACTCCACATAAATAGCCGCAATGTGCATTAACATATTAAAATCTCTGAGAATTTTTGTAAAAAAGAACCTGTTGGAGACATAAAATGTACAATGCCTACCTAGGTATTAAGTTTCTATTAATTTATTTTAACCCTTAAGGTATGAGCTAGGTATATAATTAGCCTTATTTTATCAATCCATTTGTCTTATAAAACTTACTAAATTCTACAAATTTCTACTGAGGAATTCCTATTTTTCTTTGAGAGGTGTTCTTTAAACATAAGAGAAGTTCAGGGTCACCTATGAATTAAGATGGAGCTATAGTTGGCAGAGTAAATATTAAGATTATGTAGTACAACTTAAAATAGACCATGGTGTCCTGAGAGACCTAAAATTTATGGTCTGATGTTTTAAAATAAACTCATTTCCCATTCCTCCTGGTCTGAATTGCCCCTGAATTACAAAAGGCATACCCCCTAGGGTTATGCCTTGGATGGAAAATATTATTTTAAGAGACTAGAAAGTGAACCCGAATTGGGGGAGGGTTCTCTAGTGTATGCGTTTTAGAAGACAGATCAGTGTTAATTTGAGGAAACTGTAATGTTGGGCTTAAATGTATGAGGTACGAACAGTAAATATCAACTGCACAGTAGGCAAAGTAGCAGCACTCTGGAAGGTAGTAAGTGTTGACACATTTTAGGGTAATATCTGGATATAAAATTATGGAAATTATGGAAAATGAGAGAGTAAAGACCCACATGTCTAAACAATGGTTTTCAAACGTTGGTGTGTCTCAGAGGTACCTAGTTAAATATATTGAATTTGCCGCCTCTCCCACTGTTTCCCAACACACCCTTTACGTCAATTTCATATGTTTAGGGTACAGCCCAAACTTCAGGATTTTTAGTTAACTATCTGCTCTCTACACTTTTAGAACCATTATTTTTTAATTCCAACGTATTGTCATGAAAGAAGAGTCATACCACAGACGACAAGTTTTGTAATTGTGTTTTGCATCTGAGAATGAATGGGGTGAAGTTCCCCACTCTCCTTTGAGCTACAGAGTCTTTGCTTGTGGTTTAAGAGCCCTTTTCAGGTGAATTTTCTCAGGCTTTTCCAGGAGGCCAAAGCTATTTTGAATTCAAAGTCTCATTTTAAATGTCTTGCTTTCATTCACTTTCTGATAAAAGAATATCTATCTACATATGTTAATTTGTTCAATATCAGTAGGAGCTTTAAAGCAATAATGTATAACTAGCAGATTTTGTTTGACAGTGCATGGCAAATTATATTTTCTATTCCACAAATACTCATGAATATTCAATAAGCAAGGGAAGAGAAACTGTAATCTTCTTCAGGAAAAAAAAAAAAAGGTATAAAAAAGTAAAAAACAAAACTTTCAATATCACATTAAGGGTTAAATGAAAGGTATATTCAGCTATTGAAGTCTACTGTTTAACCCATTACATTATGACTTCCCAACTAAAATAAACTTGAGGAAGCATTTATAATTATAGCGTATTTACATGTATTTTCATGTGGATCAAAAAGCTTACACACTTCAAATATATATTCATTGGAATATCATTTGATGAGAGAATTCATAATATAAATTTTATGTATAAAGTTATGAAACACATATAATATATACATGAAATTACATAAGCAGAATTGAATTACTATTAATAAAAAGTAATATTCAAATTAGAATTAATAACTAAGAATTCAAAGTATATATATCCCATAAAAGTAATTAATAGCAAATATGTGAAAAAGCTAAATATATGTCTTGACATTTTACTTATATAGGAGACAGATATTTCATTTTTAGTGCAAGGATTGATTTTTGATTCTCAGAAAGGATTGCATTCTCATTTCATGTTTACTTCAAGCCCTGGGTTTTGTGAACTTGGTTTTCTTTTTTTATAGTGCCAGTCTCCTGAGATGCTCCCAGAGAGGAAAGCAATCACTAGTCAATATTTAGACTTGGGCATTCTTCTGGTTAATAGAAGGCCAGGCCATGGTCTCCTAAGGCACCTTGTGCAATTTCACAGGTTTATTCATAGCTACACAACCAAAATTGTCATAAGTAATTGAAACTCCTATTTTGGCAGCTTTCACTACATTTGCTTGTTAACTCTGATGCAGGCATAAATGCCATGCTACCATTAAGTACTTTAATCCATTTTAATATTCCTTTAATATATTCTTTTCTAACATGAGGTAAAATATTGTCAATGATAGTCAAGAAAAGGTATGTATTCTGTGTTATTTATCATTTTGTAAAAATAGAATAATTGGATTACAGTTTAGACTACATTGGCTAAGTATTATTTTAATAACTTGAAGTCACATAAAAGAAAATGTTGCTATAGAAATAGATTATAACTTACCATAAACATAGATCATTTGTTTTCCTGGGATAAACAATGATATGATTCATCAATTGGAGATAATCCAAGAGAGAAAAAATATTCTAACAAAAGTTACGATTATGGTGGCATGGCATACTTAAGAAGATTCACTATGTTGCCCCCTAACATATCTATTTAGAGTGCCACCAGTGCAAGCTTAATTACAGAGTGTTTTATAACATCAACTATTTAGGATAACTGGTAGAACGTTCCTTTATGACCTCCTAAACTCATAGTCACCAAAAACTCTTTTTATACACTCAGTATTACTGAATGTTGGAAACTTAAGCAGCTATACATTAAATCCTCCGTGACAAAATCAAGTCAGTCTTTCTCCTACTCTAACTTTGTTCTCCAGTGCTGTTAGTGATCCTTGTTTCATAAACCTGAAAATAAATCCTAGGGTGCTCTATATTTACCTGTATTGCTGCTGTAATGTTTTTTGTCTGTTTGTTCCATATGGAATTGATTTTTGGCTATTTGCACTCAGATCTCTTTGGTTTTCAAGAACTCTGAGTGTTGTCCTTTATACACACATGAAGTTACTTACAGATGGCCTATGCTGCTGGACCATGCTCTTTTGAATCTTTGTCCAACATGCCTGTCTAGATGTTCCTATTCCCTTTCTGTGGTATT
The DNA here is from genome assembly GCF_000951045.1 of Mandrillus leucophaeus. Lineage (NCBI taxonomy): Eukaryota > Metazoa > Chordata > Mammalia > Primates > Cercopithecidae > Mandrillus > Mandrillus leucophaeus. The sequence goes on from NW_012103543.1 coordinate 3,412,230, forward strand.
GGTATCTGCTTACAAAAGTCTTACATATCCTGTTAAGATCTCTTGCCTTCAGTTTTTAAATTATTTTTAATTTCACCATAGGTGGGGCTATGGCTGAATTGTGTTCATCAAAATTTGTATGCTTATGCCCTAGCACCTAGTTCTACAGAATGGACTGTATTTGGAGTAGGGGTTTTTAAAGCAGTAATTAGGTTAAAATGAGATTATTAAGGAAGGCTCTATTTCAACATAACTATACCTATTTTCAATATAACTCCTTAAAGAAAAGATTAGGACACAGACACACACAGAGCGAAGACCACGTGAAGACATAGGGAGGAGAAGACAGCCATATGCCAACCAAAGAAAGAGGCCTCAGAAGATACTAATCCTCTGGACATGTTGATCTCTGACTTCTTGCCTCCAGAACCATGAGGAAATAAATATCTGTTGTTTATTTCATTCAGACTGTAGTATTTTCCTGTGGCGGCCCTAACAAACTAATATGGGTGAATTCATCTTGTTAAATACAGAGGATTAAGAACACACATTGATCTCTGCTCCACCCCTACCTTCCGTTAAATTCAAGCATCAGATTAGATGGAGAAATTATGTTCATTCAAGGACAAGAAGAGTGACAAAGAGAATAACAGTTGATGAAAGACAATGATTACATGTTGCAAAGCATATAAAGAAGTAGTAATTAATTTAGCAGAACATAGAAAACTGAAAGATTCTATGTTATATAGCAGGGAGATCATGACAAGCAATCTTCTTAGGGCTGAAGAACCCAGGGAGATTTAGAAATTATGAGTAATGAAAAGTGGGTGGTTAGAATGAGCGGACAGATTTTCTCTTCTATCCTAACACAGTCAGACATGGTATGAGAGAAATGCCATATGGAGAAATTGATTAGGAGATGCCCAAGACTTGGAGATAGGAAAGTTAAGAATGAGGGCTGAGAAGAGGAGATTAAGGGCAAAAAAATCTACATCTTGAGGATGGAGATTCTCAGGATTGTTTCTCAAGTTGACTTTCAAGTCATTGAAATCAGGCATACTCTATTGTGGCTCTCTGTCAGGATTTTGAAGATTTCAGATATGAAAGTGGATTCCTTGCAACAAAATGCCCAGTAAACCTACAGGGAAAAACAGAAAAGTGTAAGTTCCACTCATTAATGGGATTTTCCAACAAATTGTTAAATGTTTCACTCTTAAACAGGAATGAGCAGTCAGAGGTCATCAAATCGATGAGAGAGCCTTTAATGCAAAAGACAATAATCAGAACTAATAAACAAAAATATAAAATAAATTTTTTGGAAGCAAGAAATGCAAATAACAGAAAAAGTCAAATAAGTTAACATCTGTAGAGAGAGAATAATAATATAAATTCATTAAAAAAATTTGGAAAAAAAAATTTGGAAACTAAAAAAATAAGATCAAAAGTTTAAAAGTTAGAACATGAGAAGATGCATTTAAAGAAATATTCTAAAAATTGGAAACAATAAACAAAGAGAAGGAATATAGAAAAGAAATAAGAAAATAAAATTATAGCATACATATTAACATTTAAGTAATAGCTTTTTCCAAATAGAAAAACAAATATAAGGGAGAAAATGATGAATGCAATTTCATAATTTCAGTTATCCAGAAGTAAAAGTAATGAAAGGAAGCATAATCCATTCCAAAGAATGTAATATTTAGTTTTAAGAACTAAAAAGGAGATGAGTTTAAAAGTTTTCAGGATAAAAAATGTAAAGACAAATAAATAAAAACTAACAATTACACTGCCCCTGGAGTGTGGCAAATGCCTAATGACAAGATTAGACGTTAGACAAAAAGGAAAGAAAACAGTTTCTTCAAACTTCTCCAGGACTTAATTCTGAAGGATATACTCAAGGATATTAATAGTTTTCAAGGATTGTTATTTTGAATCTATTAATTATATACTCAGTCAAATTATCTTATAGTGACTCATCATTGAAATGTAATCCAATATCAAAGTGATGATGATTATCAAAGCACAATGTTAGACCAAACTATAGAATTTACCAAGGAAATGTGAATTTCCCTTACCAAGGAAATTGTGAAAACTAGTTTCAAAATTGTGAAACAAAACTAGTTGCACAATTGCTATATTACTGAGAGTGCAAAGTGAAAGAGGAGATGCTGTAAGATGTTTATCTTTGGAGAAAGCTCTATTGTTATCCCCTCAACTCCTTTATCCAGGGAGAAAGATGTGCAATACCTGCTCCAACTCAAGACTCATTACTGAGGGATTCAACTTGACCATTGCAGAGATTAATATATGCCCTGGGTGGTATGAAGGCATGGTACCATGGAATCTGGCTATGACTCAGAAGGGAGACTATAGTAGAAGGTAGACAGAGATTTTATCTGAAGGTTCTCCCAAGTCATGACAGATTTTCTAAAGAAAACTAGAAATTCTCAGAATCTTCTTAATCTTCTTGCTGGTGCTTCTTACGGAAGCAAAAGCATCTTATGTTGAGGAATAAGCTATCTTTTATTGTTAACATCAGTGTTATAGGTGTTTCCAGATGTCCCTCAGGTAAGAAGTTTCTGGACATGTTTTCATTCTTCCAGCATACTTACGAATTTCTAAAATTTGGAGCAAGCTTTTTTTTGGCAATAAATAAATAAATCTGAATATGAAGGTAATTAACAGGAAGTTAGTGCTTAAACTGCCACTCACATCCAAATACAAATAGTTCATTTATTCCCACTAGGGGATGAAATATTTGGCCATTTGGATTACCATTCTAAGATATGGTTGTGTGCATGAAAGATTATTTATTAAACAACCAGATCCTAAGAAGGTAGAACAGATGGCCAAATTATTGGTTCTTAAGGTTATTCTGATAATTCACTTATATGCCACTGAGAAATACCACTTCCCCCAACCTCAAGCAACCTCATAATTGAAAGAGAAGAAGCTACAGGTATTTTTCTCATATGAATTAATTGTTTGCATTTGTTTCTTCT
>NW_012103543.1:3421235-3423504 GCF_000951045.1 Mandrillus leucophaeus
ATCATTCTGAGCAAGCTGTCGTGAGGACAGAAAACCAACCACCACATGTTCTCACTCATAGATGGGAACTGAACAATGAGAACACTTGGACACAGGGTGGGGAATATAACACGCTGGGGCCTGTCGCGGGGTGGGGAAGGAGGGAGGGATAGCATTAGGAAAAATACCTAATGTAAATGACGAGTTAAAGGGTGCAACACACCCACATGGCACATGTATACATTTGTAACAAACCTGCACGTTGTGCATATGTATCCTAGAACTTAAAATAATCACCTTAATCTGCATAAATTCATTATAATACATAAAATGTTCTCTAATAGAGAGTAAAGGATTAAATTTGGTAAACCAGTACTGTTTTCTCTTGTCTACAAATTCCTTGGATACCTGGTTAAACGTAATACGTGCCTGTTTTCATGGGTTTTGAATTTTTGGGTGATCACATAACCATCTACAATCATATACATCTTCCTCAACCTTATGAAAGCCTGTCTCTGAGACAAGCTTCCTGATGTATTGCATGCTGATTGTCATGTCACCCCATACTACATTTTTTTCCTTCTACTATTCTTCATTACCATTTTATCCTAAAACTTTAAATGAGATGGTGAGAAAATGCAGATCTTCTGAGTGCTGTTCCATATCCATAATTTTTTTCCTTCTACTTTGGAGTCGGAACCAGTGATTGCCAACTCTCTCTTTAGTCAGCTAATCACATGCATAGAGTTGGCAAGCACTTTTCTATTCTGTTTATGTGCATTTTATTGACTTACTTATAATCTGCTCCCATTTAGCATTGTTGCTCTCAGAGAGGAGGAGAAAATGAGTGGAAACTAGAGAGAAAGAATTGAGTAGCAAAAAGCTATATAGGTTGTTTGTTTTCAAATATTTCAAGTCTAGAGAAAGCAAGGGTGATTTACTAAAAATATTTTCCAAACAGGAAAAAAGTAGGGAGCAGATAGTTTGAAACTAAACAGTAAAAGCTTTTTATATGAAAACACATGTGCACACACACACATCCATGTGTAGCAAACAGGGAATCTATGTCCTTCTTTTTATCTTTGTACACTTTTTGGAAGAAATTTCAGAGCATCAATGTGGTGATTTCTACATCTAACTTTATTAACAACATTTAATTGGCTTCCGTGGTGTTTAAACAATAACTTTTACATCAATATACATGTCTGCTTTGTTGATTTTATCTTAAATTACTCCACAAATGAAGAGTTCTCACTGTTGTATTTTCTAATTATTTTTTATGTACTCTAATTATGCTTGTTCAAATAATTGTACTGAAAAATAGAAAACTGTATTAATACCAGTTTTGTTTATTTTGACATTAAACCTTTTAACTGTATCACAGCACTACACAATTTCTAAATTTTTCCTTATTTCTGAATCTTTTTCTTTTTCTTTTCATGTGTTCTTTGCATTCTAAGAATTTTTTTCTGTATTTTAAACTATCAAGATACCTTCATTTAATGGTTAATAGAAAAATTCAAACAACCATATTGAGAAACCCACAAGGAAAATTAGGAAGATAATGAACATGGTTCTCAAAACAAAGTTTAAGATTTTTTAAAATAAAAAGGACTATATTGTTTTGTTTTGTTTTGTTTTGTTTTGAGACAGTCTCACTCTGCTGCCCAGACTGGAGTGCAGTGGCATGATCTCACCTCACTGCAAACTCCCCCTCCCGGGTTCAAGCGATTCTCCTGCTTCAGCCACCTGAGTAGTTGGGATTACAGGCACCTACCACCATGCCCAGCTAATTTTGAATTTTTAGTAGAGATGGGATTTCACCATGTTAGCCAGGCTGGCCTCAAACTCCTGGTCTCAAGTTGTCCACCCTCCTCAGGCTCCCAAAGTGCTGGGATTAAAAGCGTGTGCCACTGTGCCCAGCCCAAAAAGGGCTATGTTGTTAAATAAAACATTTTATACCTACAAAAGGCATGAAATATGTTCATAATTCTATACATAATTCAGTGTTCAATAAATAACCAGTATGCTTGTTAATTTAATCTACGTGACCTTTATTGTACCAGATAGGAGAAGAAAGAGTTTGAGCAGCCTCTTCCTGAAATATTTATGGTGTACTATTATCCCTCCTACCCCTTTTTCATTTATCATCAACACTGTAATTATTTGTTTATTTATTCATTTATTTCATACATATGTTGATCATGTTACTATGTATTAGACCCTGGATATAAATTAGGAACAAGACATAGCTCCTGTCCTCATGGAACTTATTGTCCAGAGAGGTATA
>NW_012103543.1:3423554-3427546 GCF_000951045.1 Mandrillus leucophaeus
CTGAAAAATAGAAAACTGTATTAATACCAGTTTTGTTTATTTTGACATTAAACCTTTTAACTGTATCACAGCACTACACAATTTCTAAATTTTTCCTCATTTCTGAATCTTTTTCTTTTTCTTTTCATGTGTTCTTTGCATTCTAAGAATTTTTTTCTGTATTTTAAACTATCAAGATACCTTCATTTAATGGTTAATAGAAAAATTCAAACAACCATATTGAGAAACCCACAAGGAAAATTAGGAAGATAATGAACATGGTTCTCAAAACAAAGTTTAAGATTTTTTAAAATAAAAAGGACTATATTGTTTTGTTTTGTTTTGTTTTGTTTTGAGACAGTCTCACTCTGCTGCCCAGACTGGAGTGCAGTGGCATGATCTCACCTCACTGCAAACTCCCCCTCCCGGGTTCAAGCGATTCTCCTGCTTCAGCCACCTGAGTAGTTGGGATTACAGGCACCTACCACCATGCCCAGCTAATTTTGAATTTTTAGTAGAGATGGGATTTCACCATGTTAGCCAGGCTGGCCTCAAACTCCTGGTCTCAAGTTGTCCACCCTCCTCAGGCTCCCAAAGTGCTGGGATTAAAAGCGTGTGCCACTGTGCCCAGCCCAAAAAGGGCTATGTTGTTAAATAAAACATTTTATACCTACAAAAGGCATGAAATATGTTCATAATTCTATACATAATTCAGTGTTCAATAAATAACCAGTATGCTTGTTAATTTAATCTACGTGACCTTTATTGTACCAGATAGGAGAAGAAAGAGTTTGAGCAGCCTCTTCCTGAAATATTTATGGTGTACTATGATCCCTCCTACCCCTTTTTCATTTATCATCAACACTGTAATTATTTGTTTATTTATTCATTTATTTCATACATATGTTGATCATGTTACTATGTATTAGACCCTGGATATAAATTAGGAACAAGACATAGCTCCTGTCCTCATGGAACTTATTGTCCAGAGAGGTATACAGAAAAATAATCAGATGCTTACAATGTAATTGACAAAGGGAAGTAAAGAATAATATAAGAACACATAAGAAGTGTATATAAGTGCCTTGGCAGGTCAGGGAAGGCTTATGAGAAGAAGGAGATATAAAGAAAATCCTTGGAGATATTGTGGAATTGGTTCTAGACCACCACAATAAAGTGAACATTGCAATAAAATGAGTCCCGCACATTTTTTGGTTTTCCAACGTATATAAAAGTTATGTGTATGCTACACCACATTCTATTAAGTGTGTAATTGCATTATGTCTAAATTCAATGTATGTACCTTAATGAAAAATATTTTACTGCTAAAAAATACTAATGATTATCTGAGCCTTCAACAAGTCATGATCTATTTGCTGGTGGAGGGTCTTCCCTGGATATTGATGGTCGCTGATGGATTAGGGTGTGGTTGCTGAAGACTGAGGTGGCTGGGGGCAATTTCTTTCTTTCTTTCTTTTCTTTCTTTCTTTTTTTTTTTTTTTTGAGATAGAGTCTCGCTCTATCGCCCAGGCTGGGGTGCAGTGGCCGGATCTCAGCCTCCTGGGTTTACACTATTCTCCTGCCTCAGCCTCCCATAGCTGGGATTACAGGCGCCCGCCACCACGCCTGGCTAATTTTTTGTATTTTTTAGTAGACACGGGGTTTCACCCTGTTAGCCAGGATGGTCTCGATCTCCTGACCTCGTGATCCGCCCTTCTCGGCCTCCCAAAGCGCTGGGATTACAGGCTTGAGCCACCGCGCCCGGCCAACTGGGGGCAATTTCTTAAGATAAGACAATGAAGTTTGTCTCATCAAGTGACTTTTCCTTTAATGAAATATTTCTCTAGGGCAATGAGATGCTGTTAGGTAACATTTTATTTACAGTAAAATTTCTTTCAATCTTGGAGTTAATCCTCTCAAACTCTGCTGGTACTTTATCAACTAATTTATATAATATTCTAAATCCTTTTGTGTCATTTCAACAATGTTCACAGAGCCTTCACTGGGAGTAGATTCCATCTGATGAAACTACTATCTTTGCTCATCCATGAGAAGCAATTCCTTATTTGTTCATGTTTTACCATGAAATTACAACAGTCACACCTTCACACTCCACTTCTAATTCCAGTTCTCCTTCTATTACCACCACATTTATACTTACTTTCCCCTCCGAAGGCTTGAACACTTCAAACCGTCCATGAAGGTTGAAACCAACTTCTTCTTCTACTAATGTTAATATTTTTACTTTCTCTCCCAATCACAAATGTTCCTACTGGCATCTGGAATAGTGATTCCTTTCCAGTAGGTTTTCAAGTTGCTTTGCTTAGATCCATCAGAGGAATCACTATCTATGGCAGCCTTGTGAATGTATTTCTTTAATAAGAATTGAAAGTCAAAATTACTCCTCGATCCGTGGCCTGCAAAATGCATGTTGTGCAAGCAGGCATGAAAACAACATTAATCTTGTACATCTCCATCAGAGCTCCAGGGTGACTAGGTGCATTGTCAATGAGCAGTAATATTTTGAAAGAAATCTTTTTTGGGGGGGGCGGAGGGAGCAGTAAGTCTCACCAGTGGGCTTAAAATATTTAATAAACCATGCGGTTAACAGATGTGCTGTCATCCAGGCTTTGTTGTTCCATTTATAGAGCTCAGGCAGAGTGGATTTGGCATAATTCTGAAGGGCCCTAGGGTTTTCAAAATGGTAAATGAGCATTGGCTTCAACTTAAAGTCACCAGCTGCATTAGCCCCTAGCAAGAGAGTCAGCCTGTTTTTGAAGCTTTGAAGCCAGACATTGACTTCTTCTTTCAAGATATGAAAGTCCAAGAAGGCATCTTTTTCCAATATAAAGCTGTTTGGTCTGAATTAAAAATCTTGTTGTTTAGTGTAGCCACCTTCATCTATTATCTCAGCTAGACCTTCTATGTAACTTGCTGCAGCTTCCCCATCAGCTCTTGCTGCTTTACCTTGCACTTTTATGTTATGGAGATGGCTTCTTTCCTTAAAACTCATGAACTAACTTCTGCTAACTTCAAAATTTTCCTTTGCAGCTTTCTTACCTCTCAGCCTTCATAGAATTGAAGATAGTTAAAGCTTCACTTTGGATTAGGCTTTGGCTTAAGGGAAAGCTGTGGCAGGTTTGATCTTCTATCCGGAGCGCTCACACTCTCCATGTCAGTAATAAGGCTGTTTTGCTTTCTTATTGTTCATGTATTCACTGGAGTAGCACTTTTAATTTTCTGAAAGGACTCTTTCTTTGCATTCACAACTTAGCTAACTGGACAGGAGACTTTGCTTTCAGCCTATCTCTGCCTATCTTGGTTTTTGACATGCCTTCCTCACTAAGCTTAATAATTTCTAGCTTTTGATTTAAAGTGAGAGACATGCAACTCTTTCTTTCACTTGGATATATAGAGGCACTTGTAGGGTTATTAACTGGTGTAATTTGAATATCACTGTGTTGTAGGAAATAGGGAAGACTGAGGAGAGGGAGAGAGAAGGGGAATGGTTGGTCAGTGGAGCAGTCAGAGTACACACAACGTTGATTAAGTTTGCTGTCTTATATTGGCATGTTTTATTGTGAGCCAAAACAATTAAAATAGTAACATCAAAGATCACTGATGACAGATCACCATAGCAGATATAATAATAATAAAGTTTAGAATACTGCAAGAATTACTAGAATGTGACACAGAGACATAAAATGAGCATGTGCTGTTAGAAGAGTGGTGCCAACGAACTTGTTCAATGGAGGGTTGCCACAAACCTTGAATTCATTATTTAAAAAGCAGTATTTGTGAAGCTTTGGATAGCTGTGAATAAAGGGAAGTACAACAAAAGGACGCCTATATAATTTAAGGCTAAAAGGAAGAAGATACGTGGTCATTTGTTAGGGGTGGTTAGAGAAAAGGAAGAAGGAATATTTGAAGCACGGTAAGCAGAGTATACGGTTTATACAAAGATTCTGACATAAAGCAGTTGGGAAAGTAAAACGTAGAAGTCTGTGGGTGGT
>NW_012103543.1:3427596-3429910 GCF_000951045.1 Mandrillus leucophaeus
TTTCAAAATGGTAAATGAGCATTGGCTTCAACTTAAAGTCACCAGCTGCATTAGCCCCTAGCAAGAGAGTCAGCCTGTTTTTGAAGCTTTGAAGCCAGACATTGACTTCTTCTTTCAAGATATGAAAGTCCAAGAAGGCATCTTTTTCCAATATAAAGCTGTTTGGTCTGAATTAAAAATCTTGTTGTTTAGTGTAGCCACCTTCATCTATTATCTCAGCTAGACCTTCTATGTAACTTGCTGCAGCTTCCCCATCAGCTCTTGCTGCTTTACCTTGCACTTTTATGTTATGGAGATGGCTTCTTTCCTTAAAACTCATGAACTAACTTCTGCTAACTTCAAAATTTTCCTTTGCAGCTTTCTTACCTCTCAGCCTTCATAGAATTGAAGATAGTTAAAGCTTCACTTTGGATTAGGCTTTGGCTTAAGGGAAAGCTGTGGCAGGTTTGATCTTCTATCCGGAGCGCTCACACTCTCCATGTCAGTAATAAGGCTGTTTTGCTTTCTTATTGTTCATGTATTCACTGGAGTAGCACTTTTAATTTTCTGAAAGGACTCTTTCTTTGCATTCACAACTTAGCTAACTGGACAGGAGACTTTGCTTTCAGCCTATCTCTGCCTATCTTGGTTTTTGACATGCCTTCCTCACTAAGCTTAATAATTTCTAGCTTTTGATTTAAAGTGAGAGACATGCAACTCTTTCTTTCACTTGGATATATAGAGGCACTTGTAGGGTTATTAACTGGTGTAATTTGAATATCACTGTGTTGTAGGAAATAGGGAAGACTGAGGAGAGGGAGAGAGAAGGGGAATGGTTGGTCAGTGGAGCAGTCAGAGTACACACAACGTTGATTAAGTTTGCTGTCTTATATTGGCATGTTTTATTGTGAGCCAAAACAATTAAAATAGTAACATCAAAGATCACTGATGACAGATCACCATAGCAGATATAATAATAATAAAGTTTAGAATACTGCAAGAATTACTAGAATGTGACACAGAGACATAAAATGAGCATGTGCTGTTAGAAGAGTGGTGCCAACGAACTTGTTCAATGGAGGGTTGCCACAAACCTTGAATTCATTATTTAAAAAGCAGTATTTGTGAAGCTTTGGATAGCTGTGAATAAAGGGAAGTACAACAAAAGGACGCCTATATAATTTAAGGCTAAAAGGAAGAAGATACGTGGTCATTTGTTAGGGGTGGTTAGAGAAAAGGAAGAAGGAATATTTGAAGCACGGTAAGCAGAGTATACGGTTTATACAAAGATTCTGACATAAAGCAGTTGGGAAAGTAAAACGTAGAAGTCTGTGGGTGGTAGTAAAACCCTGGTTCTGAGAGGATGGACATAGAGAGGCAGAAAGTGGAATAAAGATAAAGGAATGAGGTTGAGATATGGATGAAACAGGACCAAATAACGATTGACCCAATAAGACATATGAAAATGTTGGAAAGGAATGGCATATATCAATGTGCATTTCGGAATGATTATTCTGTCTGTAACACAGAGACTAAAGAGGTACAACACTGTCATCAGAGAGACCAGTTAGTGGGAAATTACAATAATCCAGGTGAGAAATTATCATTGTCTGAATTGGGCATCTGACAGTGCAAGTTGATGGAGTTGAGACATATTTAATTGCTGGACAGAGGGACTTCATGATTGATTGGAGAGGATAACCATGATGAATGACAAAGATAAAAAAAACTTGAAGATGATACCCAGATTTATGGCTTGAGAAACAGGATGCATCTAGTGACTGAAGCTGTGGAACTGTGTGGACAGTTGTACACAAATCAACGTGCCATACTGAGAGAGGCTTGGGGCCATGTGTTGCTATCTGTGATGCAACATAGCATGGTTTACATCACTGTTGCTGTATCTTTAAGTTCATGTATATAATATACTACATTGGAAATTTATAATGTCATATGAGATGATCAGTGATGTTAAGAACCTAAGGGAGCATTCTAACACTGAAAGCTTACAAAGATCTAAGTGGTTGCACTTTCCCGTATAGAGAATTTAAAGATGAACAGGCAAGTAGACAACAACATCATAGAAGGATGCAACAGTAAGGTTAAAGGAATATGGAAGTAAGAAAACATCCAGGAGTAATTAAACAGGAATTTGGAGAATGGGAAGTTTGGGATGTCTGGAGAGAAGGTAGAATACACAGATGGGGAAGAGATCAGGAAGTATCACCTGTTCTTCCCAGGGCTGAATCACTATTTATCCACAAGAATAATTCATTAACTAATTACAAGCATGGATTTATATAATATCTACAATTTATAAGGATATCACTGGCAC
>NW_012103543.1:3430650-3434780 GCF_000951045.1 Mandrillus leucophaeus
AGAAGGGGGAACATTTTCCATACATAGGGGTGGAAAGATTATGGTTGAATTTTTTTTTTTTAAATACATTCGTTATAGGAAAAGAGGTAAGATCAAAGCATTTATGTTTACTGATTTCTTTTTATTCTTTGAGGTAGGGAACAAACTCACTTGCTGAGAGTAAGAAAGAGCTTGCAGAGAAGGGTGTCGTCTTTGAAAAACCACTTTCAGTGACTGACAGAAAGAGAAAGGGAAATATTCAGCCATTCCTTGGCTGTCCCTGGGACCAGAAGAGCCTAGAAACCACAGGTTAGTGGTCGCAGTTACCAGCTCAGTTGTATAGCATCTGTTACTTCGCTTTGCACATACTTAGAGGTGCAATCATGAGAAAATCCCACTTCAAATGTGTTAAAATAAATATTAACTCCAAGAACCTGACATTGACACAGATATAATTCAACAGATTTTTGAAGTTTAAATATTGTACTCTGCTGGTTTTTATAAACCCAAAAAAACAGTACAATACTTAAACTTTAAAAGCTCTGTGGCTTTCACTGAGACCACAATTAGTAGGTAAAGAGCAATATATCTGCATGAGTAAGAGATGGAACTGAGAACAGTCAAACCATCAGGGTTAGGCAATATTTTTGAGATAAAACAAAAGAAATGCATAATTAATCACAGAAGTTAGGGGTAAGCTTAAATCAAGGTAAAGGGAATATTAGTATATAAATAATGTGAAGTAACTATACTGTGATCTTTAAATAAATGATTTGTTTGTTTGTTTTCGTTAAACACGTTGCACCCAATGGAAAAGAATCATGGGCAGAAGACATGATTCTACTTTAAGTTAAAGACAGGAAAATAGAACTCATATTTAATTATCATCCCTTACATATGTCTAAATAAAAAGTTGCTGTTAATGAGTCTGACAGGAATATGGCTAAAAACATTAAAAGTACATGGCTAAGGCATTTACCTCTACCTCACAGATGACCTGATTTTCCATACGTGCAAGAAGTTACTATATCAAAAATATGAATTTAATCAAGGGTTTTATGACAAACTGAAAGCTCATATCTAATCTCATGAAACTTTCATATAAAAGTTTAACCTTCCAAATACTGTCTCTAATAATTCCATATAAATCTATCTTCATATATTTCTAATATACTTAAAATCTCAGTTGGCATTCAAATATTTTAAAGTTTATGTTCTAGATTATAAGTTTTTAGATAACTATATTTTTTGAATAATTATAATTTCACATGTTGCCTTACATAAAATAATTTCAGAAATAATAGTTGATTTCTTGGTGCTTCTATTTTGATTTATTTTTCAAAAATTATATTAGAAAATAGAGAAGTACAAAGGGCTCTAATTTGAAATGTCCAACTGGATGGGCCATCAGTTGTATAAGCCAAATCAAACTATAGAGTAATACCGCAAGAGGTTCCTTCATGCACCCTCTCAATCATCTCTCCTAGAAGGAAACACTATTTTGATCTCTATCACGATGCCTTAAAAGTTCACTTTGATAGAAAACAGTTTTATATAATTAATTTAGTAAAATCAAAAATGTATATTATTAGATAGCCTATTGCAGCGATAAGACAGGTTATTTACATGTAAATTTCCCAGCCTGGCTTTTGCACAGTGACTAAGTTCACTAGATATAATTACCACTAGCATCAGCTTATTTTGTGTGGTGCTGTGTGGAGCAGAAATAAAAAGCCTCCTTTAATGGCAAACCTTCAAAAGCATTACTCAAGAGTCATGATCAAGTCCTAATTATTATGGGGTGTATAGCGAATCTCAAATAAAGTCAGAGTCTTTGAAGGCAAAGAAGGCCTACATTTCATGCCACTAAGTTAACAGAGATAAAAATTCAAGGTTTATCTATTGATGGCAACTACAAAAGCTTTGTTAAAATAATAGTCATACTCTTCTTCTCACATAATGATGCTTCTGTTGCAAAGCTTCACAGTTCGGTGGATTGAACAAAATTGATGAATAATGGCTTTCTACTAGTGGTGCAAAATAGCAAAGCCATTCACTTCATTCTAGTATAGTTTGTCATATTTTCCAGATTTTTTTAAATCAGAAAACGAAGTCTTTATGTGTGCTGTGTGACATAGTAGTACATCCTCACGGAGCACACTCATTGTTGGTGCTTTGTACGGAAAGGATGCCACTCCTGAAATTCTGATAAGTAAAAGGCAGACTTTCCATTGCATCTAGCCTGACATTGGGAGAGTTCAAAGAGAGAGAAGTTGTATTAATTTGTTGGGCATTAGTGAATTCAACATAAGCAGTAGGCAAGGGGCTATGATGTTTTTATTGGTAGAGTTGAGTGGGAGACTTCTTCATTCAGGAAAAAATTTGTAGAGCCTCTACTCGAGGGACTGTGCTAAATATATTCTTTAAGGGGAATACAAACAATGAGAATCCTTGCCTGAATAATGATTCAGATCAGCAGGGAAGGCAAGACATACAAATAATGATGCAAAGACAGTTTTATCATACATAGAAAGCAACATGTTAAAATTACTATTTGACAAAGACTGGATGCAAAATTTGAAAGTAGAAAATAGAAATGGCAAAGAATGTCCTGGTAACATGGAAATATCCTAATTTTAAAATCCCACCACTACGACCCCTCTACCACCCCAATATCTCAATATGTCCTTCTTTCCTTTCTTTTCGTTTCTTTTCTTTTCTCTTTTTTTTTTTTGTGTGTGTGATACAGTCTTGCTATTTCACTCAGGCTGGAGTGCAGTGGCACATTGCATGGTCCACTGCAGCCTCGACCTCTGGGCTCACACCCTGCCAATTTTGGTTTAGAGAGACAGAGTCTCGCCATATTGCTTTGGCCAGTCTTGAATTCCTGGTCTCCAGTGATTTCCCACCTCTGCCTCCCAAACTATTGGGATTACAGGCATAATCCACCATGTCTGGCCCAAAATACTTTCAAACATATTTATTACTATTATCCAACTAGATCCATCTCCTCTTTGGATGTCATGCACTGCAGCTTCGTCTAGTATGCTGTTTCCCTACTTAGAAAGCATTTATTCTATTTATTTCCATTATTTCCTTGAAGATCCACTTCAAATTTGTGTTCAAGAAGCCATCCCTAATTGTGTTCAATAGATGTGTATTCTTCCTTCATCACATTTCCTCAATAATTAGATGTAAATATCATATTACATTGCTGTGACCTGTTTAAGATCATTTTCCTCCCTACAAGAAAATGGCTAAAAAAATGTTGCATTGAGTTTATTATTCATTAGTATCATATACAAATGAAATATTCAAAGTGTTTGCTGTATCATTAAATATTTGAATGAGGAGAAGAATGTTGCTTCTGTGTATGGGAAGCTCAGCATAGCAGAAGTCAGGAGTCAGAGTTAAATGCTTTTGGTGTGATCCTCAGATCTGTCAGTGAACAACTGCAATCCTGAGCAAACCATATCTGAAGGCACAGAGACAGAAACAGATAACAAGTAGTAATCTGAGGGAAATGATGGAGCTTAGCTTGTCACCAAGTGATTCTATTTAATAGATAAAGAATCGTAATGTGTTGCATCATTGCTTAATGAGGAATAACAAGGCACAACAATGTTTACTATTGCCATAAAATAAAGGGAATGACATCAAACAACGAGTTTGATTTTTTAAAGCAGATTCTGGCAGGACATGTGCAGGTGTGCTACATGGGTCTATTTGCATAATGCTGAGGTTTGGATTTCTGTTGAACTCATCACCCAAATAATGAACACAGTACCTGATAGGTAGTTTTCAACCATTGCTCCCTTTCCTCCCTTCCTCCCTTCCTCCTTTGGGAATTGACAGTGTCTATTGTTTCCATCTTTATGTTCATGTGAACCCTTTGTTTTGCTCCCACTTATGAGAATATGTTCTCTTTGAGTTTCTGTTTCTAAATTAATTCACTTAATGGCTTCCAGCTGCATCCATATTGCTGCAACAAACATGATTTTATTCTTTTTTATGACCACATAATATTCCATGGTGTATGTATACCACCAAAAAATAAAGAAGAAGAAAAAAAATGCAAAGAAACAACTGAGTCTTAAGAAGAGGTTGAAAGATGTCCAGCAAGGCAAAGGAAGATAAAATTAGGACTGTTG
>NW_012103543.1:3435120-3459645 GCF_000951045.1 Mandrillus leucophaeus
AAATAAAAGCAGTTTACACTGTCATTTTTGTTTAAAGTTTTTACAAATTGTTTATAAATAGCTGCATTCTTTGAGTGACTTTGAACTTTGTTTAGGAAAAATTTTTTCACACAGTGTATTCCAGCAATAGTTTGATTATGTTTGACTGCTTTTGCTTCCTATGCATATTAATGTGTGGCTCCCATGTCACTAGAAAGAAATGAAAAGCTTCAAACCTGTGAGCAAACCATTCAAAGGAGATTGTAATGATATCACACAAATTTCCCTTACTGTGTCCAAAAGGGAAATAAAATGTCAATTGCCTTGCTACTTGACTAATTATGCCAGGGGCCAACAAACTATGACCTATAGGCCAAATTGGGTCTGCCCCCTCTTTTTGTAAATAAAGTTTTATTATTACATAGCTATGTCAATATATTTATATCATCCATACCTGCTTTCACGTACACACAACTGTGCCATTGAATAATTATCACAAGATCAGGTAGCTCACAAAATCTAAAATACTCATTATCCTTTAAAGAAAACCTTTGCCAATCTTTGTATTAGAGCTTTATATAATTATAGTGAAGATAAATCTTAACTTCTAAAACAGATTTGAAATATGTGCTTTCCCAAATTATATTTATTTATGTTGACACTATTAATTCAACAAATATGTATTGACCATCTTCTATAAAGCCAGCTCTTTTTGAGGTGCTGGCACTATAGCAGTTAACAAAACAAATGAAACTCTTTGTCCTCATAGAGGTTACATTCTAATTGTGGTCAACTAGACACTCAACAATCAACAAATAACAAAATAAATGAGAAACTGTATTTTAAAATAGTGTGGGAGATGATCATATGCACCCTGTGTAAAACAAAGAAGGACAAGGAATAATGAGTATCTGGGATTGGAGGGATTAAGGAGCATACATTTACTACTATATATCATTTATAGTGTCCTAAGATTGTCCTTGAATAAAATGAAATTATCAGTCAAGGGATCAAGTAAAATAGAACTACTCCCTAATTAAAATGTCTGCATCCTAAGTTGATAACATTCAGTCCACACTCATTAAAATATACCATTAAGCTTCACTTTTAATTTGTACCTGTTTGTGAAGCCACAAATTACAAAATGGTGTGAAACCAAAAAAGAACCATATTAGGCAAAGTCAATCCCCTCAAGAAAGCCTATCACATTAAGTTGGTCCCTATAATTCTGCACAAATTCAGTATTAAAAGCCAATGCATAATCCCTGCATAATATTATATAAGAAAATAAACTTTGTATAAAATTGTTTATGTCAGCCTAGAAAATAATAGAGAAAAAAACTCTAATAATATTGTAAATCTTTCTCCCAAAATAAATGGAAAGTAGTCATCACTTAATCATTGTTAGCCCATGAAATATTATAAACAATATAAAACAGCTAGCTATAAACAGTCTGTAATCCAATAACAATTTTATTTTATTATATTGATAAGGCAAATGGTAATTTATATTTTTATTTTGCTAGAACTTTTTTGAATGAACTACATAGATCATGTACAATGGGCTTAATCTCCCTTTATGTGTGCCAAACCAAAAATATAAAAATCAAATGGGCATAGTGATTTTTACTGGGATATCTTGAGATCTGAAAGCTCTCTGTAGCTTGTCAGTACAGCAACCCTGTTCTCAGTTTTGATTAACTCTCTTTTTACTTGAATTAGATATTAGTTTCTTGATGTTTTTATTTTAAGAGAAAATTACTATTGAAATGTTCAAGGTAGCTTTAGAGTTAATGTTAAGATTCAAGGAAAAATATTTTAAAAACCCATGTTCTTAATTTCTCTGAGATGTACATTTTTTTCTTTTTCATTTTTACATTAATGTTTTATGGGAGGCAAAGTAATTACTTTCCTATAAGATATCAATTAAATGGCAACTGTTAAAATACCTTACAATACTAACTTTTTCTGAACTCTTGTTCTCCCAACCAATAAAAAAGACATGACCTAAAAGAATTCCAACATGAAAATGGAACTTTAATTAAAATACAAATGAATATATTTGGTGTTATTTCAGTTTTAAGAATATACTTACCATTATTGTAAGTCTCTCACATTCTTATACTATGTCTTTTTCTCCAAGATGTTTCCAGAAGAATGGTGCTACCCGGGGTAGGAGGGTAGTAGGGGAGTTTGAAAACAGTCACTGTACTAGGTCATACCTGTTCTTCAGTTTTAACAATGTAACTCTACCATGTGCCTATAATTTCCTCAAGTTTTGTATTTTAAAATTAGAAAAAAAAATATGTTAATTGTTTCCAGATCCTTGAGGGTGCCATTCATTAGCAGGTGAAAAACAAGTCAGTTCTCCTATAACATTGCAAAAATAAGATACAGTGCACATAGTTGTCATTTGCATTGTTTGGGTGGATAGTGTACTTGCCATAATTCAACAATATAGAACTTTTTACAAATATCTAAGTGTCTATTTTCTAGTCAAAGTAATAAAACAATGACTAAGCGCTTGGACCTAATAGTATAACATGAAGAGAATCAACGAAAAGATAACTAAAAATGCTGCTTCAAGATGAATTTCTAGAAATGGCTTGGAATTTCAAGGCTGCCATTGTCATTGTCAGTGAGATATCTGTTTATAGTAACCCTAAAGCTATCCAAGGAAATGCAACTATATAAGCAGAAGGATATCCAATAAGAAAGAAAATTGCCAGGCATAAGAAAAAAATCTCTTTCATAAAGAAGGTTTTATTTGTTACTGATAATGATCATATTTGTTTCCCACAGCATGATCCACATATAAAAGTAAGTTAAAAGATAACGAATTGTAAGGAAAAACAAGACGTTCGTATCTACTTATGCTGCCAACAGCTTTCCTTGGGTGGAGAGTGGTACCTCCACTTATCCTTATGATTCAAACAAACTGCAGCACAAATTGTCATAAAATACATATGCTCAGGATATAATGTTTTGAAAAGCTGAATTTCTCAAATCACTGCTACCAAATGCTGTATCAGTCAGGATTCAGACCAGGAAACAGAAAGCACTCTTGGAATTCAAGCAGGGAGAGATTTACTGATTAGGGGTTTCAAAAATCAGAGGAGCTGGAGGAGTTGGAATCGAGGAGTTACAACCGGACTACTAATTTCAAGGTCATACTGCCATAGCTGTGATGTAGAGGTCCGGAAGCTCTGCTGCTGCTGGCTTAGATATCCCTACCATAGGCTTTCATACCCCCAGAGCTGGTATCTTGCATTGGCACGCAGAGTGCAAGCATGCCAACCCTCTTTTCTGTCTGACATTGCTTTGCTGCAGTCACCATAAGGCCACTGTTTTGCTTCTGATTCGAAAGCTTGCATACAACTGCTAGCTATAAGGGAATATGGCAAAGTAAAAGGAAAGTGTAATAGAAATTGAGAGAGCTAGGCCAAGTACTGCTCCTTAAACTTTTACCCCTTGTCCCAAAATGTTAAAAAAAAAAAAAAAAACTCTGAATCTAAAAGATTTTTAAAAAATAACTTACTTTGTAAATCGCACCTGATATGCACTAATTTGATATTAAAATCTGTCTGAGTTGATTGTGAGGCTGTGTTTTATCTTCGTTTATCCTACTAAATGTGAATATTTATATGATTCTCCACATGAATATCAAGTTATTTGAATACAAGGTGACCTGACCCTCTGAGAGTGTTATGAACTATACAGCAGAAATTACACCAAGTATCAGAATGTCAAATATCAGATTGTCAAATCAGACTTGCATGCACTGGACATCTTATCCAGTATCATCTTACCTGACACCAATCTTTACTAATAACTTCAGTAATAGAAGTAATGCAAGGCAAAGGAAAATTGGAGAGTGGTCTGGGACCTCTAATGTAGCTACCTACTTCTTTTCTTGCCATTTTGTATATTCTGGACCTAGATTATCATATCCTTTAACCATGTGTGCAGTTATACATTTAAATGATAAAACATGTCTAATATCAAATAAGCTAAATCACTTATGTGATATATTCTAGGAAACTTTACCAATAAATCTATATATTCTAGATTTATGTCCCATAACCAATTATAGACAACCAGGTTCATCATATTGAAAGTATTGCATAAATGATTATTCTAACATAAACAAATGCCATTAGTGTGTTACCAAAGACATTCATAATTCATATGTTTACAAGAAGATTTGACAATTTTTTGTCTTGATAGTTTCCCCAAATCCTTAATCCTTAACGAATAGAAGGAATAAACTGTAGGCCAGTTTCACGTCCATTTTCTTCTCAAGGTATCTGCATTAGAGTACCTTTTTAAAATCTGAAACCTTCTGAATTCTGAAGTGCATCAGGCCCCAGGGGTGTAGGAAAGGCAGTTTTGGACCTGTATCTACCACAGTGCATTTCTTTGCATTTCAATGACCACATGCATTCTTGCACACATATTTCATCTTCCAGATAGCAACAGCATTCTTCTATGTAACCTAAGACATTTATTCTTTGTATAAATGAGGATCTTCTCATAATCTTAAAACAAGAGGCTTAAAGTTGAATTACTCATTGTATGTATCTTTGGGTTTATCCTCTAGGAACTCAAGTGTTGGTACCAGATTTTAAAATTGGACTCTGCCTCTTACTTTTTAGGAACTCTTTTCACTCCAGTTGCTTTATGTCTGGGTTGGCTTAGATTAGTGGCTCCCAGTTTGGGTACCTGGGCTCTTGTGAAAGTAACACTGACAGTCCATGAGCTACTTCAACATATTAAGAAGTCTAGTGTGATATTTCCTAAACATGGTTAATATATTGATAACCTAAGATGCTTCCTTAAAAAATTCAACTTTTTTGGCTGTACTTTGGTCTTACTAAGTCAGAATACCTTAGCAAGTACTAGAAATTTACATGTTTATTCAACTCCATGGGTAATACTCATACACAGCATAATTTAAGGACTGGTAGTCTAGTGGAATCATGTCTACGTGTGTGTGTGTATATATATACACACACACATATATATATATGCATGAATTGACTAAAATAGTAATTATGTTTGTTTTAATTTGGAATCATAGTAAATTATGTGTGCTAACCTCCTATTAAAAGAGAAAATTCTAACAAATTTAGTTATGGATCTAACTGGATTTTATTTGCAATTCATGAATCAAGATAGCTTACATCCTACAAAACAGAATGTGAGCTCTCACTGGGAAATAGAACAGTGGGTTTTGTAAGGTGAGAAGGAAACAAAACAAAGGGAAAAAAGGTGATTGGTTAACACTAGGTTACTTGAGTTAGTTTTTGGTAAGGGTTAAAACAGAGAGATCTTCCTTATTATGCTGACTCATGTAGACTGGAATCCCCTGTTTTCAGGGAAAATCTGTGCTGTTTGGGATCTATCTGTTTCCTAAAAGTTGCAGTTTGCTTATGTGACATTTAGCATGAGTGACTCCATTTTGGTTTGATCTGGTCTGATGGGGTCTAGTGCAAGAGCGCAGTCCAAGACAATGGCCTCCTATAATTGTGTTTAACATCAATTTTATTTTATTTTCAGCTTCAATTTTATTTTATTTTATTTTATTTTTTTTTTTTGAGACGGAGTCTCCCTCTGTCACCCAGGCTGAAGTGCAGTGGTGCTATCTCGGCTCACTGCAAGCTCCGCCTCCCAGGTTCACGCCTTTCTCCTGCCTCAGCCTCCAGAGTAGCTGAGACTACAGGCACTCGCCACCACACCTAATTTTTTGTATTTTTTAGTAGAGACGGGGTTTCACCATGTTAGCCAGGATGGTCTTGATCTCCTGACCTTGTGATCCTCCCACCTCGGCCTCCCAAAGTGCTGGGATTACAGGCGTGAGCCACCGCGCCTGGCCTCAACTTCAATTTTTATTGAGCACGTAGATGGCCAGATTGTCTAGATGCTGGGAATATAGAGATACAGAAAACACAGCTTCTTTGCTCAAAAAGCTTGTGTGGATAAACATGCAAGCAAACCAAAAATTATTAACAGTGTCTTCAGGACTTTAGCAGACATATGTCCAAGGTGATACAGGAGTATACAGGAGGTATTAAAACCCATCTGTTTGGCAGTTCAATATACCTTTGAGTAATAATATAAAAATAAGAAAATAAATTTCAAAATTGTAGCATTTTTAGGTAACTAAGCAATCATTCAGTAACAGGAACATTTAATTAAAAAAGGAAAAATAATTTAGTGTTAAAACATGTTCTTTTGTTGTTGTTTTTTATTTGTTTTGTTTTGTTTTATTTTGAAATGGAGTCTCACTCTGTCACTCAGGCTGGAGTGCAATGGTATGATCTCGGCTCACTGCAACCTCCACCTCCTAGGTTCAAGCAATTCTCCTCCCTCAGCCTCCTGAGTAGCTGGGATTACAGGCGCCCACCACCACGCCAGGCTAATTTCTGTATTTTTAGTAGAGATGGGGTTTCAACATGTTGGCCAGGCAAGGTCTCGAACTCCTGATCTCAGGTGATCTGCACGCCTTGGCCTCTCAAAGTGCTGGGATTACAGGCATGAGCCATTGCGCCCAGCCTAAAACATGTTTTTATATTCAATTGACTACATGATGATTGTAAATTCTTGCCAAGATCTAACAGTCAATAATTTCATAATTTTACATTTTTCTTATAGAAACAATCATTCTCTCCCATAGGTAGTTGATTTGATGTATGATGAATTGGTTAATTGGTTGTTTGTTTTATGGTTGTGTAATCTTCAACAGGGTAACTCAACTAATTTTACCTTACCTAGTTTATATTTGATCATGGAAGGAGCTCAGTTTTACCTACTTAGGTATTAATTAGAGACAGCTTTTGATGTACGTTTTGCCTCTTCTAATTGCAGACGTTTCTTTTTAAACTAAGAGTTTTTGAGTTACATTAAATAGAAACCCAGAGACACTCAATAGAATTCAGTGATTTTTTTTTAAACTTTGTTGTTAGGTTGATTATTACTTAGTAGATGGCTTTCAGAAATATTTTCTTGAATTTATATTAAGCATACACAAAATTATAATTTAAGAGTTTTTGTTTGTTTTTTACTTTATGGATTGATTTTTGTCATATACAAAATAAAACTTTTCAGGGAAATTTGAAAAGAAAACTCATCACCAACTAATGAAGTGGGTTACAGAATCATTTAAAACTGTTTATTACATGTTTACTGCAGTGGTATTCACAAATGCCAAGGTATGGAATCCACCTAAGTGTCCAACAGGGAGTCAATGAATAAATAAAAAGTGGTATAGATACACAATGGAATACTATGCAGCCATTAAAAAGAATTAAATCCTGTCACTTGCAACAACATGGATGAATCTGGAGAATATAATGTTACGTGAAATAAGCCAGACAGAAAAACAAATACCACTTGGTATCATGCATATGTGAAATCTTAAAAAAAAAAAAAAAAAAAAAAAAAAAAAAGTGGGAGGGGAGTTGATATCATAGAAGCAGAGAATAAAACAGTGCTTATAAGAGACTGGATAAGAGGAGGGAAGGGAAAATGGAGAGAGATTGATCAACAAGTACAAAGTCACAATAAGATAGGAAAAAAAAGTTATCATGTTCTATTGCACAGTAGGATGACAATGCTTAACAGTAAGGTACTGCGTATTACAAAATAGCTAGAAGAGAGGTTTTTGAATGTTCTCACCACAAAGAAGGGATGAATGCATGAGGTGATGAACATGCTAAATACCCTGATGTTAATACTATGCAACATATACATGTATCAAAATATCAAATTGTGCCCCAGAAATATGTAATTACAATGAGTCAATTAAAAAGTAAAAATTCTAATTTTGGAAATATATATATTATTAGCATATATGTCAATTTAGGATATACATCTATATTAATTTAGAAAATACATACAATACCTATAGATATAAATGCATATATCAGGATATATATAGTTTCTGTCACAAGTCAAGCATTGTGCTAGGCACTGTGGACAAGGCAAAACAAAATCATATCCTACATACTTCTGCTTTATTGGAAAAAAGAGGCAATTATAATATGGTTTAATTAATGCCTATATGGGGACATTACAAGTTTCATTGCAATACATAAAAGAGATACTTACAGAAATAAATCCAGAGAAATCAAGCATTACCAGCCTAATTTTATTATGGTGGGCAAAGGAGCCATGTTTCTTTTCACCACCTCTCTTGGGATGTCTTATTCAAAGGTCTGGAGTGAAGAGTGTTTGCCTAGACTTTTCCTTCTGACCCCTTGCATACCATGAGTCTCTAGGTACAACTATTGTTTTCCACTGAATGGAGCTGAGCAGACACAGCATCATAAAGAGAGGAAATCACTAATCATTTACTGTTTCCTCTAACTGCTGAGAGCCCCTGCTGGTCTCTGGCACTCTTGCTTGTTTTGAAGTGATAATATAAGTTTATTCTCCCTGGAGACCAGCCTGGCCAACATGGTGAAACCCTGTCTCTACCAAAAGTACAAAAATTAGCTGAGCATGGTGGCAGACACCTGTAATCCCAGCGATTTGGGAGACTGAGGCATGAGAATCGCTTGAACCTGGGAGGCGGAGGTTGCAGTGAGCGGAGACTGTGCCACTGCACTCCAGCTGGGGAAACAATAGTGAAACTGCATCTCAAAAAAAAAAAAAAAAAGTCTGTAATTTTACAGCTAGAAAGGTCATTAAAGATCATCAATCACTCCCAACTCATTACAGATAAGAAAACTGAAGTGCTTAAAGACCCAGTGACCTTGCACAAACTCCAGGGTGGGTTAGTGGCAGCACCTAAACCAACAGGAAATACCTGGAATCCATGTCTGGGCTTTTCCTTATGCAATGAGGCTTCTTTCTATATAATGACACCATTCTCCAGCTCATTCTAGGACAGTCAGAAATTGTTCAGAGCAGCTTTCAGTTGATGAGCACTTCTTCCCCCGCTGTAGAAATAAAAGAGTCTGACCAAACCAGTCATTGTTGTTAGAACTTACCGTTGAAGGAAATAAAGACTAGGGTAATGAAAGAATCTATCCAGAGGCCTAAGATACCCAGAGGCCTGAGATACCTCTTTCTCCTCCAAACACCTGGGACACATCGCCTCCAAGACAGTTTGTTGACTCACAGTATACAGGAGTTATATTTTTTAAAAAGAGAAAATTATGAATTATAGTTTTTAGTTTATGAAGATTATCACTTGCAGTTCCATAGCACAGATATATTCTGTAGAGCCTGCTTCAAATCTCTACCTGAGGTCTTGACCTAATCCATGTTTTAAAATGGTTTGTGATGTTCCTCTGGAAGGCATTTTAGAAATTCAAAGGAAAATTTTTTGTTGATACAATGATTGAGAGCCTGTAGTCAAAAGGGATGCAGAAGTTTATAAGAACTGTGCTGGGGAAGATAGTCTTTCACAGTAAAATCCTGTCTGTGTTTTATACAGCAGCATATTTATTATGGAGCTAGACATTCAAGTGGTTGAAAGATTTGTTTCCAGTCTGAGTCAAGAACATAACTCTATTTTATACACACTGAAGTTTTTCTTCACAGTACTAAGATACACTGAATTTTTTAGGAATAAAATTAACATGTAAATCAATGGAATAGTCTACCTTGTTTTGTTTAGAAGTTGTCGAAGTGCTTATCATGGTTTTAGGAAACCTAGCTACTTATGACAATGTTGTTTATATCATAGGAGTGGTCAGTGCCACACACTTCTATCAGTTGGCAGCCACAGTGATTGTATTCATAACTTTAGACAGCTGGGCCAGCACATTACTTCTACTTCTATACAAGGGCACTTACATGGTTTGGCTCTGTGTCCCCGCCCGGATCTCACAATGTAGCTCCCATAATTCCCACATGTTGTGGGAGGGACCTGGTGGGAGATGACTGAATCATGGAGGCAGGTCTTTCCCGTGCTATTCTCATCATACTGAATGAGTCTCATGAGATCTGATGTTTTTTAAAAACGGAAGTTTCCCACACAAGCTCTCTCTTTGCCTGCTGCCATCCACATAAGCTATGACTTGCTCTTCCTTGCCTTTCACCATGATTGTGAGACCTCCCCATCCATGTGGAACTGAAAGTCTAATAAACCTCTTTCTTTTATTGATTGCTCAGTCTTGGGTATGTGTTTATCAGCAGCATGAAAATGGACTAATACAGGCACTTTACATATTAAGATATCTATTGTTTTATTGTAAACTTTTCTTTTTTGTTTTATTATAAGTTAAATATTTTGATTTTTAAAAATTACATGTATAGGCATGTAATATCATCCATGTATTTGATTTCTGCCTAGTGAAAAGCATGTAACAAAAATATAGTTTTAAGAGGGAAACATGGAATTGGATGCTGATGAGAACAATCTAGTCATCACTCATTGGCATGGGCTAAAATTTTATACCTCAACATTTGAATAAAGTGTAATTTGTAACCTACCATGACGAATGTTGAAATTTTAGTTTGACCATGCTTTCCCACATATAATAAAAAACACTTAGCTCTGAAAATACTGATTTTTCTTGTAAGTTTAAAGATTTTGGCAAAATTCCATAGGACAATTATAAGCAATATTCTGTAAAAAGGAGAAATCATAAATCTTCAAAAAAACAAGTACATCAGATCTACTACATCTCAATATGGTGATGTGGTCCCCAGCAGCCTGTACTGTTACTTTAAGTTGGTTGAAATGTAAATACCTTTACCTTTATAGGTGCCTGGGTCACTTCAGTATTTCATCTCAGATTAGGTTCATTCCAGACCATGCATAGGTCCATACTTTATTCATCAGACATTCCCAGAAATCAAAAAGGATTGATTAAATTGGTGAAACTTCTATGGGAAGGGTGTTGGTATCCCACCTATTTGTTTCCAGAAATCAAAGAGGACTGATTGAATTGATGGAACTTCTATGGGAAGGGTATTGGTATCCCACCTATTTGTAACCTACTAGTTGAATGGGAGGGTTGGGAATGTACCATTACATGAAATACATAGCTGTATTAATCTGTTCTCACCCTGCTAATAAAGACATACCTGAGACTGGGTAGTTAATAAAGGAAAGAGGTTTAATTGACTCACAGTTCCACATAACAGGGGAGGCCTTACAATCATGGCGGGAGGTGAAAGAGAAGCAAAGTCACATCACATCTTAAGTGGTGGCAGGAAGAGAGCGTGTGCAGGGGAACGCTCCATTATAAAACCATCAGATCTCATGAGACTCATTCACAATCATGAGAATAGCATGGGAAAAACCAACCCCCATGATTCAGTTACCTCCTACCTTATTACAATTCAAGGTGAGATGTGGGTGGGGACGCATTGTCAAACCATATCAATAGCTATGTATTTTTTAATTTTCTTTTTGTTGTTGTTGCTTAATAAAGACAAATTTAATAAAACCCTACCATGTGCCAAAAAACTGTACTTGGCATTTCAGCATTTGAAGTCTTTCTTTTCAGGATATTGCCTTTTTGAAATTATCTCCAAGTTTCTCTATCACACATTTTCACAATGGTGGATAAATAAATAACTAATATTTACATCAATTTCCATTATCTCTCTGCTGAATAGGATTGTTACAAGTGTGTGGGAAGGGAGGTGAAATATTTTTAATAAAAATCATATACATGCTTACCATTTTGCGAGCAAAATTCATGATATATTCAAGTCAAATATTAGCATTACCAACTAGGCAAGTTATCTAACCAGGACTCGTGAATTACAAAGTATTTGATAAAATCAAATAGGTTTCTTTTTTTCTATTTTTATACATTTTGAAGTAGAATCTGAAACAATAGATCCAATATTGAAGTATTTTGGAACACTTATTTGTGCTTTTATATTTATTTATGCTAATTGAATAAAAACGTGGATATTCCTTAGAGCTTACTATAAGAAGATTAATAATGCAGCTTGCTTCCTTATTTCTCTCCACTTCTTATCACCTACCTTACAAAAGAAAAACTAACTTTATGTATGAATGCATGTATGTATGTATTTATGAGACAGTCTCACTCTGTGGCCCAGACTAGAGTGCATATGGTCCATGGCGGCCTCTGTCCCCTGGGCTCAAGTGATCCTCCCACGTTGGCCTCCAAAAGTGCTGGGATTACAGGTGTGAGCCACTACACCTGGCCAAAAAACTAATTTTAAATAAAATATACATAATGTCTGGAAAAATAAAAGTAGATGATCGTATAATGTTTCATGCTAACAAGAAGTTTAGGTACAGAAAACAGAAGTTATACACTGTAAGAAAGATATGGCTTGGGAGGTCGAGGGGGGCAGATCACGAGGTCAAGAGATCTAGAACATCCTGGTCAACATGGTGAAACCCCATCTCTACAAAAAATACAAACATTAGCTTGGCGTAGTGGCAGGCGTCTGTAATCCCAGCTACTCAGCAAGCTGAGGCAGGAGAATCTCTTGAACCCGGAGTCGGAGGTTGCAGTGAGCCGAGACTGTGCCACTGCACTCTAGCCTGATGACAGAGTGAGACTCCGTCTCAAAAAAAAAAAAAAAAAAAAAAAAAAGGAAAAGAAGAGAAAAATACGATATCTTGTGTTTCCTAGACTTGTTATTCTAAAAAAGAATATTTTAATATCCTCTTCAACTGCAAAATTACCACTGATCTAAGAGTAAAGAAGGCAGGCTCTTATCCTGTCCTCAGTAGATATTTTTTTCTCTGTCTTCAGCATATCATATGTGCATTATTCGATAAGGAGTGCCAAGCTACCAGGTGTAACTGCTTAATATTGAAATGGGAAAATTTCCATTGTCTCCCTTGCAGGGCGTGCGACTGTGGTATGGCTCACTTCAGTGCCCTGCTGCTCGAAACTGTAGGGGAGCATGCAGGCAGGCAGGCAGGCTGTGGGGCTTTGACCCCAAGGCAGAGTCTCGGCGTGCGTGTTTACAGCTGAAGGCCCCGTGGGCGTGTGTTACAGTGTGAGCTTTCAGTTCAGCCATCTGCAGGTGGCTTGTGTTAACCAGCTCAGTTAGACCCTCTGCCTTATCGCAAGGACAGAGGGCTTTCTGTATCCCAGGTTCTTGCCTAAGTGTACTGGAAAAAAATCGGATCACACATGGGCTTGGAATGAGTGCAAGAATTTTCAGTGAGTGGTGGTGGCTCTCAGCAAGGTGGATGGGGAGGCCAGAAAGAGGATGGAGTGGGAAGGTGGTTTTCCCCTGGAGTTGGGCTGCCCAGCGGTGGGACTGTCCTCTGACCTCCCCAGCCAAACTCCCTGTCATTCCTCCAGTCTCTGGCCTGCCGGTGCCTGTCGGTGCCTGTCACTGTGCTCTTCCGCTGGAGTGTTCCTCTGGACGTCCAGCCGCTTGTGTCTTCTTCCACCGAAGTGTTCCTCTCCACGTCCAGCCACTTGTGTCTCTGCCCACCAGGGTCTTGGGGGTTTTTATAGGCACAGGATGAGAGAGTGGCGGGCCAGGCTGGTCTTGGAAAATGCAACATTTGGGCAGGAAGGCAAGAATGGCTGTCCTCAACTAAGTCCCTGGGCGCCGGTCCCAGGAGTGGAGCCCTCGCCAAGGACCCGCCCCCTCCCATATCAGTATGATGATGGAAAATGTTTCCATTTCACAGGAACACAGTTTATATTTTTGCTTCTGTGGATTGATTTTGTGCAATAAGGAGAGATTCGTTGTCACATAATTTTTGTCAGATGGACAGTAATCATTGATCACTCTTACAGCAATAACATTTTATAGGCAAGTATTGACAGTCTGTTTAATCACGGAGAGGTGAATTCAGCTGAAATTTGTTCTGTGTCTAAGAATTCAAAATTTGGAGAGTAGAATTATAACAGTAACTATCACCCTGAGTATTTTTTAAAAGCGTGGCATGAAAATTGTGCCAAGTATTGACCAATTTGGCTTGCTTAATTTTGCCTTATGGAAACTATTATGAACTTGAAAATTTATTCCTCTAATTCTTTGTCATTAATTACCTTACATGTACTTTTTTCCCAACTGTAACTCTGATATTATGTATAAATAGGTCCATCTGAACAGTTTGTTGGGGAAAAAGGCTGTCTAGAAACATGTCAGTCTCAAAAAGTCTAAAGTTTTCCATAAAATGATTTTATTTTCTGTAACAGTTCTACCTTTGCAAATGTGCCTAAACTTTTATAAACTTACAACCATGTATTTTTTTTTCTTACTCAGGAAAATGAATGACATTAACGGACAGATGACATTTTCTCTTGCTATCACTTGAGTAATCAAGCATCACCTCATTAGTATTAAGCACTTTCCCTTGTGTCTGTAATTTATAGCGAGAACAAGCCACTCTGTGGCTAATGCAACCTGGCATGCCCTAACACATTATTGTTTCCCTTGCCCTGGTCCACTGTGTTAACTGGAGGTCTTATTTCTATCTCCTTTGTCAATTACGGGCTTATCTTAGGATATTCTGATCCTATTCCCCCTATGACCTAAGAGGACATCATCTTAGCCATCTTTTTCTAAATTCCAGACTATACTTTATGTCAATGTCCTTTCATACAATTTGGATAATACATTATGCCAATTACATCCACAGAAGGTTAACCTGACAATTTAGTCATGTTAGAGCTGGCCTTACCTATAACATGATTGATTGAATGCTTGAGTTGATTCAATCAGACATTGAAATTGTAAAAAGGATAAGACCATTCACTTTCCATAAAATTGCACTGTTTTTAAGTCTTTAAAATTGAAACACCTTGAAAAGTGCCCTACGTTATAGATTTTCTTTTGTACAGGTGCCAATGGTAACTTTGTATGCTTAATTCTGAGGGGGAAAGTAGAGTAGGTGAAAAAGGATAGCACACATTTGGCAATCAAGTCGAGGGATTTTTCAGTTCATTAGGCTTCAGAATTTAAGCTGTTCTAAATAAGACAAATGTGTTCCCTTTATTCTAATATATAAAGCATGATTATTTCAAATTACTTACTTGGCTCTTTGGTACATATTCTAAGATTATAAAAGGTGAATTAGTTAATATGTTCGAATTTCAAGTGCTAACTTTAATATTCCATTACTTTTGTGGTATAGGAGTATGCATACATGTGTATGTTGAATGGAGAGATGTGTGTGTGCCTACCTATAAGGAAAATCTTTCCTGCTCATAACTTCTCAAAATGTAACTACTAAAATTAAGAAAATACTATTCAAGGAGGTGTTTTTGTAATGTATAAATTTCATTGAAAACTTTTGAAAAATAATATTTCTTGCATAAAATATTAATAACTTTCAATTGAAAAAGATTATACATATAAATTTATTATAGGGTAAGTTTTACTGCAAATATTTGTGACCTATGCTGGGGAATCAAAAGTAATATCCTCATTTTAAAATTCACTGGCCTCTGTATATACACAGTGACTCTATCTTTTCCACATCAGTTCAGCATATGAGGCTACAGTGATCAGGTCACTTGCATTAAATTAAAGGAAAAACAATCTTAATTTAATCCTTGTTATTCTTCTGCCTGAAAATATTCTTCCCCAGATAACCATGTGCTTCATGCTTTCACCTCCTTTATTCTTTGCTCAGAGAATCCTTTCCAATTAGTTGTATTTAAATTACCACATCAGTTACTGAAACTTACATAGTATATTTATTTTCTCACTTACATGATTCTTGTCTATTTCTTCACCTTACAATGTAGTCTCTGGGAGGTCAGGAACGTTTGTCTGATATGTTTCCCTTGTATTTCCAAGGTTTGCATGAGTGCCTAACACATAATAAGTGCTCAACAGATATTTACTGAAAGGATAAAAAAAAAAATCTGTCTTATTTTTATTTCTTATAAATAATTTAGTATTTACTGATTAATCAATAATTTTTCTTGATCATATTTCACATTATTTTATTGACTTGAACATGTTAAAGAAAAAACATTATTTTGATAATTTGGTATAACTTAGGTACATACATATGTCAATTTGCATACACTGAAAGATTAAGAACTCTACAAAATATATTTATCATCTAGATTCCTTGTGGTAGAGATTCTAGTCGTGTATTAGTCCATTCTCATACTGCTATGAAGAAATACCCAAGAGTGGGTAATTTATAAAGAGCTTTAATTGACTCACAGTTCTGCATGGCTGGGGAGGCCTCAGGAAACTTACAGTCATGGTTCAAGGCACCTCTTCACAGGGCAGAAGGAGAGAGAAGAATAAGGGGAAGAAAAAGCCCCTTATAAAACCGTCAGATATCATGAGAACTCACTTTCATGAGAACAGCATGGGAGAACCGACCGCATGACCTAATCACCTCCCATGAGGTTCCTTCCCCAGCACATGAGGATTACGATCTGGATTACAATTCAAGATGAGATTTTGGGTAGGGACACATTCAAACTATATCGAGTAGTGAGTGATCTTCAGAGTGCTGTATATTTTTTGGATAATAATCCTGACAGGATTTTCTTAAAATTAAGGTAAAATACAGAGAAGAATTTTTTCAAGTATAATCAGGAAGAGAGTTGCCCCAATGAACTTGTCATAGATGTTGTACTTGTTATTCCTTTGGGTTATTTTTAAATCATATCCTTGATCCTCTCTTAGCCTTGTTTCAGAGATCTTGACCAATTTTTAAATCTGGGGATGGATCTTAAGCCTCTACACACATCTGTATAAGATGTGTGAGACAAATAAAATAGCAAATAAATGAGCACTGAAGCTTATTCATATCTTTTGTGTGGAAAGTCACGGAAAATGATGAGCAAATGTATGGCTGTACATTGATCCTAGTACTTAAAAATAAAAGTCACAATGCATTTAATTCTTCTGGTTGCTAAGGGACCTCTGTATCCAGAGTGTAAATTTTCGAAGCACAAAGCTTGCTATGTGCTCTCTATTCACCGATTCTCAATTTGCAAACATATAGGAGCTCTCAGGGGGGATTTTTAAAAAAATGTGTCTTTATGAAGAACAAAGCAGATCAGACTAATCTAATTCCCTCTGTGACATAGTGACAGACCCTGTGGTTAAGAGGAAAGCAATAGATACAAGATCTTTATTTCAGTCAGGCTTCTAATTCACTCTCATATGACATTAATTAGGGAGCAGCAAAGCAGAGTTGAGATCCTGCTATTAAAGCATGGGTCTGCAACTGCTTGGAGGGTCACACTCAAAGAGTAGTTATTAATCGGTTGACGCTGCCCTGAGGGATGGGGGTGGCTATTGAGTGATGCTTCAGATACTGTCCTAGGTCCATTACTATATCTTTATCAATGACTGGGATGATTAAGTAGAGCTCTTATTCCTTAAGTACATGGATAACATCAAGTTGGGAGGGGTAACTGTCCTTGGAGAATAAACTTGAAAATTTAAATGACCTTCTTGAGACGAGAAAGTGGCTTGTGCAAACACAACAAAGGAGAAAGGATTGCATCCTAAGAAAAAAATGTGAGGGGAAGCAAACAAAAACAACTCAACAAACTGAAAGTGAGAAGTTGTAGGACTATATTTTTAGGTAGCCACAATGGGAGAGTGCAGTTAAATTAGCCCCCAAAGAGGGTGACTTAAAAATACTTACCATTCTCCCAAATGACTGCACTGCATATAAGAATATGGAGAAGTTCTTGCTTTTGAGTAGAATGTAGAATGTGGCACTCTCCATTCTTGTCAGTTAAACTGCTCATTACCTATTCAATTTTACATACCTGTCTTTACTTGATATCCTAGGCTAGCCACACCTTTAGATTCCTTTCTACCTCATTAGAACGTAGGAAAAAGATTTTCTGGCAGACAAAGAAGATACTACCACTTACGGGTATCTATTTGTTTGCTAAATGGAGTGCGCATTTTATTTTCCTTGACCCTATTTTGCTCAAACTGGCTATCTTGGTTTCTGTTATCCTATCCTCTTAGTTTTTAGCAAAATACTGTAATCATTCATTTTCCTTATATTCTAGTCTCACGGTTTCTTATCAGTAGGTGAATTTCATCACCTTGATTTATTGGGTATGGGTAATCTGGCTACTTGCTAAACTTGACCATAATAACATTGCAGTGTCATTTAATATTACAGTGCTTTCAGACTCTTGCATGTCTGCTTCTTTCAACCTCTGACCTCATCCCAGATGATAACTTGTCAGTTTTGACTCCCTGCCAAGATTTAACCCAGCACCTAACCTTCATTTCTGGTGTTTATTTGTTCTCTGTCTCCAAATTGATTACCTGGCTTCAGAACTCTGACACCCTTTTGGCCACCTTCTATAGCCTACATACACAGGGCTGAGCTTGAGCTCCATGCCTGCCTACTATGTGAATATCTTAAATAATATTTATTGCTTTGGGGATGGGGAAGATTCCAAAAGTATCTCAAAACAAAATCATTGTAAAATTAAAACCATACCAAAAAAAACTCAGAGGTAATGATAATTCCTTGCATTTCCCATTCTTTTCCACTAAGAATGTTTCTTGATAAAACCTGGTATATAATCATCCAGGTGTGTATACCTATAACATTTGAAACATCATAAACATTTTTAATAAGATGATATAATTTGCTGCAACTTTCTTTTTCATCAGTTTCTTTTCGATGAATGTTTCTAGGTTTCTCCTATTATAAAAAGTACTACTTATCTATATCCTCATAAATTTGTCTTTGACATTTACATATATGTTTCTAGGATAAATTTATTGAAATGTAACTGATAGAAATTGAAAGAAACTTTGATGATGTCTTGATGACATAGGGATTTGATTGCAGTCTATCGTAAAATGCTCAAGCTTCAGGTAAATATCTATAAATTAAATTGTGAGCCATCTAATTTTCCACTTTTTTAACAAAAAAACTTTTAAAACTTAAACATAAAAATAATAGCAATATATGTAATTTATATTTGAAAAAATATCAGTAATATCTGAAACTTTTCTTTCTGAAGCTCAATTGTTGTTATATCTAAGCTTGTAAGCCAAGGAGAATAGTTTTTCACACTGTTATTTTTAAAGGAACTTTACATGTCTCCCCCCCCGCCCAATAATCCAACTTTTGTTTCTTTCAATTATTTTTTAAAAATTTGGTATAAATTTAGATTCAATATTTTGGGTTTCACTCAAAGATCTTCTTTTTGTAGATTACCACAATGAAAGATACACATCTCTGACCATTGAACACAACTTTTAAAACATTTCAAAATAAATTAAGAGCCAAAAAAAAGCTTTAGAATATCAATATAATTTCTTTTCCTTATTGGAGAGCAAACCTTTAGCAATATCCTTGGGGACCTTGAATTATCTATTAGCATGTGGCATTTCAGATTCACAGGTCTAAATTTTCTACTTTAGTCTACTTCTATTTTCAAACTCAGTTTCTAAAATACCAGAACTTTTCCTTAAAAGCTAAAATGTTAGGAAAAACTTTCTTGTGGAAAGCACTGCTTCTGTTATAAAGCTTTGGATTTTCTGGTTAAATAGAAATGTTTACCTAAAGTAAACATGATATAAGACTGAGAGCCTGAAATGGGCTTAGAATTTTATTAGGTTCCCCCAAAAGAATCATTTTGAGTAAGGTGGCTGATGTAATCCGTATTTTTGGGAAAAGAAATATAAAAGATGAAATGTGCTAAAGTATTTTACTTGTACTTTACAACCATGAAAAAGGAAGAGTGAAATTGATTAGAGATTAAAAACATAGATACTCTCACAGTCAGAAAAGAAATTGAAAAGAAATAGGCAATCATAGGAAAAGAAATTTTTAAGAAAGCAATTTTCAAAATTATGACATTATTATTCTGCAATGTGGAGCTCTCCATGTTTGTGAAGAAGTGTGTGATCATTGTTCTTCATTTTTCTTCTGTGACATGGTAAGATAGGACTTCAAGATGAGTCATGTTATGTAGATTTAAAAACAAAAGAAACAAACCCAGATGGCTTTTCTTGAATCCCAGTGAACAAGAATGTGAACAGATACAAAACAAGAATACTTACAAGACTGAAACAATATAGGATCAATTTATTCTTATATCATGCTGGGTTTTAAATTTTCATTATTGAATTTTAAAAATTATTTGTGGGTTCTATGACTTAAGTAGGTCAGGTACTCTGGTATATATTTTAGTTATCACCTTATCGGGGGATAACATACTCTTACACTACATCCAGGAGACCGGTAGATGTATGTCCATTTTGCTACACAGACTTAATAGTACAGATGATCCCTGGTTTAGGATGCTTCAACTTAAGATGTTTCAACTTTACAAATGTAATTCCGTTATAAATTGAGGAGCATCTGGATTTATATTGCTTTGACTTAGGATTTTTCTATTTCACAACGGGTTTATCAGGGCATTAAGTTCACTTTTGACTTACAACATTTTCAACTTACGGTATTTTTGACTTATGATAGGTACATTGCAATGTAACCCCATCATCAGTAAGTCAAGGAGCATCTGCATATGAAAGATCTGGAATGTATTTTTAAGGTATAAGTTACAACATTCCTGTGATTACAGAAAGTAAGGCACATCAAAAAAAAAAAAAAAAAAAAATCTGAGGTCCACAGAAAATCTTCGCCTCTGGGAAGATTTTTCATGGCCCTTTCCAAATTCCCCTGGTTACTAGCTATCATTTTATTTTCTGAACTGCTAATGTATCCTGTAGATGAATCTTTCTGAGTCTCCATAACACTTTATTGCACTTGTTTTTCACATATCTAACTCCTTGTATCCAAGTTAGGTATATCTTATTTGACTACCTATGGTGCATATGACAGTACCCAATGTCTAGTAAATACCAAATAAATACTATTGATTATTTGCTTAATCTTAAAGCATCCTCTGAATTAACTCCAATCTACTTATCGTTACAATTTTTGTCATAAAATAATATGTGCAAAAAAGCAACTATTTATTGTGTCCATTATGCATAAAACAACAATGAATTGCTTTTACATGTGGGAGAATATTAGCTGTCATACAAAGCAAATAGATTATATTTTGAATTATGAAATTAACAAGGTAGATATATATAAGCATGAATAATGCATATATATTTGTGTGTATTATATATACATGTGCATGCATAATACATACATATATAAGTGTGCATACATATATACATAATATATAAATATATATATATGGGGAGAGAGAGAGAATTGAATATACATAGAAAATTTCAGAGGCCTCTAGAACAATCTATGCAAAGTGTGGTTCATGTACTGGCTATCAATTCTCAAACTGTTAGTTACTGGTCTGCAGTAAGATGAAGCACTTGAGCTGAAAAGTAAATCAGATATAGAAGTAAGCATGATATTTAGTTGAGCTGAAAAGTTCTTGTTGAAGAAAATAGTGACTTGATTTACATGCTGGCACAAGTTCCTGATCTTATTGTGGGCTGGCATTTCAAGTAGCACTGCAATATAAAACTAACGTGTTTAATCTGCATGCAGAAGGATCTATGCTCTATGACAACATTTCTACCACTTTAGCTGTTGACCGTGCAGCTAACTGCAAAGAAAGATGATTCACTGACTTACAATATCCCATTAGTTCATGTACCATGAGAGAATACCTCAACTTTATGATAATATAAAATACTACATATAATAAGAACATCAACAGAAAAACAGGCAAAAGAAACAATTTGGATTTTTAGATAAGTGCTCATAAACACATCAATGAGTTCAACATCATAATGAATGGATAAATGTAAATGGAGACTATGATAGACACCATGTCTCACCTATTGAATCCCTCCCAAATTTAAAAATTGGATAGTATCAAGTGCTGACAAGGATGCAGAGTATCAGCACTTATGTACTGCCAGTATCTAAAATGGTAAATTTATACAATTATTTTGTTTCTATTTGTCATGCTTCAGGACTCCTCTGTCCTACTATCTTATTGTCTTGGATTCCTTCAGTGTCCATGATATTGAGTGTCCTTTATTATTTTCTATTCAGTGCCTACTCACTTTGAACCATAGTATATGTAGACTGTCTTGTATTGTTATTTTAATAACTTCAGTCCATGCTTATTCTCCTTCATTTTCCCAAATAGGTTGCAAGATCCTTGGGAGCAAAAATGTATTTTGAACATGTATTTTATATTTCATTGTTATTAATCCCCTCAGAATCCAGCACAATGCTTCTTATAAAGAGTGTAGTTAAATTCATATTTGTAAATGAGATTGAAAGATAATGATACATTATCCTAAATGGAGTAGAGAAAAAAATGGTGAGGAGAAAAGGAAAGTTTTTAACCATCTTTGTCTCCAAGGTTGTGTGTGTGTGTGTGTGTGTGTGTATGTGTGTGTATGTATATATATATTTATATACATATTTATATATATCTTGGATGCAGTGACAATAAGGACCAATGCTCTGTTAACAGCTTTAATTTATTTCTAAAATGAAAAGAAATGAGAATAAAAGCTAACATATATGACTTGGAGTGGGGTTGGGGAAGAGCAAGGGCAGAGGGTGAGATCACACAACTAAAGAATATTGGAGCAAAAATGGACTAGAGGTAAAATTGAGGATCAATCATTTTCTCATTGAGCATTCTAAGGCGCAGAAAAGTTAATCAGGAGGATGTCTAGCTATTTATTCACAAACCCTATGTTTCTGATGACTTTACATAGCAAACAGGATTTTTTCAAAGAACAAACAAGGAAAGTAGAATATATTACTATTTGGGCATAGTTAAAAATGTTACCCTTATAAACAAAAGAAAACATGCAGCTTGAAGGAGAAATTTGCCCAAGATTAGAAACAAGAATCTATAATAGATGTTTAAAAACTACTGGAGGCAGTCAAACCACCCCTTCTCTCCCCAAGGAAGTGCTAGGTTTATTCTAGAGTAGCCAGCCAGGTCAGGCAATGTACCCACTGTGTCACTGATCTAGCCTTGCTATCAATTGGTAACTAAGTGGAGTTCCTGGTGATGCATTTCCACTGACATCATGATTCTGAAGTACTCCTGGCTATCACTTTCAGTCTTTGGATAGTTATATTCTCCTGAGTGGCCAGATGAGATTAAATTGATAGCAAAGAGCTACCAAAAATTTTGTGAATTCTCTTGCAACATGTTCAGTTGTCAAAGCCAAATGCAATCAACAGGCAGTCGTATTCTATTGTTGTAATACACATTATTTTATATCATTTTGTAACAATAAAGACTAGATCAATTAGAAAGCTCTCAAGGTTCATTTTAAAGAATGACTTGACTTTTATTATAATTTTGCTAAAGATAATCTTAGATGGAGGTTTGAATTAATAATAACTCAGATTTCTGAAAGGAGAATCTTGTTTAGTGTTCATAGTGCTTAAATATACCTCATACTCCTTAAATAATATACAGATATATACATCAGATAAGCGTAGAGGAAAAATGGAAACCATTGAAATGCAGTTATTCTTTAACAAATTGTCTTTATATAACAGTATGTGGTCATATTCTGAGAGGCAGGTAAAAGAGTTGATCCAATGATAACCTGTGAACTTCGGATTATTGTTTAATAAAGCAACATGACCATCTGTGTTAAGGAATAACCATATTCACCTTTAAACTTCTTTAGGCAATTTACACTGTTTTCCATTGCACTTTTTTTGTGTGTGCATGTTGCAGTGTTAGTGGCAAATGTGGATGAGGTGGTGATTTGGAGAGTTAACTGTGTTACAAGCCTTGATTCTTCCATTGTCTTATTGTGTGACTTCACTGAAATAACTTACCTTTTCTGTGTATTTTGTTTGTCAAATGGTAAAATACTTGCATGTAAAGTATTTGTGAGGCTAAGTTAGGTGAGAGACAGCAAGCATTTTCAGCTCTTCAGATTATATATGCCATATAAATACAAAATATAGACATCTGTATTCATTGAACGGAATTTTGCGGTGACAACTATATACAGAAATATATATTTGGCTACTTAAATTGATCATTGGTTGAAACATTTATTTAAAAAATGAGCTATACTTCTGAGATATTATCATCCACTCAGTGCAACAGACTTGACCTCCACAAGACAGCCCTCTGATTATTACTGTGAAGCGTGAGTTGTGTGAACTCTGTTTCTAGATTTGTGTTTATAAAAAGCTTTTTATTTGCAAGATATTACCTAACCTCAATTACTGAGTGATACACAGACAATCTACCCCATATTTATTACGTATGAGAATACCATAATATTGACTCCAACTCTGAGCCAGGGATGTGCTTGTTATAGTGTTTCTTCCTCTTTTTTAAAGATCATTTGTGCTTTATCTCCAGGTCACATATTATGGTGGCTGTAATTGAAGCTATTTTGTACATTCAGTGGCATCTCTGCTAATGGTTCTTCTGTGGAAGTGACTATTACTACTTTCACAGATAAAGCTTTTTAAAGACCTTTTCTTTTAAAAATAAAATGAGCCAAAAGTATTACAGATGTTGATGGGCTTTCAAATCTTCTCAGAATTATTTCAAATTATATGTTTTATGTAACACATAAGACTCATTGACACGGTAGCTAGAGATGCTTTTAAAGCAAATATTTTTGAGATCTGAAAATACAAGTGTATATATAGATTTTCTTATACTTTTCATAGTC